>NC_133005.1:18337803-18640833 GCF_048564905.1 Vicugna pacos
AGATGCAAAGAGGAGAAAAATAAAACGCTTGTCTTCAAAGATGCTCATTTCTCTGAAAAATTAGACAAGATGAGAAATATCACATGGGACAAAATTAAAGAAGGGTACCGAGGGGTGAGGTTATTATTACAGAGTGAGTAAAAATCTACTAGTCATCAGGGTTTGATTTGGGGAGCTGTTACGGTGGGGCTGGACTGCTGACAAATTCCTTTTCAGGGTCTCAGTGTTTTGAATGTCCTACACAGATTTGTGGGGCAGGCTATTGAGATGGTTCCTTTAAAAATCTTATACCACCTGTATGGATGATGGTAGATTTTCTCACAAGTTTTCATCACTCCCTGTATCACTTGTCTGCTTTCTTTATCCCTATGTTAGCTATATTTATTACATATTGTTGTATAATGGACAATAGAACTTCAGTGTCATTCAAAAATTTGAGCTTATTGCTCACATGTCTGGAATCATCAGAGGATTGGCTGGGTGAGTCTGCTGAACTGTGCTGGACTTACATGTCCGGGGCTGCCTGGCTGTCAGTGGATCTAGGCTGCTTCAGCTGGGGTGACGCTGGCAGCTGGAGCCACCTGGCTCTGCTTCCTGTGACTTCATCTCCCATTGAGCTATCTCAAGGTGACTTCTTGGGGCAATGGCAGAGGCAACCTAACAGGGCGTGTCCCAAAGAGCAAACCCATTTCAAGCTTCTGCTGTATCACACTTGTTAATAATGTCTTGTTGGCCTGAGCAAGTCACATGGCTGAGCCAAAGTCAAGGGACAGAACAGATCACCCCATTTCCAGGAAGAAGACCCAGCAGAAGTATGTGGCAAAGGAGGTGGATGCCAAGAGGGGTGAAGAATTGAGATAATTTTTGCAACTTTCTGTGCTTCTCTTTTCCAGACTTCCTGTTTTGACCTTTATGAAACAGACTGATATCCCCTCCTAGTAACCTTGAATCATTTCCTGTTCCTTTACAAACACTATGATGGTCCACAATGTTCTCTCCACTTAGGACGCTCTTTCCCCACCCTCCATTAACCCTTTACAGTCTAGCTGAAATCTGCATGACGCTTTCCCATGTATGGGAGGCATTCGGGTGCAACGCCTCGCGCTAAACAACAAATATATGAAAGGTCCGGTCAGTGTCTGTTTCATCTCAGTGTGACCAACTATGCTTTGGACCAACAGAATCCTGAAAATAGCATGGCTAACTTTATGAATAAAAATCTTTGTTAACAGGTTCACCATTGAGAAGAAAGATTGTAGAAAAGTGAACTGGATAGGACATATATTTCACTTATTTTATAAATGAAAAAAACATAAATCAGCAAATCACCCAAAAAGAGCACTTTGAATTTTTAGTTAGGGTTTGGCTCATAACCCATTTGAGGTTGGGTGTAAGGGTGAGAACATCATACATTTTGAGGTCATTACAACCTGTGTTCAAATTGTCCTTTTTTCAGGGATTCATTTTCCTCACCCTTTCATAACGTATTGTGAAAATTACACTAGGCATATAAATGATGTAAGGCAACTGGCACATACAGACATTCAAAAATCTCAATTTACAATCCCCCTTCTTCAAGGGAAAGGAAGCAAAATGATAGAAAACAACATAATTTAATCTTTCCGTAAGAAATTTTATGTAGTCAGTGTCATTTGTTTTTGAATTTGTTGCCTACTCTATCATTCCTTAAATAACAGATCAACAGGGAAAAGTAAGGCTCCTTGACCTCTGGCCACCAGCGAAAATGCTGGTCAGCTTACGTGACATCCTCTGTCGGACGCATCTGTCTCACTGCCCAGGTGGTTGGCAAAAATAATCTACAAGCCTTCTGCAAAGCGTTTGTGACATCTGGAGTTATGCTGGGGTTTGATGTCCTGGGCTCATTCATCAAAGACCTTGTGGAGAAAACTACTTGTCTGCCCTATCGTCTGCACAGAACTCAGATACACAGCCATGGGGCCAAAATAATCTGGCAGATTCAGGAGCAAGAGAGAAGAAAAATGGTGGTGGCTCCAAAGTGACCCTCAACCCACCCTGCACGTTGTTCTGACATCGCTCAGTTACCCGGAGGCTGGCTGCCAGTCTTCTAGAAGCTCAAAACCACCCTCCCAGGGCTCTATGAAAATGATTTACAGGCAGGAGAGGAATATCACAATACCAGTTCTGTGGTCAAAGAGAAGCGAATTGTTAACCTTGGTACTTTGGGTTTTGGTTTGTCAATTATGTAAAGACGCTCCCAACAGTGTACTTGCCCCTCGAATATTAAACACCTGGCAACCTGCCACATCCTGTGGGGCTGAGATCTCGCTTTTGATTTGAAAAGCAGCGTCATAGTTGGGTTTCCACTTAAGTGACTTTCAGCTGCTTTGGAATTGCCTGAAGTTGAATGGAAATATGTTTTACCAGGTGTTTTCCAACTAAGGTTGCTCAGAAATCTGCCAGAGGAGTCGGGAACTGACTTGTTAATATGTGTAATCATGACAGAGCTCATCAATCTCTAAGACAAATAATAAAAATAGAAAGACATGGTGAGTCTGTAATAAGCCAATTCTGTATATTTTTATGAGAACATGTTAAACCTCTATCCCAGGCTTGAGAGAAGCAAAGACATACTAATTTAGTTCAGCCACAACGAATAATGGAACAGGAAGCAAGTACTTATTATTCTAGGAGAACTCTTAACTTTATTCTAGAATAAAAATAACAAGGAGCACCTTCTTGCCTGGGCTCATGCATGAGGCAGCTTGATAAAGTGGAAGAAACTGATAGGAGACTTGACTCTTAGTTCTCTGAGATGGAGATTCATTCAGCAGCCTGTTAATTAGTGATGCTCTCACAATGGACACTCGTGGAAGTGAGAAAAAAGAAGCAGGATGGGGCAGAAGGAGAACACAATTCCCATGAAACAAGGGCTAGGTGGGCCCTTTAGAGTTGACCACGTTGGGATGAGGGGCACCTCTGTAATCCCTTTTCGGTCAGTCCTTGGATGTGGGCTGCCCTGGAAGGAGGCACAATCTTGGCGAAGTTAGTTTCTTCAACTGAGGCCGTCCCCAAAGGGTGCTGACAGTAGGGGCTGTCTCCTTGAAGCACTCCCAGCCAACGGAGGGATAAGTCTTTCCTTCCTCAAGGGGGATTTGGACATCCCAGGGTCCACCACGCTACCTCACCCCTTAATTTTTTCTCGTGTAACTTAATTTTGGAATCCATAAGTGTGTTATTTTTGCCGCCTCCTATCTCAAATCACCAATGAGAAAAAGTGCCCGATTCAAAGATAAGTTTTCTTTTCCCAAAATGACAGTGATTCAAGCCTCCTGCTTTGTATTAATTGCATGCTCATGCATTCATTGAATTCAGTAAATATAGAAGGAATTGGGAACACTTTGGTGACAAAACAAAGTCTCTGTCCTCAAGGGGTTTATAAAATCACTTGTGACTAATTCAACCAATTGCAGTTACCATTTTTGGCTTCCTCGGGGTTGCCACT
Source organism: Vicugna pacos (assembly GCF_048564905.1). Lineage (NCBI taxonomy): Eukaryota > Metazoa > Chordata > Mammalia > Artiodactyla > Camelidae > Vicugna > Vicugna pacos. The sequence continues at coordinate 18,341,288 of NC_133005.1, forward strand.
TGGTCACTGCAATTTAGTAGTAAGCTAATCATCAAAGTATTTCCTTAAATACCCTGTTTTTCTGTCTCCCACCCTTTGTCAAAGGGACGTGGCTGGGAAAGTCCACCTTCAAATTTCCGAAAATTTACAAGGCACCTTTAGGTTTTACTTCCTGCTTGTGCCAGACCTCAAGGGCACCCAGAGATGAATGACTGAGGTCTTGCACTGTCCCAGGTTTTTCCTGGGCCTGCACAAAGCCCTGTGCCTCAGAGAGGCCTTTGGGATCCCTAGGAACAGGTTGGAACTTTTCAAAGTTCCTACCAGTCCTGTTCTTCTCTGGACTTCCATTTACATTTTTGTCTGGGGTCTAGATTTCCCTAAATCACAGCTCTGGGCATCTGCAGTGTTGCTGGGGGATTGCTATTGTTTACACCAAATCCCTGGGAATAGGGTATTTTTTGTAGGTTTTTTTTTTGGCTGAGCTGAACTCCCGGTCAAATCAAATAACCACACAGACTTGGAAATGGAGATTCTCTTAGGAAGCTGCCAGTTTGGACAGAATACCGACCATGCACTGAATATGAAGCCTTTACAAGATGCTGGTCTTCTTTTTCAGCTGTAAGACTGCTGGCTTTTCATGACTACAGTGCCGCTGAGCTGGTCAGGGAGAGTGTGGACAGAATGGCCTCATGTTAAATGGAATGGCTTCATGCTAAATGGAATGGCCTCATGCTAAATGGAACGACATCATGCTAAATGGAATGGCCTCATGCTAAATGGAATGGCCTCATGCTAAAAACCACGGTCTTACTGAGATGTATGTCATCTCTTGGACAAGCAATTTTCAATTTGTTCATTGGTTTTGGTTAGTATCAATAGTCCTGAAATCATTGGTTTTGTTTTGCAGATTTTCATTTTTTTTGTGAGATCAGGTTCATGGACATCCTTACTACACACTCCATAAACCTATCTATTCCTGTGTTCTTAGACTTCGTGATGCTGTGTGTTATTATGGCCTTTATATTTAATTATCCCTTCTTGTCCTGAGCTTTTCCAATGAAGAAATGCATGCCTTTTAACTTTGGTAATCTTTTACATATGATTTTTAAAATAATTTATTACCCCTTCTTTTCCTTTTATTCTCCATTTAAAATGCCTACTTCCCATATTAATTTTTCCAAACCTCTTACTTCTCTCATATTTTTTTTCCTGTTCTTTATTTTTATTTTCTGTTCTGTTCTAGCCTTTGTTCTATTTTATCTATTTTCCTTGAGATTATCTTCTCCATCTACTTTGGATTTTTTGATTTTGGTGATCATATTATTAATTTCTAAAAATTGACTATTCTCCACTAGTTTTAAAAGCACCATCCTTATTCTTGTTTTGCAAATATAATCATAATTTCTTCACCAGTTTTCACTGTTGCAAACCAGTAACACTTCTCATGTAGTTTTGCTTAATGTTTTTTAGAGAATCTTTTTTTTTTTCCTGTTTGTTTTTGTCCCTCTCTTTTATGTTGGAAGCATATGATAGCGTCTGGGGGTCGATGGTTGCCTGTTTTTGATTAAGAGCAAGACACTACAACTTATTGGCTTTGGTGGGTCTTTTGGGTGGGGTTTACATTAGGGTGATTATTTGGGTTGTGAGCAGAACATTCAGTTATTTAACTGGGTGTTGCCGATCCATGCAACTGGTGTTCCAGGTTCTTGTCCTGTCCCAGAAAGAATTCAGAGGCAAGACGTAGTGGTTAGAAAGGTAAAGTGAGGATTTATTAAAGAATGGATAGTACACTCTCAGGGGAGAGTGGGCAGGCTCAGGTGAACAGCTGCCCTGAGTTTCTTTGGCAAGTTAGCTACATAGGGTGTAAAAATGAATCGGCAGAATATTCATTGGGGAGGGAAGGGTTTGGGGTTATATTCCCTGATTTTCATCCCAATGCCACCTTCTCAAAGGGAGGAGGGATTTTTGTCCTTATTTAGTCTGAATCAGAAGTGTCATGGCGTCAGTGCTTGATGGGTACTTCTGATCTGCAAGGCTAATTTTATTGAAATGAGGGCATAATGAGCGAAAGGTTACATTCGGACACTAGAAATTCCTGCCTTTTCTCACCCTTCTTTGTTCTTCTGCAGGCCACTTGTCACTCCAAAAAGCATGATCCCTTATCAGCCCCAAGGTTCCTGCTTTTCTTTCTCTGCCCAAGGACCCCTGGTGCTTACATGATGTGTGGTTTCCTGCACTTGGCCTGTGACCCTCTTTTCTGCCCAATTTCTGCCATTTGGTCTGTGTCCCCCTTTCTCTGCTCTTATCTAGCTATCTGCCTGCGCTAACATGGGGACCCATATGCTAGTATGCAAGTAGCATTTTTGGGGGCAGGGAAAGCTACTCCATCCCTTCAGGAGAATGTTTTTACCACTTGCACAGGAGCTGGAAGGCTATTCTCTGGCATTCTGTACATAGACTATCAGTAAAAAACCTTTCAGTTTTCAACCTCACCTCATACCTCTTCTGTCTACCTTAACCATCATATTTGGTGCCTCTGAGTGCCATGTCTTTCTGGGACTCTTGAGGGAAAATTACCCTTACTATTTCCCCTGTCTCCTTCACAATGACCTCAGGCTGCGTTCTTCTGCATCTGCTAACTTGGTTAGTTAGCTTCTGTATACTTTCTGCCTTGCAAAACTTGAAATCTTTTGTCTGCCAATACGGAATCTCTCCTCCCCATTCTCTCTGTCCCTGACTTACAGCATTTTATACTTTACTCTTATTTTGGTGGAACTTTAGAAGAAATCCCACTAAAAAGAAGAGGAAACAATCTTAAAAAATAATTTGAAAAAGAGGAAATACATAATTTTTAGATGGGTTTATTCTACATTTGACATTATAAGCAAATCTTTTGGATTATTTTTCCTATTGGACTCACTATTAGCAATGATTAAATTTCCGGCAAACAGTTTTTGAAATTGGGTTTGAGGAATATTTCACAAAGTAATTTGTCATATTAATGAAATTTTGAAATTAAATTGTCACTTAAGTTATACCACATAAAGTGCACAAATCATCAGGCCAGTTAATATTTACATATGCACGTGTCCACTTTACCACCTAGAATAAGAGTTAGAATATTTCAGCATTGCAGAAAGCTTTTCCATGCCCCCTTCAGTTGATGTTTTATTGTTGTATAGTACTTCATTGTATAAATATGCCATCCTTTATTTATCACTGTAATGTTGATGAACATCTGCATTTATTTTCCATTGTGAATAAAGCTGATATGAACATTCACTTACAAGTCTTTAAAAAATTACTTTATAAAGGCATTGGTATACACATAACCAGTTACCGAAAGTCAAAACCCCAAAGAGGAAGAAATGGAGTCGACACAATGATACTAAGACATGATTGTCACGTGAGGGGATTACTGTGATGTTCTCAGCTGGTGTGGAGATTAGACATGCTGGGAGATTTGCAAAAACTGTGAGAAAGCTATTTCCTAAAGAATGAGAAAAGCATTTTGACCTAGATAAATATTTTGAATGACTGCCTTTTTACTAATCAAGGTGTGATTACACAGTTCTCTTTCTGTGATGCCCAGCTGCTCAGATTTTCAAGTGAACTGGGTGAAACAAACCAGATACTTCACGAAATTGATTATAATCTGTGCTGTTTTACAAGGGTTACAGTTTCACCTAAGTACCACATAAGTGGTTTGTTTAAACATTTCAGTTATATTTTACGAGCTGGATTTCTTCTGTAATTGGGGGGGAAATGAAGCCATTAAGACTTGCTCCTTGGCACTGTCACCCATATTTCCATTAGTTTGTCAAATTAAAGATTATATAATGCTATTAAAAATGGCTGTTTGTACTAAAGCAGTTTCTCCAAAATGTAAACAGATGAGCTTTATTTCTTCTGCCTAAAACTGTCAGATTAATATATGCACGTGAGACATTGGTTCTCAAGGTGTGGTCCTTGTACTAAAAACATCAGCTTCAGCATCACTTGGAAATTTACTGAAAATGCAGATTCTTGAGCTCTACCCTAGACTTACTGAATCAGAGTGAGGCCCCAACACTCTGTATTTTAACACGCTCCACCCACCCCACCAGTGATGCACATGATGTTTGAGAGCTACTAGTTTAAGACATTGGTTTGTAATCTTGACTGTGCATTGGAGCCACAATAGGACTTCAAAAAATACCGAGGCCTGAGTCCCACCCCCAGAATTCCTACTCAAATGGTCCAACACGGTGTGGGCATTAGGATTTCTGAAATGTGGCCAAAGTTAAAAACCTTTTGTTTTAACAGGATCAGAAGAAATAGCATCTTAAGTGTGCCAATTGTTGGTCACTGGATGGAGTAAGAGCTGGAGGCTACCACTTGCATTTTGAGATAAGTCTTTAAAACTCTCCCTGTCTTCATCTGAGTCCAATTAAGAAAATTAAATGTTTTTGGAACTCAAGTCAACTGTTGAGTGTTAGAGGTGGCTCCCTTGTTCCAGTTTCTTCAGTTAAGAAAATACATGTAGCTCGTTCAGTGGTATTATGAGGAAATTACTGTAAAATAAGCTTCTTGGCTAAAAGGAGAATATCCGTCAGAAAGGGGGAATCAATTCTGGATCCTTCCTAGGTATGGAGTCGGGAGGGAGTGCTATTCTGCATTTTTACATCTTGTTTTTCAAAGTAGAACAATACTGTGGGCCTGTATTATCCTCAAATTCCTTGTTTAAACCAAGACAACCAATAATAACTCATGCTTTCTTTGTGTTAGAACGTTTTGCTTTCTTGTAACACCCTGGCTGCAAGAGATGCCATTTATTTGTGTGGCATGTTGGGGGTAGGGAGCCATAGACACCCTAAAAATCAAGATGGGGAGGAAAGCCCATTCTTTGCTAATAGGCTGACACTAAGGTCACAAAATGCTAAGAGTTCACATATAATGGTGATGACCTCCAATGATGGGCTATCTGAATTAATGGGGAAATTTGCTGAACTAATGGTATATGAACTCTTACCCTGAATAGCAGCTCTGTTACTGAGAAGGGAGGCTGACACCAAGAAAAGGTTGTGAACAGGTGTGATGGAAGAGATGTTTCTGTAATTTACATGAGCTTTATTCAGAAGTGTGTTCTAATGAGATAATCTTACGACATCCCTTTTTCCCAGGAAGCCACTAGCAATACATCCTACTAAGAGTTTGTAAGCCAAAGCAATCTACCGTCTCTATCACAACAGCAATACAATTTTCCAAGACTTTAAAGGACAAACTGGTTCTCCTTTCTCTCTCTAATTGCCCCCCACCTGGTTAAGGCTCTGCTAAGACTCTGAGTAATGTGGGCTGATCAGGCAAATAAAATGCCATTACTCTTCTTTTTGAAGAGTGCACCCAGTCTTCTGTGTGCATTGGAGAACTAGTCTAGAACTTGATCAAAATGACACAATGACAGATATCTCTGACGATTTCTCTCTTCTAAGCTGGATATTGACTAACATTAATACGAAGATCTGAGGAGACAAGACAGCTGTCTTCCTCAGTTCTCCATACCGGAATTTCAGCCATGCTTTATCTGGGTAAGGGTTTTTTTTTTAGGCAGAGATCCTCATAGGCACTTGGTAAATGATTATAGATTATACATATATGGAAATAGTGATGATGAGATTATTTATAGAAGCAGGAATTGTCTGTCTATGAGTAAGCCAGGTTTCAGAGGTATAATTCTTTATTGAGTTATTTAGTGGAGACAGTATAGAAATTTAGAAATTGTGCTAATACAATTGACCTTTGAACAACACAGGGGTAAGGGGGCACTGACCCTCCTCACAGCTGAAAATCTGCATAAAACATATAGTTGGCCCTCCTTATCTGAGGTTCCCCTGGATATGCATTTCCTCCATATCCACAGTTCTGCATACATGGATTCGCCCAACCACAGATTCAACCAACCGCACATCATGTAGTACTATGATAGTTATTTAGTGCAAAAAATCTTTGTATAAATGGACCCTCACAGTTCAAACCTGAGTTGATCAAGGGTCAACCATATACTAGGATTCCTTCAAATGTGGAATGACCATGAAGCAGAAAAATTTACCATAATCTTAGCTAAATACAACTAAACTCATGTAAGACTCCTCCTGGACTTCCCCAGAAACTACACTTCCATTACAATCCCCGTGCCAGCTTTCCAATAATTCTGACTTTTCGGTTTTATAAGTTTCTCACAGTAAAGACATTCTGACTCAGAATAGAAGTTGATGTGGTTTGAATCAAGCCAGACCTGTTTTCCATCAGCATCTAAAGAATGTTATTCCAAAGTGACCTCAGATTGTCAATATTTGTAGGCTTTCCTGGAAATAAGCACATTTGGAAGAAGAGAGTTGAGGTGGCAGGGCTGAAATGCTGAATTTGGGGCTGTTTTATGATGATCTGGGAGCTGAGGAGGAGGCCTGGATTTCTCTCACACGAATTCCAGCAGGAGGATGGTTGATTCGTACCTTATTTTAAATTCTGAGTGGATGGTTTTGCTGCTACGTGGAAGTACTGAAGAGGGAAAACCCAACCATTTTTCTGTCCAGCTTCTCCAGACCTACTTATGTCAATGTTGTAAGACTCTGCACGTCATTTGTTTTAAATGAGGGAAGTCCTGAGACTCTCACACACGGTTCTTATTCTCTCCTGACCTCGTCAGCATAGAAAAACGTGCATCCTGGGAAGGCTTGGTTCTTTCTTCTTACCAGCAGCTGGGTGGTCCAGCCCAAACCGTTTGCTAAACATCGTGGGAGCCCTTGGGTGAGAATAAACACTTCTTGGCATGAACAGGAATCAGGCAGCAGGACTGTTATCTCTTGTGGGTGAAACTGGAAATTTGTATCTTCATTTCGAGCAGCCTGTTTGTGATGGTTCCTTAAAGAGGACAAGGTTCTCCTCTCAGAAGACGAGGCGTGATGTCTGAAAAATAATACCTATCCTTTGGTTTCATTTACTATGATTTTTCACTCCCAATTTTTGTCCTCTAAGGCAAGCAAGGCAGGTACCCCTGGGTGGTATATATCTTTTGCTCCTTACAACACAACAGAACATGGAGCCCTGGGTTCCTCAGTCAGAAGTTCTTGTTTCTAGTCTCTGCTCTGGCCCAAACCATTAATGTCACTCTAGCTCACCTCTCCTCCATGAAATGATGGCAACCAGTGACTGTCTGGAATCTCTCAGGAAGGGAGTGGAGATGAAGGTCACACTTGAGGAAGTGGTGGTGGCTCTTGGAAGAAAGCGCCTATGTAATTATCAGATGAGAAGAATGATATAAACTTCAAGCGTCATGTGAGCAAGCATAATTTATGATGAAACTGCATTTAATAGGTATTTGTTAAATGCTGTTCCCTGCACTGTGTTTGTCTTTGATAAATCGAATCCAGCCCTAATGCTACACACACGCAGCCTGTCTCTGCAGAGAACTCTGGAAGTCGGGCCTGGTGGCTAGAAGGAGTGGTCTTGGGTATAGTCAGGGTTGATGATGCTGCCCCAAGGTCCATGCCCCTAACCTGGAGGATGCAGCTGCCCCCCAGGGAAGGTGAAGTGTCTAAACCCCTGATGCAATGCCTAACAGGTAGTCATACTTGTTTGCTACTCTGGAATTTTCTTATAGTAATTTACTTTCCTCCTGCTGCTCTTCCCAAGAAGGGGTCTGAGGCAAATGTTGAAATTCTGAGGTTGGTTCTCAGCAACAGCTCATCTCCTCTTCCCTGTGGTCCTCCCCAGCTTCTGGAGCAGAGTGCACTCAGGACTGCCCCCTCTGTCCTCTCTGCTCTTTGATGCTCCCTACTGCAGTCAGAAGTCCCTGCTGGAGTTCTAATTTACTCAAGTCTTTCTTAAGTTCTCCTCTCCCCTCAAATTAAGTGACTCTTAAGAGAGGCACAGTATAACTCTCCGTAGGTATCTCAGTGATGTTCTCAGACCACCTGCATTGTAATTATCCCTGGGGTGCCCGTTAAGATGAGACTCTGGACCCTTCCATAATCCTTGGAAATCAGAATGTTTGGGGTTGAGGTTCAGCGATCTGTCTCTTGGTAAAGTTTTCAGGGGATCCTTTTCCACACTTACCTTTGAGATCGATGCCTCTCAGCCTAGCACAATGTCACATATGCAGTAGAACCTCCCTAACCATCACCGAGCTGACCAGAATGAGGAGCTATGTGTCTGGTGAAGTGCTGTCTCTTAAGGTGCTAACGACTGATTCTGGCAGGTGTGTAACTTTTCCAGCAGCCTTTTATCTCTAACAAGAGCTGCCTAGGGCTACCAGCCTTAATTTCTTACTACCAGGGATGACTGTGCCTGCCCTTTCAGAAAGGTCTCCCAACAGTGCTCTTGAAACCACTTATTTATAACAACTCCCCAGCTTTATCCTACAGCAGGTCCCACTGTTTGCCTTTCCCCACCCATCAGAGGGCACTCAGGGACACAGCAGGTGTCTCACTTTTCCTGGCAGCTGCGGGTGCTCCACCTGCAGCTCAGAGACTCCCTTGCCTGCATTTATAAATGTTTGTAGAGTTTTCTTATTGCCAGTGTCTGGGGTAGCATACTAAAGAGGGCTTGACCTGTATTTGGAATTGATGGTTTTCAAAGACTCAATTTCCAAATCAAATATCTAAATTGGCACCCAATTCCTAATTACCCATTGATTCTCTAAATATCCCACGAACTCCACCAAGCAGACACGGGAAATGTGCTAAAACAGGCCATCTGCCTTCCGGATGGATGCTATTTGAAGGAGTGGTTTTAAAACTCTGCTTTGGTTTTAAAGATTTGTTAGTTGGAAGAGGCGGTGTACTTGGCACAATTTTATTTTGATGGAAAAATAATTGTAGAGTATTAGTGTTTTTCAAGAGAGTTTATTTTCTCGAATCTTCCATTTTTTTCTGAAATCTACACAGAGTTTTTTCACACCTGACAAGTGTCATTTGAAGATTAATATTGCATTTTAAGCATATTGCATAGTTGATTGGCTCTGATTCTCAAAACTTCAATACTTATTGTTCATCAGAATCAACTGAAAACATTTAAAAAAATACTGTAACCCGGGGTCCCACACCCAGAGCTTCAGGTCCAGTTGGTCTTTGGTGAGAGCCAATCATCTGTATTTAAAAACAACAACAACAACAATAAAATCTTCTTAGGTGAGTCTATGGGACTGCCAAGGTGTACAATGCTGGACCAGAAGTGAAGTGTTTGAAATTGAGTAATCTGATGATCAAGATAATGGCCTTTTATTTTATAATTTTCTTTGTGAGAAAAGTGCCCCCTCTTTTACTTTTCCTCCATTGTCTTTATTTTCTATGTAAATGTAAATAAAATTATCTTAAATTATCTTTGGCACAACATAGGTATAAGTATCTGATTTTTAGAACAGAAGTGAAATGAAGCATGCAAGAATTCTGATTTTTAATGGAATTAAGAAAGTGCACATAAACTAAAGTGTACATATAGACAAAACCAACAGAAGTTGAAACATTCATTTATATCACAAAAATTTACTGAAGACATTAAGTTCTAGAAATTGAGTTTTGGCTACTGGAGGTTAAAAGATAGATGAGATAATCCTGTGTTAGTGGTCTTTGGCTGCAAGCGACAGAATTCATTTCTGCTAACTCAAGCAGAAATGAAATTTACTGAAATGACTTGGAAGGGGTGCAGGACTGAAGGCAAAGACAAAAGACAAAACAGACAAAATTCAGAATCAGAATCAGATTCAGACAAAACCAGGCATTGCAGTGATCTCAGTAAGAGCAACTGCATACCAGTTCTGTTGGGGATCTAAGGTTGAAAAGAAAGTAACTCTTCTTTCAACCTTTCATTACTCAAGTTAAGGTACAAAGTCCCAAGACAGAAAGTCCAATTTGTCCTGCTTAAGTAATATGCCCACAAGCTTGGCAGGGAAGTCTAGGTCTCTTGATTGAGCCTCTCCAGGACTGGACCTAATGAGGGGAAATAATCTCCCAGAGGGCAGTTACCAAAAGGAAGGTGGAAAGGATGCTAGGCAGCTGAAAAACAATCCTTCTCTAAGCTCTAATCAAATAATTTTAACTAGAAAGCTCAGATATACAAGATGTAATATTTAAGAGCCACGTGAATGATACGCTGGACAAGTTTCACTCATTTACTCCTAGAAGCCTGGAGAAGTAGATGCTTTTGTTCTAAGTTTTTGCAGGTGATGTAAAACTTAAGGCATGGAGCCATTTAGTTGGTTGACAAAGGTCACAGAGGTGACAAATGTCAATGCTAGGGTGCAAACTGAAAACTTCCAATCTCTATCACTACACACTTTGTTGCCTACTGATCCCTAAGAAGTCTAAGAATGTTAATATGGGAGAGAAGGGCTAAAAATAATAGGTGTCAAAGGAGGGAAAATGGGGGAATTGTAATTGGAAAGACCTTAAGGCCGGGTCGGGACATGTGAAAACACAATAATCCAAGAGAAGGCTGCGGTAAAATGCATTTCAAGGAGCGACGGAAGAGTGGACAAGAACTTACAGGCAGTTCAAATGATTCTATAATGGAAATGTTGGTATGTAGGTTAGGTAGGGTCTTGGGTTTGGGTTTTATTTATTTGCCCAGTAACAGGAAACAGTCAACATTTTTTTGATGAGGGCTAAGAAGGAGAGGCACAAGGATATCTGCATTTAGGAAAATTAGTATGTGGCCGTGTGCAACATCAGTGAAGTAGGTGGGAGCTCTGAGAGAGAAGTGAGTAAACCATGCAACTGAGCAGTTGAAAGATAACGAAACTGATGAAGGCTATGCTAAGTGTGAGTGGAGTAGTACTAACAGGTTTCAGCTACTAATCCGATGCTAGGAATGGTGGTAGTAAACTGGGGGAAATGTCAATGTTTCTAAGATTTTGAGCAAAGAAGTTAAGCCATTGGTAGTGCCATAGCATGGGCAAGTCAAGAAGAGGAATGATGGAGATGTTCAAAGACCTTTGCAAATGGGGGACTGGTGCTTGGAAGAATGGTGTGGCCTGGAAACAGAGATAGGAAGTTATCTCTATAGAAATGATGCTTGAAGACATGACAAGAATCAGAGGAACTGAGCTGTTGAAGTTAACAGAGTTGAAAATGGTAGTATACTATTGCAGCTTTGACATGGTCCCTAAAATTAATCTGATCCATTCCTGATCATGTACAAGTCAGACCTAATGGAGGGTTAATTATTATATAAAAATCCTCCTATTTTTTAAAGTAATTGCCAAAGTACTTTTCAATCTAGAAAGATTTCAGACAGTTTGCATACATCCTGAAATTGAACCCATTATTCCTTCATGTGTGGATGGGATGGATGAGGGAGGAGGATTCTGAGCAATCATTTTTGCCACAAGCAGGTAGCCACTGTAGAATAGCAGAGCTGGGAAATACCTCAAAGCTTCATTTTAATGATGTGAAATGAATGTTTTTCTGTCCATTGACTCTGAAGACATAGGGAGTGCTGGAGGAATCTAGGCAAGGTGAATGGGTTCTCACAGGAGCCTCGTGAGCTTGCCTGTGGAATGAAGAGGAGGGCTTCACCAGCTACCAGCCTTTTTCTCCTTGGTGTTGGTGGGGCTTGTCCATGGTGCTGAGGTAGGAACCCTAGTCTGATTGCCCAAAATCTCAACTGTCCACATTTAATCTTCAAAAAGTTAAAAAATGTGATTCTCAAATAAATGTGGAATTGACACTAGTTCACTTATATATCTCATTAATTAGGAAGGATGGCACAGAAGGATCCAAGAAACTTTGATGATCAAAGTATGTATAGTCCATTAGGAGAAGTACTAAAATGAGATTTTACTTTTGAAGTTAGAATCAAAACTTTAAAAGCCAACGGGGCAATAATATCCTAACCTTTTGGGTTGTCTGTTCTACCAGAAACCAGTAACTTACAACCCTATAGGATCAACATCTACCAAGTTAACTGGTAACCCTTATCAAATGCAAATGTTAAAACAGATAAGGTTCCCTTTTCTTTACTAGGGCAAAGATGGGCAAATTACAGGGGGCCAAAATCCACTGGCCACCTGTTTTTATAGATAATTTTTTCTTTTAATAAACAAAGTTTCTTTGGGACATAGCCATGCTCATTCGTTTGTATTGTCCATGGTTGTTTGGTGCACAACTGCAGAGCTGAATGGTTGTGACGGAAAGCCACATGTGGCCCTCAAAGCCTAAAACAGGTTCTGTCCTACCCTTTAAAGGAAAAGTTCGCTGACTTCTGGCCTAGAGAATGAAATAATCCTTGGTTGGGCTGTAAACGATGAACATGACCATGCAATTAACTTTTTGCCTACTTCACATTTTGGCTAATTTAGCTCAAGAGTAAGGCATGGAAACTTGACAGTGGAAATCTTTCAGTGTGAGAATGGGGACCAGCAGAGTCTGAATGACCTTGTGTGCTGATTGGACAGGCCGAGGGTTATCTCAGGACTCCCACTCATGATCCAGTTTTAAGCATACGAGTTTTTTCATGTGTTCTTCTAGTGCTGAGACCCATGCGCACGGTGGGAGAGAGAGAGAGAGAGGAACTGAGGGACTGAGAAAAGAGAGAGTGCAAATGAGCAGTCTTTCTGTATCTCTCTGCCTTGGGCACCTGGCCTGGGTATATAATGTTGAAAGCTAAGAACATGACTGTTATTTTTTTTTTGCCTCAGACTCAGCAGCTCAAGATAGCCACAGAAAACCAGGCTGGCTAAGGTGCCACTCTGGGAGCCAGGAAACCTACATTCAGACAGAGGCTCATTGTTTTGAGGTTTGTATTTAGTTTGGGTCCAGAGTGACCTGTGTTTTCAGCTCCTCAAACACTCATCACCTCCCTTCTCAGAAACAGCCCTGGAGATGAACCACAAGTTCCGCCCAGAGAAACACTCAGTTCAGGCTCAAAGTCCATTTGCTTGGGAGGCAAAAAGCCTGAGCAGTTCTGCAAGAGACACAGAGACCAGATGAGCCCCTACTTCTCCTAAATCTGCATTGTGTAACAAATAATACATTTTTTTTTCTTTAGCAGGAACAAGAAACCTGCTCTTCAACAAAATGGAATTACCATGTTTACACGTCTGGGGTCAATATTGGCTTTTCTAGAATTTTACCTCTCTAAGAAACTTTGTTTCACATTTTTTGCAAGGCTGGTATACTGGCAGAGAATATCCTCAATCTCTGTTTTATCATTCAGTTTTGAAGGATCATTTCACAGGGTACAGAATTCTGGATTGGTAGCTTTTTTTCTCTCTCTCAATACTTTAATCATTTCACTCCAGTTTTTTCTTGCTTGTGTGATTCCTGAACAGAAGTTGGATGTATTTCTTATCTTTGTTTCTCTGTAGGTAAGGGGTTATTTCCCCCTCTCAATTCTTTCAGGATTTTTAAAATTTATCTTTGATTTATGTTTCTTAGGAAGAACAGGGGGCTCTGCGGTATCTCAAAACGGTTCCTTTTCCCTCCTCCTTCTGGTGGAAGTAGGGGGGAATTTTTCACTGAGATTTACTGTAGGAACCTGGTCAAGTTCCTGGAGGCAAATTTCACAGTGTTGTGGGGGCTTTCCCTTTGGCTGGTTTCTCTGGAGTTTTTAACTCCCATTTTTTCCTATACTGACGTTCCAGCAATTTGTTCATTACAGTTAAGGTTTTCCTGTTCCTACCCTGGATCCTGAGGTGGTTTCTGCTTGTGAATCTGTGCTCTGATAAGCAATGATTTGTTGGGTTTGCCTGTCTGTCTTTCCAGTTTTGGGGCCAGAGGTTTGCCTTGTGCACTCCCCTCTCTTAAGGACCCAAGAAGAGCTACTGATTTTTGAATTTGTTCAGCTCGTTAGGGTAGGGTGGCAGCTTCCAAGCTTCTTATATGTTACTGTGTTACCAGTAAATTTTCTTCTTAAATTTTGTTTTAAAATAATTGTAGATATGCAGGAAGTTACAAAAATATTAGAATCTGTGTTTTATTAACCCAGTTTCCCCAAACAGTGACATAACACCAGTGAATTTTTACCAGTTAGGGAAGAAATAACATAATTTTACATACACTTCCAGAGAATAAAAAAAGGGTCATCTCATCCCAATTTTTTTTTCATGAGGCCAGCATCATCTTGTTACCACTTTCCGATAAGGAAAATGTACATAGGAGAAACTACAGGCCTATCTCTCTGATTCAGAAAATCCTAAAGAAAATATTAAAAAAAACTGATAGCCAGTGATTTATGGAAATGAAACATATTATGACCAAACTGGGTTTATATCAAGAATACAAGAGTGGTTTAAGATTTTAAAATCAATTAATTCACCATATTAACAGATAAAATGGAAAGTCATATGATCATATGATAGGAAAGCATGTATGATTAAATTCAAATTTATATATAAAAGAGACTCTTAGTAGTATGAAAGGAAACTTTCTTAATCTGATGAGGTGTGTCTCCCAAAAGCAATAGTAAACATGCTATGATGAAATGTTGAAATCTTTCCCTTTGAGATTAAAAACAGTGGAAAATCTTACACTTTATATTCTAATAGTGCTACTTCAAGAAGAAACGTCTATTTTAGGGCAGTTGGGCACTTTCCCTTTATGGACGATCCAAAAATCAATGGGCAGTATTCAAAAGTAGGCCTGCCAACAAGAGTTTCCTATGAAGAAATCCATTGTCTTTTAAAGGAAAGGGTTTGACCGAAAAATGCAGTGACCTAATGCAACTATTTTAAATGGCTTAATTGTATGTTTTGTTCTATTTGGATTGGATGGTAACTATGAAATTAAAGATGATGCATTTTGTTAATGTTGAAATCTGGCTGGACTATGATTAATGAGATGCCTCCTTCTCTAGTCACATTGATTGCCTTAATCATTGTTCATCTCTTTTTTAAATACATTAATTACAATATAAATTTGTATATTTTTCAGTAGACTGACATTTTCTACACAAGGGGATAAACTTAGATTAGTTGTTAAAAAGTGGACTTCAGGGAATCCTCTGATAGTGATCATCCATCTTCATGGATTTGTATCATTGAATAAAAATGATTAAAAAGTCTAATTTTCTCTTCCACTTTAAGGTAAACCTCAAAAAAGGTTTGCATACCCAAGGGGAATAATGAATTTTCCCACATGTTATGGCTACTCTAGTTCCTCCTTATCTCTCTGTTACATTTGATTTTAATTATATAGTTTTGATACTAGGGATTTTTATGGGTCAACAATCCACTTTTTCCCCAATGCTTTGTAAACATTTGAACGAAGTGCACTATTTTAGGACGTCTACTGTTCTACTGCTGAAAAGTTAATTGTTGGGAACTTCTTCCTTTTATTTCTCAGAAAATTCAAATATTTTTCTTGCGGGTAGAGTTGGATGTCTAATTCGTTGATTATCCAACTCTCCCTCTTTTTCCTTATCACGTTGTCACATTCTCCTGCTGACCATCTTCAGCACTTATTTTGATTCTACATGTTTTACTTTGTTTACTTGTTTGCTTATTTCATTTATTCTAGTGATCTTCATCTCTGATAAGACAAAGAGACCTTAGCATTGTTTCCCCAGCTACCATCTCAGACAGGCAGCATAACTGAAGGCCCTCTCAGATAGTAAGACATGCGGTGCACACGCTGGAGGACACTGCTGCACTAGTGATCTTTGATCCTAATTTTTTCTGGTTACTGACGATGGATCCCAGACCTGCATATTTGTTTCCTGAAAAGTTTAATTCATGAAATGATATGAAAAATAATCTTTCCCCTCATAGTCTTACCTAATAACAAATCAGTGCAGTAACATATCATTAACCAGTTTCATTTCCATGAAGGCAGAGGCAATTGCCTCTCTTTTTGTACTGTGTATATGAATCCTAGTGCCAAACCTAACATGTCACTAGACCTTGGAACATTTGTGTGGGATGGATTGGTGAGGGCTTTCTCTAAAATATATTCACATCAGCACCCAAGAGTCTTGTTCACCAATAACACATGTGCCAGGAATGGTGACAAGTCAAATGAGCCTATCCTTTGTCAATTTTCCTCTTCTTTTTCACCCTCTGCTAAGACGCAGGGCTTCTTCTTGGCTGGAGGGTTAGTGAGAAGTCAGAAGATAATGCAGGAAGCCGGCTCCCCAATCACCCATTGACATTCCATCTCCTCTCCTGGTTCTAGATTGGCTCTTCCTTCTTCAGGCTGTTGCTCAATGCAGGACAGCTGGTATAGGCTCTGGGCAGTGACAGATGATAATAGCTTTGTGATGCTTGTTATGACCTGGTTTCTAAACATTTTGCTCTTAGAAAACCCATAACTTGTCAGGTGTCAGGTGATTTGTGCAAAGCATTGACTGGCTTGATATTTAAAACAGTTTATAGAAAGTTATTGATCATAATAACAATAAAGCCAAGAATTATGTGCACAAAGATGTAAAATGCCCTTTGTAATCAAGCAGTGAAAGAAAAGGAGTGGAATTAAATTAAAATTTTAATTTTTATTGTATAAAATTTTTTTCAAGAAATGTGATATAACTGCTCTACTAAGTCAAGAGATTAATATTTCTGTATGAAATTCAGTTGCAATGGGTGCAATGATTTCTGTTGCTCAAACCACAGAAGGACTATATATGATGTTTTAGTTGATAATAAAATTTGAGCCAGATTCTAATAAAGATTGTAGGTCTGGCCCAAATGCCTCTGCTTTCATAGTTCATATCAAAGGCAAGTTTGCCATGAGGGTTTTAAGGGGTTTTAAGCATTTTAAAGAAGCCAGTTTACAGAATTTTTTTTCTTTTTCCAGCTTTCTAAAATACTAATTTGAATGTTCTAAAAGCATACTAGAGGAAATATTTGAAGATGACACACTTTAAAAAAGACATTTGTTTCTCAAAACTGCAAAAAGTCCATATTATATATATATTTATGGACCATATATAAGTGTGTGTATGTACATATATTACATATATAATATTATGTATGCACATATATTATAGATATAATTACATATTACATATATAATGTGCAGTGTGTACATATACAATTTAGCACAGTATCATTCAGATTGTGTTTTACTCAGGAATTCTTTGAGCTAGGTACTGTTAATATTGCCTTTTCATAGATGAGAAAATTCAGGCACAGAAAAATTTAATAATTTGTGTTAGGTCACATAGAATATAAATAAGAAACACTAGTATTAAAACCAGGCATTTTTCTCCAAAGTCTATATATTTAATTACTTTTTATTACTTCCAATTTTATACATGAAGATACGAAGGTTCTAGTGTTAAGGAATTTGGTCAAAGTTACACAGGTAGGGATTTGAACTCAGGCAGGCAGATTCGAGAGAAGATTTTCTTAAATATCACATTACATGGACTCTAATAGTAGAAAAATGTTAACCTCATGTAAAGTCATAATTAATCATACAATACAAAGTGAACAAAGGTGTATAATCATTACATTTACCTAAAAGTTATACATTAAATTCTGCATAAAAAAAGTGTAACTATTGTAATATGTAGTATTCGGGTGTAAAAGTGGGTCCCGCCAACCAGATGTCAGTGCTCACTTTTTATGCACCTTCGGGAAAGCAAGTAGGGAGCACATCCTAACCAGAAATCAACAGAAAATATGACTTCAGCTGGTCCAAGACTGTGTTCTGTTTTTCTTTGGGTTCTGGAAGATCTCCATAAACCTCTCACAGTAGTCCCTGCTTCCAGCCCAGTCAATGGACATCTCCCCTCTTCCATTACACCTTCCAGAGTGTGCTCCCCCACTGCTCTGCCCTTGTTAGTGTAACCCTGATTTTTCTCAAGTGACACAGTATTTCTCACAGGGATCCTACTGGTACTTTAGGAAGAAAAAGTTTTGTTCTATGTGTTTTAAGCATTGCAAATCATCCAAATGTACTTTAGGAAATAAGTAAGTTATAAATTAATGTCAACAACTTAATTATCAATGTTTGAAAACAAAACCTTGCTTGCCTTGGGAAGGAGTGAATCTATAATTAAGATTTATCCTTAGTAGAATCACATGTCCAAATTATCTATTAAAAAAAATCTTTTGAATGATGTTATCACATATTCCTGTGCCTTTGGCCCAACTTCCAGGTTTCACTCAAATTCCATAAAAGACTTTTATTTTTTTTTCAAGTTTAATTATAGACAGACCCTATTGTCATTCAGTAAGTAACATGACCATCACTTTCCAAAAACTTCAGCTCTTGGAAGTACGGCTCTGTGAAATGTTTTGGAGGAACTCCAGGAGACTGGGAGTAGCCAGTATTCCTTCTGTTGGCAGCACTCTTGGGGCAGATACAGCGAGCAGGACAAAGGACAGGAGGGATCCCGTCTGGTACTGAATATATCCCATATTAAATCAAGACTGACCACCCTCTTACTGAAAAATAAAAATCCACCCAACTGCTAATATCAGTGAGGATTACAATATGATATCATCACTTTTAGGAAATGTGACATAATTGTTTTTGTTAAATTAGTATATTCTATGGTTTTTAGTCCATTGTTTCTGTTCTCAGAGAATACCCTTGAAAATTATCTAGTAAGAGCTGCAGTATGATTTTATGGTTTTTAGCTACCATTTCACAGATAAGCTTAGAATAAGTACCTTGTGTTATTTCGACTGTAATTTCCAATTTCTGAGACAGGGACTGAAAAATATTTAATTAAGAAAAAAATTCTGAGCGAATGTATTATCATACTGTGCCTTATTAAAATGCTGACCTTTTCCTGGGGCTGAGGGTCTGACTTTACTTGGGGGCAGCATTTGGGGTGTCTGGAGACCACTGACAGGCAAGATGTGTTCTTATAGCAAAAACGATCCAATTCAGTGTGAAGCCTGAAACAAAAGGAACACTGTTCAAAACGACAGTTGCCATTTCTAAGTCCTTGCATGTTTAAATAGTCACCTATATCAATTGGGAAGTTTCAAAATGTACATTGCTTGATTATATGAAACATTGACTTAAAGGGAGCTAGCGAGGAAGTGGAAGTCAAATCACCAATGAGAGAGTCTCTAACTACCCTTAAAAACATTATCTTTCCCTCTGTTGCTTGTGGTGCTGCTATGAGGGTGAGCAGGAGCTTGTGGAAAAGGGAGTGGAGGGGAGTGAGGGAGGAGGAAATGGGGAAGTCTTGTCCGTTTTCCTGTAAGTTTCAAGTGGAAGAGGAAATGGGTGCTTGAATGCAATCAGATGTGTATTTGAAGGAGACTATAGTTATAATAATTAGATCCTACTATAAATTAAAGCTGTTTTCTATTTGAATGGATTGAGGCTCCATTAACTGGTGACTTCAAGTTTTCCATGTTCCCATGTGGGAAAATCCGTGTGGTTGGGGAATAAGAGGAGAAAACAGACAGACACACACACAAACACACACACACACAGAGCTTGACAGCATTTTTTGGATAGAATTAAAATATCTGAATTTTTCACCATCTAGGCAGCACGGGGTATACTATGACATACAAGGGAAACAGAGAAAAGCTTCACGTTCTGCACTCACATTTTTTGAGTAATATACCTACTGTACTTCTGGTGATGGTGAGAAAGAAGGAAAGAGGGAATAGTGGTGATCCTTCTTCCTTGAGAGCGCTCAGGAATTGGACATTTGAGCTGCATCTTAATTGAGATTATTCTTAGCACTTTTAAGGGTGTTGGAAGGAAAAAATGATACAGGCCCTTCCCCACCCCATTCTATTTCTCATGGCTCTGTGACTTAGAGCAAGTGACAATACTTCATAGGACTCAGCTTGAAAATAAGAATAATCATACTGGTATTATTTTAAACTTAGGCTGTTTGGCTAACGGAGGTCATTAAATTTCCGCAAAATAGATCACTTTTATGTAAATATCTTCAACTTCAACAGAACATTCTTCAGCTTGCTTTTTGAGCTCAGTATTTTAGAGATTTTTTTTCCATGCTAATATTTACCTAGTTTTTTAGTGTTAATTTCTGTATAGTTAATTCCCATTATGTGACTATATCACTTTTTTATTATGCCATTTATTCAGCAAGCGTGTATTAAGCACCTTCGTTAGTTAAGGTACCAGGTTCTGGGGATACAGGAATGAACCAAACAGATGAAATTCTATCATGTAGCTTACATTCTTACTGGGAGAAGGAGCAAGCAGATAATGAACAAATTGACATGTTACATGTCAGCTGGTATGTCCTTTAAAGAAAAAAAGCCAGGTAAGGGAACAGAGAGTGGTCGAGTGGGCTGTTTTAGGTAGTGGATTTTACAGAAAGGATTTTCTCGTAAGACGGCATCTAAGCAGAGCTTGATGAAAATGAAGTAGTGAGCTCCACAGATATTTGAGAGAAGAATGTATCAAAGGAGGGGCTCATGGTCACAAAGATGGGAGGATAGGAGCATTCTTGGTACATTCAAAGAATCATAAGGAAGCCCGGGTGACTGAATTGCAAAAAGAAAGGGAGATGATGGCTGGAGATGAGGTCAGAAAAATAATGAAAGAACAGGCCATCTAGGCTATTTTAGGCCATAGTAAGTATTTAATTCTGAACATGATCTATTCCAACCAGAGGAGTAACTCTGTGATTTTAGTTATATAAGGATTATTCTAACTACTATATGGAAAATATAATGGAAACTTATAACTTTGGAAGGAGAGAAACCAGGAGGATGAATCATAGTCCAGGCAGGAGATGAGGAAGACATGGGACAAAGTGGCAGTGGTGGAGATAATCACATTTGGACTCTATTTTTAGTTTAAAGCCACCAAGATATGCTGATGCTTGGGGTATGGTGTTAATAGAGACAAGGATAACTCTGTGTGACACTAATACATTTTTATACTGATACCCAGGCTACTTCCTACGTCTGTTGTGTTCTCATTTTGAACTATTTCTTCTTTAATTATTTACTATATGGTTTCTATTCTCTCTCTCTACATATAGATCTATAGTGAGTATATCCCATTTAAGTATTAGTAAAGGATCCAATGTTCGGTGCACATAAGAAAGAAACATGAAAGGAAAATGCTGGAGTCAAAACCTAGGAAGCCACATTAGAGGAAGATGCTAAGGAATCTGTACATCATTTTGTATAGATGAGACTCCCTTTAGCAAAGAGATGATGCTGTATTAAGAAAGCTGCAGGGAGATTAAACTGGGAGTTCCAGATTGGCAAGGAAACGGGCAGGACAAAGGGATTCAGATAAGAGGTTCTGGAAATTATCTAGCAACAAGGAAATGGGGGCCTGGGTTCGATAGTGGCAGTGGATTTTTTAAAGCCATGTTATTTTGCAAAGGGGAAAACCTAAAGCACGTTTTGTGCTCCTCAGAGCCTGGCTGAGCATCAGTGATAAAACTACAACTCCTTCCGCACTTAGCAGCCAGGGCAATTTTAAAAATTGGAGCCATATCATCTATCTTTGCTATTTTAAGTCTTTCAAGAATTTCGCATTGCTTTAAGAATAACATCCTAAGTCGTCCTCTTTGTTTACAAAGCTCTGCATGTTCTGAGCCCCACCAGTCTTTCCAACCTCATCTCATGTATGAGTCCACCATGGTAAGGCCATGTTGGTCTCCTTTTTATACAGCTGCTTCACTCTCATGCTTCAAGCCTGAACCCTAATCTAACTTCCTCCATGGCCTCTGATCACTCATCTTTTCCCCAGTGACCCTCTACAGATCTTCTCTTTATCAGCACTAATTAGAGTTTGTAATCATCTTGTTATTTAATTTACTGACTTGCTTATTGTTACATGGTTATGTCTTGGCTTCATGAGGCAGTGCCCAGGTTTTATTTGACTGTATCTCCAGCACCAAGCATAGTGCCTACACAAAATAAGGGTTCAACAAACATTCATTGAGTTACAGATATTACTTCAAGGATTTGGGGCTTCTTGTCAAATGATCTGTTGACCACATTATTTGCTTCTGCCTAGCAGATTTTAATAAAAAAATAATTAATGGTTATTAAATGCTTCCTAAAAGAGTTCATATTCATTTGGTAGTTAACTTTTATTTATGAGAACCTAGAGGGAGAACTTGGGGGTAGATAGTTTGAGAGATGGTCAGTGAAAGGAGAAGTGATGGAGAAGGGGGACTGGGAAAAGGATGCGTTGATGAGCAGATTATCATTGTGGGCAACTGAGGATCACCACAGCTGGGGACCCCCTGAGGAATCATGTAACACATACCTCAAAATTGCCTTGACAAAAGAGAGGGAGGTGGAATGTTAATCTACTGAAGTCAGGGGCCAGTGATGGAGAGTTGTTCCCATGGTTTTGACTTATCTGTCCAAGCTAAACAGCCTGAACAGCCTACTATGGCTTTGGAGAAAGTTCCAAGGTAGAAAAGCAGACAGTTACAGCTAATGTGCTGAAGGTGGAAAGGGGGTGGAACTGTCCAGCACAACCGATGACGTCAATTTGGGTGAAGGGTTGTAGTACAGAACACCACAAGAATTTGGCATGCTACATCGCTGTGTGTATTTTGATAATAGAGCAACCATTTTACCACTTCCTCTGTTTCCTTGCAAATAGAATTTACAAATCCAGAGCAGCTGCTATGAATCCTCTGTGATTAGAAGATTTGCACGTGGCCTATAAAGCAGGCAACATATTAACTATTTAGAAGGTGGAGATGGAATTGAAAATAAGATGTAGTGAATTTTGTTAATTTGGGGACTTATCTTCTGGGTTGTAGAATATCTCCTCTTCACATTTTGGTGGTATCATCTTAAGAGTGATGAGAGAAAATCTGTAAGAAAAACATCTAACAGGAGCAAATATAGGTCATAGGAATTCGATGAAATGGTGAGTCCTGTTCTTCATTAAGAGTAACATTATAGTTAAAGTGGACTTTTGTTACCTTGCTGAATCTGAAGATTTTGGCAGTATGAACATCTCAATATATTTCACTGTATTAAGATTTCAAACTGGGACTAGGACTTGACAAAAGAAATAAATATTGTAGCCTGTAATGTATGAATAGTGATAAGATTTATATATATTCCTATGTGTATATATATATATATCTGAATTTAATTTTAATACACCTAGAACATAGACTAACTTTACTAATAAGATCGCTTCAAAGACATTTATAAAACCTGTATTTTGAACTAGACGTCTCATGATTTTGAGTCAAGGAGTGTAGTCATTCTCTAGGCAAGATAAACCTCTCAAACCCTGTTCTCCTGTCAATATAATGAGGACAAAATGCAAAGCATGCAGTACTTAACTAATTTTTTTTTAATTTCCAGGGCTAGTCCTTAAAAAAAAAGTTGTATCATAAATAAAATCATGACTTTCCTACCTCTAATGAGTGAAAAGCGAGAGATGATGAGACAAGTAGCTTCCTTTCAATCATGGAACCATAACATTTTAGAACTTTGGGCTGTTTATCAACTATAACCACCTAGTTTAATAGTTGAGATTACACAAGCGCATACATGTTAGTTAAGAAATGTGAGAGTGCAGTGAATCAAGGTTGCTGAACAAAGGAGCAGAGTTCTAGTGAGTACTCAAAGAAAGTTCCAAATCCATTTTAACTCCCTAGTTGGTCTTAACAAAATTTTCATTATGTGTATTTCTGATACTAATATTTTCATGGTCTCCATTGGTTAATATTTTCCAATAAATTATCATATTAGCTCAGAAATGGCAGTGAAGGACATATATATCCACCCCATTCTTCCTTCCCATCAATTTTTAATATCAGGGCTGAAGAATTAAATAAACTAATCAATAGAAATACATTGATTAATTTAGTATCTCTATTGAGTAATAATTTTATCTGCCCTATAGATCTATCTACCTACCTATTTGTCTGTCCATCCATCCATCCATCCATCCAGACATAATTAAGTATTCATAGACTCATTAATGGCACATATGTAGTGATGTGCTTGGAGTCAGCTTGCACTGGGCTGTGAGAGTTGATTCTGCGCAGCTTTCCCCCATTCCACATTTAACGACATCAAGGCAACAGCTTGAAATTGGACATGGTGAGACTTTTTACACCATAGAGAGTGGCGAATGATGTAAGTCATCGCCACCATCCTGCCACAGAGAACTGGTGAGAAACATTTATCAGCATAGCACAGTTATGCCAGTCACTCCACTTGGGTTTGGCTCAAAAACTTAAATGAAGTGCAAAATAGATGATAAACCTGAGGATAATGGTGGGGGTTGGGTGGTTAACTAAAGTAAGCTGTCAAGTAAGCCCAAAATTTAAAGAATTTGTTTGACTTGAAAATCACAAACCTATAAATCTAAAGAAAAGAAAAATATCTCTTTGCAACTGAACTGAGAATAATTTTCTTTTTCTTGTTAGAAAAGATGCTGTTGAAATGGGCACTTCTTCCTCGATTGATGATATATAAAGACTAAAGTTGTGCTGTTTAAAAATATGTCATTTATATATCCAGATTATGAAAGCACGAGAGCAAGTACTGAGTTTTCTAGTTTCTTTACCTGAATGCTTGGATGCTTTAGCTTAATATTAGTTATCATGAAAAATATTGTTATCCTCTGAGTCTGGTTTAGAAAAATTTCCATAGATGTTTACATGTACACCGTAACAATGACCTTTATCACTCCCAAACACTTACCTTTTTTTTAACTTTCCAAATGTTTGACTCTTAAATGTCATTCCTTTGTTATGAAGTTCTAGTTTTATTTCAGTATGATCAGAAGTAAGTTTTACTCTTTCAAATATGATGAAAATGATTTTTAAACTACAATTGAATTTGATATTACAATTGAATTTGGTTTTATTTTTGCTCTATGAATATGTATATACTGTGTAGTAGGTAGCTATTAAATCAGCTCCTTTTTCAAATCATTAAATTTATCTGACTTTACCATATAATTTCTGTCTTCCTTATCTAGCATTGATGAAAATAGATCGATGCAAAGTCATTGTAATTATTTCTGTGTCATTGTAAATTTTAGTATTCCTTAAGTCTAACCGTCTGTGTTTTATATATGTTTCTAATGTTATCTGATGCTTAACGGCTTAAGACTATTACTTTTTCACTGTGAACTACACCTTTATCTATATAAAATATCCTTTTAAAAAATTTCAGTTTTACCCAGAATTCTATGTCTTCTTATATTTGCACCAATATCCTTGCTGTTTATTTATCTAAAGTTCTCTATCATACTTTGCTCATCCCTCTACTTTAAAAAACTCATTAAATTTAACCAATCTTTTGTTTATATTTAAAATATATTTTATTATAATCTACAAATCACTTTCTTTCAATATATGTTAAATCTAGATAAGTTTACTGAGCTTTCCTGTGACTTTTTTGTGATTTTTACATTCATTGATTTTTTGTTTTCCATCTTTATTTCCATCTTTCAAAATGTTGCTTAATTTTCTTAATTCTTTTCTCCCTATAGTGATTTTAGGTTAAATGTGCTGTCTTTATTTCTTTTGGCTATTTTCACATGAGAAATATTCTATTTTCTTGATTAGAATGTACACGTGGTGAAGCAGACACCCAGATCTGATAATTTATCTCTGTCACACCAGCACTGAGCAGGTTTTTCACCAGGAGGATGCTAAACAACTATTTTCTAAGTAAATAAATAGATGTTACTAATAAAACAAACTTGATTTGCTAGAAGTTTATTTCACTTCTTTTCTCTTCTTCAGTCCTGCCTCTACTCTGTTTTAATTGAAATAAAATGGGATATTTTCACTGGTTTATTTTAAATGGTATATTCTTTCTTATCCAAGAATTACTTTGTGATATTTGTTAAGTTTCATAACTATGTTTATAACATTACTCAGACACCAGCCCTGTATTAAGTTCATTACTCACTGACTTCTTTTGAACCACACATGCCCTCAAATTGAGTTAATTTCTTGGTTTTGATTCATTTCTTGGTTAAGTGAAGCACTTCCTTGAGTAATTTTTTTCAAGACAGATAACTGGTGTCGCACACTTCCTGAGTCATTGTATGTCTGAGAAGGTCCTTCTGTCCTTGCTAATGAATGTTGACTTGACTGAGGTTAGAATTCTTGGGTCACAAACATTGCCCCTGAAACCCTGAAAATGCAATATAATGTGTATGTGCAGTCGGACTGTAATAATTCTACATAAAAAAACTGAAAAATGAAAAAAAAGGTAGATTTTAAAAGTAAACAAGAAACATGGAAACAGCCTAAATGTCCATCAACAGATGACTGGATAAAGAAGATGTGGTATATTTATACTATGGAATACTATTCAGCCATAAAAACTGACAACGTAACGCCATTTGCAGCAACATGGATGCTCCTGGAGAATGTCATTCTAAGTGAAGTAAGCCAGAAAGAGGAAGAAAAATACCATATGAGATCGCTCATATGTGGAATCTAAAAAAAAAAACCCAACCAAACAAAACATAAATACAAAATAGAAACAGATTCACAGACATAGAACACAAACTTGTGGTTACCAAGGGGGCAGGGGGTGGGAAGGGATAGACTGGGATTTCAAAATGTAAAATAGGTAAACAAGATTATACTGTATAGCACAGGGAAATATATACAAGATCTTATGGTAGCTCACAGAGAAAAAAATGTGACAATGAATATATATATGTTCATGTATAACTGAAAAATAGTGCTCTACACTGGAATTTGACACAACATTGTAAAATGATTATAAATCAATAAAAAATGTTTAAAAAGTAAACAAGAGGTAGATAAGTAAACAAATTTCTAAATATCATGTAACTATGGGCTCAATGAAAAGTAGTTTAATTCTACAAACTTAATTTTCTTTCAATGGATACTTTAAGTGATTTGAATTCATTTAGACAGACCTGAGTATTATATTTTCTAAAATCAAAATATTATATATCCTTTTCTTAAAATCTTAAATGTATCAAAAATTATGCTAAAAATCTTGATTTTAAAAAAAATCTGAAACACTATTTTGTTACTATGAACAGTAAAAATGTTTATAAACTCTGATTGAAGAATGAGCAATATGTTGGTCACTCTTTATAAGAGAAATATCTCATCACCCAATGCCCTATATCGTATTGACGTCAGTGTTCTGAAACAATTTGTTTGCTAAAAGTCTCGCCAAATCAATGAAAGTAAAGTCTCAAGAACTTTTTCAAATATGTGGTTTGTGGCTAGTGGCAAAATCCCACAATATCCACAAATGTCTAGAGCTATAATTGTTTTTTTGTTTTTAAGATCTACCCACAAATCAGGTAAAAGGACATTTAAAAATTGGCAGGCATTGTTATTTCTTTTCAAAACAGGGGCACCCATTACCATTGTTTTCTTAGCATGATGAATTTCTATGTGTTACGTCCACTTTTACGACACATGACATAGACAAGGTTGCGGAGAGGGGAAGTTACTCCAGCTAGGACCACAGAGGGGAGCCTTCATTGTGAGTGATGTCAGTACTTAGGACATAACACCTTTAAAGAATCTTCTAATCTTTCCTGCGGTAAGAGCCCAACACCCACATAGTACCTCTGGAAATAATTTGTTTAATAAATTGTTGGCATCAGTCCAAGTATCAACTTCATAATTCCATTTAACTAAATGGAACAGATTTGTGCTCAGTCAAAAGCAAATAAGCCCACCTTCAAACATTACGTCTACTATAAACTTTGGAAAGAATCTAATATGGAGTCACAAAGCATTGTTGATGCAGAACATGTTAAAATAAATACCCTTTCATCAAGTATTTTCAGAAGTGTCAAAGGCACACTAGAAGAAAGAACCACTGAAAGGAAATGTTTTATATTTGACAAGACACGAAGCTGTTGATGGATGTGGGCTAAGCGGTCTACTGTCCCAAGATGGCATTTTTCTATTGAGTTTCTCATCTGTCCAGTATATACAGGTTCTAAAAATCTCAATCTCTGTTTGAGAAATTTAGGTTTGATTATTGGTGGGTGTCTTATTACACTCATGAGCTTGCTGTGAAGTTAGAGTAAAACTACATAAAAAGGAATTAGAATTTCTAGCACTGACGTAGGCTATAACTGAGGTCAGGCATGATAAGCTTTTTAAAAAACACATATTTTTATTGAAGTATATTGTCAGTTTACAATGTTGTGTCAATTTCTGGCTTTTGACATTCATCAATGATTCAAGATATCTTCCACCACATTGACCTTAGCCTTCACTGCCAGAGGGAGAGGACACGGAAAATAGATTGTGCCCCCAAACTTAGAGTAGATAAAAACAGATAAAGTGTCCCCCAATCCCAACACTTCCCTTGTAAGAACCTGCGACAGTTCTTATTATTGCAATGTCTCCTTCGAAAGCAACATTTTGTCACCTTGAGAAAAAAATATAAGTACTTTTCCATCATTATGGGACAGCAATTACCTAGAAATGGTGCACTGCAGGAATTGGAGTCAGGCGTCTTGGGGACTGCAGAGCCGGGCTGCACGGTCAGCAGAAATTCCCCCAGAAAATAGGCACTCAGAAAAATCTGCTTTCTTACTTACTTATAGATTTTTCTCTTCTTCCTTTTTTTTTTTTTTATAGTGGACAGTCTCAGACCAGATTACTCTTTGTTTTCTCATCTCATGGCATCCTGCAAAGTCATGGTCGGGGTCACTTTTCAGACAATGTGTGGGATGATGCTCAAGACTTGACAGGTCATCAAGAGGAGCATGGGGGCCCTGGCCAATGGAGTGGAAATATTCACTTTGAAAAGGGGTGTCATAAGCCAGAATATGAGACTCACACTAAAGCACACTTCTACAAAACACAACCAGTGCCCCTCAACACTGACATTTGATCTGTGATACTTGCAGATGAGAAATTATTTTCTGATGCCCAAACGTGTGCTTCAGGATTGATCTGAGGAGAATTGGCAAACGTTTTCAGACAGGGATAGAGTTTCAGAAGACTGTGCTTCTCTCTGAGTTCAGTTTCATTTACTCTCACCTGTGAAGCTTAAGAACTAGGATCTTGGGTCTAGAAAGGAGTGTAATAGCATCGTCCCTGTGATGTTATCCTCACTCCAAGAGAGTTGGCTTATGTATTTGTCCTTCCTGTTCAGAAGGCAGTGAAGTCAATCCGACGGAACTCCTCGCATCATCTTCTATTGTTTTCCATAATTAGTCTTCTTGCTCGTCACGTAAGTATATATTCTATGTTGGTCTTCTGGAGGGGAAACGCCCACTTCTATTTTCTTCCTATTGGTGTTTTTATTATCATTCAAAATGCAATTCTGTTACATTTTAGAATTCGATAGACTAAGTTAAACGATGAGAAACTCTTTTTCCCTATGGATCTTGAAGTCAGTTGTGTGATTAAGTCTGGAACAAATTTGTGGACTCTCTTGTCATATGGCACTTGTGTCATTGTGACATGGCAGGAATAAAAGTGGGTATGGAAACTGATGGCTTGGGTTGAACTGAAGGTTCTTCTTTAAACACAGGTGTTGAACAATTTGCTCTGTCTCAGTAATTCTCAATGTTCTAGTGTGTCAAATGGGGGTAATAACCTCTACCTGCTGCAGAGTGCTTCTGACAGCATCACACAGAAATACTTGAGACGTACTGCTCAGACATGCAGCCTCCTTATATAAGTGTAGGAGGATGTGAAGAGTGCGATGGAGACAGGAAGGGTGATGCTCTCTGATGTTACTAAGGCTGCTCCGTATGCACAGGTGTTGATCTGTGGTGATGAAGCTGATCATGACAGTGACTGGCCCAGGTGCCCCTTAGCCTCGCTGCTGTGGCCCAGCCTCCCACCACCCGAAGGCTTTCTCTGGTGGGGTCTGAGCACAGTGTGCTCGACTCAGGCACTGTGGTCCTGAGGTGCTGGAAAATTAGTGTGCCCCTCCCCAGCGTTCTTTGATGGAAGATTCATGAGAATCGGTGAATGAAGACACTAGCTCCTCGGCCCCTTGGTTGGGATATTTCTGAGGCGCCTGGTCTATGCTATCTCTTGGTTGCCTGGAAGGAGAGAGGAGAGAGGAGGGAAACAGGAGAGCCCTGCAGGCTGGAAGCCCTCGTCTGCCTCTGAGCCTTTGCTGACTCCCTTCCAGCCCTGTGGGTTTCTTTCAACTCCTGAAATACACTCAGCCCGCCCGTCCCTATCCTTTAATGTCCCCTCATTTTCCTGATATCAGTTCAAAAACTGATTTTCCAGGGAAGATTGACATTCCTGCCTAGGCTGGTTTCCACTTCCATATACTCCTTATCCTTTAATCGTCATAGAATTTATTCTAGTTTGTAATTACATACACGGGATATTTGACTATCTCCCCCAAAAGAATGTAAAACTCCGAGGGGACAAAGATCATTTCTATTTTACTTGCTAACTTTTTCTTAACTCCTGGCTGAGTGCGACTGTTTCTTAAGTGAATGATGTTATAAGCAATATAACTAGATCGTGTGTATATAATTGTGTTTATAATTCTGCTTCCAGAAGTTTTGCTGTAGCGGCCCTTCCCTTCTGAACGACTCCTGGGACTAAAATTCTCTCATACTCAGCATGAAAGCCATGGACCTCTGTAAAGTCAGAAATTTTTCTAAGGTAGAGAAGACCAAGGAGGATGAATAATGGAGGAGACAAGGGCTGTTATAGTAGCTGTAATGGGCCAGTGGCAGGCAGGTGAGAAGGAAGGGACCCAGACAGCTGTTGTCAGTGAAGGCTTAAGTCTTTGGGTCAGCCTGTGGAGTGTCCTGGGGCTGGGGTCAAGCACTGGAAACCAAAATTCCCCACTTCGCCGACTGGCTTCCAGTATTTTCTTTTAGATATTATTTCCCTCTACGACCCCTATCCCAGTGCCCATTCTAATTCATGTATCAGAATTAACCTGTGTCAGAATTGTGTTAATTTAGAGTTTCCTTCGTCCATTGGACTCTTCCCTGGCATGGTCTAATCTGTGAGTATAGATTATATTTCATATAAATTGTTATTCAAAACCCCCAAAAGGATGGAATCCAGAATGTTATGAGATTCTAGTGGAAGGTCAGAATTCTAAATAAAATTATTCAGTCTAAAATGTGAATCAGAATAGATAATAAATCAATAACACCGAAAAATTTATAGCCCTTTCTCATGGGATGTATATTTAGAAATCCTTTGAATAGAAAACGTGTAAATTCTAGCAGTTTACCCTTCCAGGGTCTTGTGGAGAAGGGTAGCATCTTGTGAACCATGCAAATGAGAGGCAGCCCCGTCTCCCTCACCATATTTCTATATGTCAGCTTTGTCCTGGAAAAAATCTGCTCAGCTGTGAGGATAACACACTCAAACTTCCCCAGCCCTTGCCCCAGAAGTCCCCAGATATCTGAAACAGAATAACAAAATTGTGTCCCATTTTTTTCCACTTTGCTTGAACGGCGACCTGGTTCTGGATTTTGTTTTGTGTGTGTTGACATAATCCTTATGGTTCTGAGCGGTTGTCTCTGGTCATCTGCGTCAAGCGAGGAAATCACTGCCCGAGTTGGGTCGTCAGCAAGGCTGGGGAGGTTTACAAGGAGTCCTAAGGGAAGGACCCAGATGAACAAATGGAATTACAGTAATGTCAGCGGGGAGTGTACCTGTGGGTTTTGTCTTTCTCTTTTTTTCCTAGAGTAAAAGGAGCCTTAGGGGAACTAAACACCTAGTGAGATGGTTTGCTCAAATTCATTTAGCAATTTTTTTTTTCATTCCTGTAGGGGAATTAGTAGAGTGCTAAAGGTTTTAAAGAATTCAGATGAAAAGCCATCTGTTCCCTGGGCTTTGTTCAATCTCAATTTGAGGATGGCTTTGGAGATTTCCTATCCCCTAATTAATTCCTCTAGATGAGCTTGTGGGGTTGGCTCAATTTATTTTTTGAAAGATGGAAAGAAAAATGCTCGCATCAATTAGTCCTTTGTTACGTTGTGACTGAGATGGAAATAGCTTTTTGCCAAGTGGAGCGAGGAGCTGAGAGATGCCTGTGTGTGCAGTTGGCCAGGTGGCCCTTGTCAGGAGGCCGGGCTTTGATGTAAGTACCGTTCTCTGGGTCTTTCAGATAATTGGTGAGAAAGCACCCGGCCTGGCAGGCATCTGAGTAATAATTTAGCCTGAAGCACAAAGGCTGGGAAACCAAAGCAGTGAATAGGAGTCATATTTTAAAGAGCATAATTGTCCTAGCAAATTTTTCGTAGGACCATGTGTGATGCATTCTAGTTGAAGGCTCTCTGGGTACTGCTCTCCGGCACTGAGCTTTCTGTATGGACAAGCACTAGGGGGCCAGCTGAGTAGGGGAGAAGGGAGGGGAAGGGAGAGCGATGGAGAGAAAGGGGACAGAGGGAAAAAGACACATGGGAGGGGAGAGCCTCTCCACTAAGTCAGCTCTGGGTGTGGCAGTGTGACCATATAAAAGTGCACAAATCTGCCTGCTTAAGTTCGGTCTGCTCTTAGATTAGAGCATCAAGCCAATGCCTTGTACAGGAATCTCCATCCCCAATATGAGACACAAAATGTTTGAAGCTTTCGGCTCCATTGGCTGGAAGTGAGTCCAGCCTAAGGCCATTCTGTTCCAAAGAACAATGATGATCTAGGAGTGTTATTTCTAGATTGTTAACTAAAGGATTTTCATCCTCCGATGTCCCTATTTCCAAGATATCTGGGTAATTCTGTCCAAGACTTGTGTCTGGCAGACTCAGATCATAGGTTGTTTCACAATAGAGGGTCACCCTTGAGGTGTAGTGTTGCAGGTGGGCAGGAGAAAATGATGGAGGCGAAGTACCAGCCAGAGTAGGACAGGGTGGGAAATCCGGGTCCTTCTGCCCAGGTGGATTGTGGGAAGGAGAAGAGACCCAATCAGGAGGGAGGGCAGCTGGTCAGATCCGTGGGCATTGCCTCTAAATGTCCAGTCTCAAACCCTGCAGGGTATTTTTCCTCAGACCAGTTAAGGGAAAGAATAAAGTACAGTTCCTCATTTCCTTTTTGGGATTTTAGGAAGACATGGGTTATCGAGATATCCCAACAATGGAGAGATGCATTATGGGGTTTTTGTGGGTGTCTGGGGGAGGTAATTAGGTTTATTTATTTTTTAAAGGAGGGACTGGGGATTGCCCCAGGTCACTGTGCATGCTAAGCATGCGCTCTACCACTTGAGCTATACCCTCCGCAAGAGATGCCTTCTGTCTAAATCAGCAGTGTGGCTTGATTGGGGTGTGTGTGTGTGTGTGTGTGTGCACGCATTCACGCAGACAAGCGTGATAAGGGGATCTGTAATTTCCCGCTTGTCCCATCTTGGAGTGGACATTGCTGTTGATGACAGCCGGAGAGAAGGAATACCGTGATGTCAGCACACAGATCCGAGCAGCTGAGGGTTCCGGGGTTGCCTGCCTGGTTGGGGTTGGGTAGCAGTCATTCCAGACACCTTGGCGGGTGGAGGGGGATATGGACTGCCAGCAAGAGCCAAGGAGGACCGAACTTAACAGGAAGGGACATCATCCCCGGATGAAGACCAGCGAGAGTGAGAGTGACCAGCAGGGTCACAAGTAGTAACTATCACGGTGAAGAAGTAGATGGAGAACCCGCTGCCGTGGTGAAACCGTGAGTTAAATCCATTTCACTTGCCTTCACTAATCAGGGTTGTTTTAAGACTTGCGTGTCCTCCAAGCAGCTTATAGCCTAAACAGTAAGATGTTTGCCTGAGCTATTTTCCAGGAACTCGGAGTTAGCTGTTCTCATTCAAGCTGAGCTGTTTAAGACCGGACAGGACCACAGATCCATCCAACGGGCATGCGTGAACGTCCACCTGATGCCCTTGTGACATCAGAGGCCTGAACACCACCCTCACAGTGTGCCAGGCCCATTGCCTAGTTAGGTCCCCACAGAATGACCATCACCGCACCTTTTCCCAAGTTCCCTTTGCCTCAGGCCGCCCTGCTGCTTTACTCTTCATGTCCCCCTTGCCTTCGGGGAGGCAGATTTGAGACCTGTTCCCCTGTTTCCTCTCTTGGCTGCCTTTCTCTCTGCTGTAAACCTTGACATCTTAATGTTTTTGCTTGTTGTATGTCTGACAAAATGAACCCAGTCAGGGAACAGTAGTGGCCCATAGATACTGAGAAAGTGTCACAAGACCTTCCACACCATCCAGGGGACAATACAATGTCTTGGATGGTGTCACCACGGGTCTCAGGAACTCCCCCATCATGGGAAGGAGACGGGGAGGAGATAGCATGCCAGACCAAGGACACAGAAGCAGCTGTGACATGACAGGGCAAGGTGATATCCCTTCATGTCACATTTAAATAGAGATTTGTATATAAGATTGTACCAACATTAGACCAATATAGAGAAGAAGTCCCACAAAATGCGACACTGTCTTTGCCCGTCTGTGTATAATGTAAGGAAATAGATGACTCCATGCCACAGGATCATTTCAAATATTCAAGAAGGAAGATCGAGAAAGAGAAGTTATTTGGGGAAAAGGTCTTTTAAATGCAGAATGAATAATTTTCAAAACTTTGCTTGAAAACCTTTGTTTACCACCCAGTCCCCTTAGGATGAAACTCAGATGCTTCTGCCTGCTTCTCCAGGAGTTCCTGTCCCCTGTTGTCTGTCTTAATCACTTCGCTCTCTTCCTCTCCTGCCGAGCTCAGAGATTCAGAGCATCTGTCTCTCCCACTGCGTGTTGCTGCAGTGCTGCGTGTGCTGTTCCCTCTGCCTGGAACACCATCCACTTCCCCCAGACAGAAGCCGACCTCCCGCATCACTCTCAGCCCCGCCTGCACCAGCAAATCAAATCCCTGGGTCCCCAGGCCCCACACACTTCTCTCAGAGACCAGAGAAGGGTTTTCGCCCTTTTGCCACCGCAGACCCCTTTGCAGAACAATGCTTTCAGTACATAAATAAAATAAAATATATAAGCAAGGGAGACCAGTTCTTTTGAAATACATCTGTCAAAACATTAGAGAAAATGAATTTTGATGGATGTGCTTCTTTATTAATGTTTGAAATGACAAAATGCAGCGATGAGTCTAATAACCTCTGTCATTTTGAAGATAAACACAAAGGCTATTCTGAGATCTCTTCAGTAATTGTGATGTGATAACGAAAATATAGAATTTCTATTCTGTGATGACAGAATGTACTAATGCTGGTGTGGTTTATTGCCTGCAATCATTATGCTAGGAAAAGCTTAATTTTCAGTTAAAGTTATCAAAAATAAAGATGTAATATTGTTCACAGTCTAAGTTCATAACCTGAAGTAAAGACCCCTTGATATTTTCACCTGCTCTTCTTGGATTGGAACCATATGTTTATCATCTGGGCACCGTCACTAGATTATAAGCTTTATGAAGTCATTTCTGTCCCCTTGTTACTTACCCACACTCAGCAATTCTGACACCCAGCAGAGGGCTCCCCATCTATAACTGTGGCATTAAATTGAAATTTTTGGGTCTGATCATGTTTTTAAAAGTATAAATTATCTTAGCCTTCAACTACACGCAATTGCATTTCTTGATAGTTTTTGGAAATTTAAGCCACAGATTCCACTTGTCAAATACAGAAATATCCCAGGCTGCCCACAGAGGTTCACGTAAATGACACCAACTTACAGATACATTTGTTATTAACGCATTGCTAACAACCATCTGGATTACATTCACTAATCACTTGGCCACCATTCTTTTGAAATGTTTATTTCTTGGGGCTGGTGTTACCGAAGGTGGATCCTTGGGGAAATGAATTTAGCTCCAACAAGTGCAAGGGCTGAGCACACAGGCCAGAAAGGGCAGCTCACTCAGTGTGGAAACCCTCAGCTCCAGCGTCAGCAGCAGACATACGTGTCCCCTGGGCCCTCATTTAGTCCGGGGCAGTGACCTATGATTTGGCAGGAACTGACTTCTGACTTTGCAGGACGGATTCCGACCCTTGGGCTGCGGAGCTTGGGATCCTACATGATTAGGTCCTGGTGTGACCAAGGGCCAGGATGTGATGGTAAACTGAATGGCAGAAACGTGAGTGCCAGCTTCCTCCTGCCAGGTCTTGTGATATGGGGTGGAAGGGGGCACAAGCCCCCGCTCTGACACACTCAGGAAGCTGGATTCCAAGACCTGTCATTGCGGCTGGATTACACGGCACGTTAATGCCATGGTTAGCCACGTGGGTGTTCTTGGGGGTAACGCGGGGGCCCCTCCCTTGGCAAGACTGAGGGTGGGAGGAGGGAGGATTGGGGTCCAAGCCTTGACGTTACTCGGCATTGATGACTAAAACCCTGACCATAGCAGGTTTCCCACAGAACATTTCAGAAGGAAAACTGCTTTTAGGGGAGGCCAGGCTGCAGGGGTCAGTCTCAGACAAGCTAATCCTTGTCTCTCAGTTATTAACTTGTATTTTTCTAAATGTCTTTACTTTAAAAATGGCACCTTTTTCTATAAACGCTGGGAAGAGTAAGTCAAACAATGCATTTAAGACCATTGGCACAGGTCTTGGCAGATAATAAGAAATGTTTTATCATCATTATTATTTTTCTATGATAGTTCATACAAAAATTACTGAGGAATTGCTTGTGTAAGTCTTCTGTCCATTTTTAGATTGGGTTGTTTGTTTGTTTTTTTTCATTGTTAAGTTGTCTGAGCTGTTTATATATTCTGGAAATTAAGCCCTTATCAGCCTCATCTTTTACAAATATTTTCTCCCATTCTGTAGGTTGTCTTTTTGTTTTGCTTATGGTTTCCTTTGCTGTGCAAAAGCTCATACGTTTCATTAGGTCCCATTTGTTTATTTTTGCTTTTATTTCTATTGCCTGGGTAGACTGCCCTAGGAGAACATTGCTAAGATTTATGTCAGAGAATGTTTTGCCTAAGTTTTCTTTTTTTAGATTCCTATACACCAGAAATTGACACAACATTGTGAACTGACTCTACATCAATAAAAAAATATATATACAAAAAAGAAACAGACAAAAATAATGATTGAGGACTTGCTTACAACATTTAATGGGATGATATTTTTTTTTTCCAACACCAGCTGGACCATACTGATCTCTCTTCTATCTCAGGGAGCCAGGGAGAAATTTCTGCTGTTCCTCTTTGGCATATCTCATTTGGGCTTTGAGATGTGTTTTATGTCTCATTTGGGTTTTAGCTCATAATGGCCACACCTGATTTGTAACATTTTCATAAATATCTTTCTTGTCATAAAGTTAATTACGAAAAAGAGTGTCGTGTTGAATGCTTTGCCACGGATGCATTTTACTTGTCAACTCTAACAGATTCACATCAATCGTCTGTCCTTCCTTACACCTTCTCAAGAAATCTATAAACTGAAAGATGCTGGGTTTAGTACTCTTTCCCTTTACCTGCATGGAAGCATGCTGTCAATTCACATTCACGATTGTTCCAGAGGCTTCCTACCCAGGATGCCGCTCTAAACTCACTAGCCCTCTGTCCAGAAAGTGTCCGCACTTCTGAGGGCGACATCCCCAGGCCACTCTACCCCAACCTGCCCACGCAGACGTGGCTCTCACAATACCCAGCCCTTCATTCCATCAGCTTGTCTGCACATTAATCTCTCCTGTGGCATTTAGCCTAAAGGAAGTGATTCACCTGTTTGACAGTTTACCAAACACTTTCCACGTGCATAGCTGTTCATAGCCTCTGTCCTATCTTCTTTTTTTTAAATATTTATTTTTTGATTATTTTAAAATTGAAATATAGTTGATGTACACTCTGTCCTCTTCTAAATAAAACTAGTAATTCTAAAATCCTAAAATCTGTCACATTTGCTTAATGGCCATCAGCAAATTTGCAAATCACTGAAGTTTCCTACAGCTCCAAATCCTTTTCTCTAAATTTTGTATAAATACCTACGTCTCTTCCCCTACCTGGAGAGGAAGTGAGAACAAGGATTAACATCTCTCAGCCCAGGTATTTAAAAACCGTACTTATATCTTCTCCCCGACCCCACAACCCTCTCCCCACCGAAGTGCTTCAAATCTCATCCAGTGCAAAATTGCAAAATATCCCACTGTGACTGGAGAGAGCACACGTGAGCTCTTCCTTTAAGACCTTTACCTTACCCCAGGCATTACCTTATTCCTGCCTAATTGGTAGAGTTTGCATAAAATCCTTAAATGTTTGCAGCTTTTCTCTCTCTGTACCCTGCTCACCCTCTGTCCTTAGGGACAGAGAAAGGTTTAGCAAACAAAATGGAAATGAAAAAAAATGTGGAGGCAGAGAGAGAGAAGAGCTCACACAGCGTGGACGTCCGGGCAGATGGGGAGAGCGTATGTGCTTGTTAGTAGGAGTGAGAGACAGGTTTGGGCAGACAGGGATTGGCAGGAAAGGTGTCAATAAGGTGACCAGCAGGCTCAGCTTGCCCGAGACTGAGGGGTTCTTGGGACACGAGACATTCAGTGTTCAGTGTAACTGGCCGGTCATCTTAGGTGGAGTGGAAGTCCAATGGGCCAAACTCAGAAACAAGAAACTGCATCAGAAAGCAAATGAGCTGGTTGTTTTGGAGAGTGGATTCAGAAACTCAAACCACTGATTATAAAACCCCTGGCTTGACTTGTGCTCCAAAAATCATTCTCACCTGAAGTGGGGAGCAGCCTCAGGCTGGGCACCACCATAATCCCTCCTGCAAAATACAGTGAGGACCCCAGGTCAGCCCCACATGGCTACAGGTACCCCTGCTTTTCAAAAGTTCGCTTCACACCACTTCATGTTCATGAAAGATCTACCTTAGTGCTTGTTTTTGCTAACCAAGAGGAATCCAAGGAAGATTTTTGCTTTTATGGAAAAAGATGAAAAGCAAAGATAATGTTTTGCAGCAAGCCCTCAGAGAGACAGTGGGCACCCCTGCAGCGAGAAGGGCACCCTAAGCTCCTTCCCAGGAACTGCTGTCAGCATCTCAGCATCAAGCCGCCAGGGTTTTTTTGTTTTTTTTGTTTTTAAACTGAAGTATAGTCAGTTACAACGTGTCAGTTTCTGGTGCACAGCATAATGCTTCAGTCATACATATACATACATCTATTCATTTTCATATTCTTTTTCATTATAGGTTACTACAAGATATTGAATATAGTTCCCTGTGCTACACAGAAGAAATTTAATTTTTATCTATCTTATATATAGTAGTTATGGCCAGAGTTTTCAGCCGAGTCTGTGAGCATCTGTGTTTTATCTCCATTTATTTTGTGCATCCCTTAGCAAGCTGTGTCCTAAGGTAACTGCTTCTTCACTTTACTGCACTTGGGCTTGCAAAGGCTTCATGGGACCACTCTGCTCGGATAGTGGGGAAACCTGTGCTCCCAGTGTGAGTCAACCCCAAAGATGAGCTACAAACGGGGTAGACGTGTGTGACGAGGCCCTGGCGCCATTCCTCCTTGTTTCTGGTGCTGCTTATGGGAACCACCTTAGCCAATGTCCCCCTCCCTGCACCGTCGACTGAGAGTCCTTTCTTTACGTTGGGCGTTATCACTAGATCAGGCCTTGCCTCAATCGTCATCTTCTTAATATAAAACTGTCATAGGTAAAATAGGAGCCATTTCCAGAGAAGAGTTTTGATCTTCTCTACTCCAAGGCACAGGGAAACAGTGGCGTCTTAGAAACCTGAAGGCAGGGTTTAAAAATCTTCAGTTCATTAGAGTGGGATCATTTTCAGCTCTGTTTATTTTTCCCATAAACATGGCAATTTTTAAAAGGAGTTTCACAGCCTCTGGTGATATCATCAAGTGAACAATCTGGAAAACCCAACATTAAAGCCCATAGAATGTTCTCGAATTACCATTAGTGCTGGGGGCAGGCCTGCCATGGGAACTGTTTCAACGGTTCTCATTTGTGACCAGTTTTGATACAATTTTTTTTGATATTAAAATGCTGATAGGACAGGGAAAATCCAGATTCTTTTCTCTTAGTTACTGGCCTCCTGACGAGCTATATTAGACAGGCCCTTGCGGTGAGGAGATTAAAATATTACTAGCTTTATTTTGAAACTGTGACACAAAGTGTGTTTTTAGAGTCTTTCTGAGGTGGTTTGGGCCCTTGACCTGCCTGGTAACCACAGCTTCTGGACTAATCCTACTCACAGTTTGGGATTTTCCAAAGTGACTATTCACAGGGGCCTTGGGTTACATAACGCTTTTTGTTCCAGTTCACAGGTGAGCAGACCCTTTCTCGAATCAGCAGGAGAGGGAAAATTTCTAACACTCTACCTCGAGACAGCAGAGCCGGAGGGACCCTCATAGGCCAGAGCTTTGCCAACCATAATGTGCACACCGATTATGGAATCTTCTGGAAACCTCGCTGAATAATTTGTCTGGAGTGAGGCATTTCCAGCCAGGTGATGCTGCTGCTTCCAGTCCACAAACCATACTTTGCCCACCAAGACCTTAGAGGAAAATCAGGGCAGGAGAGGACCACGTGCTTTCAGGACACTCAGAATTTGAAGCTGCTTTGTCCTTGGGGACCAGTAGAGCAACGTCAAATAGAGTAACATCTTCAGCTGTGATAAACTCGCCTGAATTTATGTGTTATGAAAACCCCCTCCTGAGATAATTTTCTTCTTGGCGTTTGTCGTTCTCTCTCCAGATTTGGCTGGATCTCTTCTTTGCTGCTGAATTTAATTGGAGGCGTGGTTGCTGCACATCTGATTTCTTCAGCTACTTGTGTCCTTGTTCACCACCACGCAAAAGAACTGACTATTTCTGCCAAGGTGCAACACATGGGTTTTCTGATACTCTGCCTAGCGGTGAAGAGGAGACATAAAACATTGAGCATCCTCAGGTTCAAAGAAACAGATGGCTCTTATTCAAGGAAATGTTTACTCGAAAGAAATGAACATTTAAATAAGTGTGGTTGTTACCTTGAAGAGAAAGTGAGATAAAAGCAAAAAACGTGAAAAAGTGAACAAAGTATATTCAAAGACAAGGCTAAGGAGTTGAAGGCAGTAGCCCTATTTTTCTTCTATTTCACCTGGTCTCATAAATAGAGGGGTCCCTGGGAATTATACCCTTGACACTGGGCCAAGTCTTAAGACATAGGAATTGAACTGGACTGCTTTTGCAGCAGGAGCAGAGGGCTTCAGTTGTAAAGAGTTAGCATTTACATACGTGACTCTCACTTCATACTGTGTGAAGAAGGGGGTGTTTCTGAAGAACTGAGTGGAGATTGAAATTTGTCCCATTTCTTTGCAAACACTATCTCTTTTTTCAAGAATTCAGTTCACAGTTATTCCCAACAATTGAGGTCTATCAAGTATTAAGCTGAGAGGAATCTTTTAATGGGAGCCATCGCCCTCTCCTAATTCACTTGTCGCGGTCAGTGCGGTTTTAGGATCTCGAAGTTTTTCCTCGGTGTGTAATGGATGGGAAGGTTGCTTCCTAGCAAAGCTTATTGCTACATTTCTGTGCGGCTGTTAAACAGAGAACAAATGAACACTCACCAGAGCCTTCTGTTTGCACATAAAATAAAAGCCTTGCGGTCATGAGTGCTTTTGTGTTAACCAAAATAGAAACCCAAATGGAACAGGGAGCCCAAGGATGGTTTAATTGTATATAGTTACACGGCAGATCTATGTGAACATCTCCTAAATATGCATTGAATTTATATCTTCACACAAAGGTGATTATTCTCAGTTTTTAAGTGTTATCCACTCACCAGCCATTTCTCCCTTTTCCATGACTCCAGCTTCTAGCTGAACAGACAAGTTGAATCATAAAAGAGAAGTCCAAAAAAACTTTTATTTGTTTGAAGGAAATTCTTTCCATGTGTCCCTTCTCCTTCCTTTGCTAATTTGGGTCATGTGCTCTGCTTTAGTCATCTGTCCCCGGCAGAGAAGGGCCAAGCTCCTCCTCCCCTCACCGCAGGAAGGTCTGGAGGTCTACAAGTGGTAACTGAAGACTGCTGGACTCACCACATCCTACGAAAAGTGCAATAGCTGCTTTAGGCTGAGAGCTTCCACTGGAATTTGAGGCTAAGAACACAAAATTAGCCAAAAACTGAAAGGTCTGCAAGCAAAGCAGAAGTTGATTGAAGGAGAGAAGGAAGGAGAGGAGGGAAGAACAAGAAAGAACCAATGTCAAGAGTGTAGAGGTTGAGCCAGAGGAAGCCAAGAGAGCTCTATGTTTGAATAACGGAGGCTTCTGGGCTCCTCTCTGGCACACCTGGAGAAATAGGAGGTAACCTCATATCAAGGACGGAAGTCAACCTATCAGCACAGAAGACTGGCCCTGAAGATAAGATGGCACACGTGTTAGATAAACAGAAGGGCTAGCCTCCAAGGATACAGAATTCACTTAGGTGTGTACCTAGCTTGTATGTGACAAGCTCCTTTAAAGTTCAAGGGCCATAAAGGATTCCCTTACAATTCTGCGCTTTGGCTTAAGGAAAACTGGGAAATGTGTTTTGGAAGACACATTTACCTCTCCTCAATGATTTATCCCTCTAGACCTTGTGAAACATTGATGGTTTGTGCTACTCACTTGGCGGTAATTCAGAGAACATGATGGTGTAAATCATTTGTACTGTTTTCTGGCATTGTTTCTGAATCCTTGCATTCTTATTTTTTTCATATTCTTTTTTATTATTGAGTTATAGTCAGTTTACAATGTTGTGTCAATTTCTGGTGTACAGCACAATTTTCAGTCATACATGAATATACATATATTCATTTTCATCTTCTTTTTCACTGTGAGCTACTACAAGATCTTGTATATATATTTCCCTGTGCTATACAGTGTAAATTTGTTTATCTATTCTATATAAACCTGTCAGTATCTACAAATCTCTAACTCCCAGTCTGTCATTTCCCACCCAGTCCTTGCATTCTTATTTGGATTGTGTTCTGTTTATTTACTTGGTTTTTCTCTGTGCCTAGGAATTTGTTTCATGGCTAGGCATTTTTTTTAACTTATTTTACAATTTTTTTTGGTATATACTTTTTTATTGAAGTATAGTCAGTTGACAATGCTGTGTCAATTTCTGGTGTACAGCATAATGCTTCAGTCATACATGAACATACATATATTCATTTTCATATTCTTTTTCACCATGAGTCACTACAAAATACTGAATATAATTCCCTGTGCTATACAGTATGAACTTGTTTTTTTTATATATATATACTAGTTAATATCTGCAAATCTTGAATGCCCAATTTATCCCTTCCCATATTCTTCCCCACCCTGGTAACCATAAGTTTGTTTTCTATGCCTGTGAGTCTATTTCTGTTTTATAAATAAGTTCATTTGTCTTTTTTTTTTTAGATTCCACATATAAGTGATATCATTTGGTATTTTTCTTTCTCTTTCTGGCTTACTTCACTTAGAATGACATTCCCCAAATCCATCCATGTTGCTGCAAATGGCATTCTTTTATTATTTTTTATTGCTGAGTAGTATTCCATTGTATAAATATACCACAGCTTCTTTATCTAGTCATCCATCAATGAACATTTAGGTTCTATCCATGTCTTGGTTATTGTAAATAGTGCTTCTATGAACATTGGGGTGCCTGAATCTTTTTGAATTAAGGTTCCTGTCAAATATATGCCCAGAAGTGGGATTGTTGAATCATATGATAAGTCTATTTTTAGTGTTTTGAGGAATCTCCATACTGTTTTCCATACTGGCTGCACTAAACTACATTCCCACCAACTGTGTAGGAAGGTTCCCTTT
This sequence comes from Vicugna pacos, assembly GCF_048564905.1. Classification (NCBI taxonomy): domain Eukaryota; kingdom Metazoa; phylum Chordata; class Mammalia; order Artiodactyla; family Camelidae; genus Vicugna; species Vicugna pacos. The sequence continues at coordinate 18,384,828 of NC_133005.1, forward strand.
TCCCCACACCCTCTCCAGCATTTATCATTTGTGGACTTTTGAATGATGGCCATTCTGACTGGAGTGAGGTGATACCTCATTGTAGTTTTGATCTGCATTTCATTCTTTTACATTCTTCTCATTTAGAGGTAAACTGCTTGCCCCCTTCCAGTGAACCTGGGTGAGTTCTCATTGATTCAATCTATAGAGTACAGCAGAAGTGATGTTGTACTACTGAAAACATAAAGTTGTAAAACTGCAACTCACTTCTAATGGTGACTCATGGAAGACTCAGCCTTGTCTGATGGTCAGATTCACCGCTGGGTCCATGAGATACTATGTAAGAAGTCTGACTACCCTCAAACCACAATGCTATAGAAACCACATGCAGATACTGCAGTTAACGGTTCATGCTGAGTTCATTATCTAGCTGTTACAGTGTAGGCACAGATATATGCATGAAGATGATATATTGGAAGTGTATCTTCTAGCCCCAGCCTTTAGAACCAGCTTTTAGCTGATTTTTTGATGGCAATAAAATGGAAAATGTATTAGAAGCTAAGGCAAAGCAGGTCTATAATTGTACTTGATTTATAATGTATCCATCTATCTGTATCTATATCACATAAAATTGGCTTAAGACAAATATGACACATCCGTATGGAGCTGTACTCCTTCTAACTTTCAGCATATCGGCTTAATATGTGATGGTAGTTTGAATGACCCATTCTGGTAGCACAGATTCAAGAGAAAATGTCCTCTTTTCATCCTGTATTATTGAGTTTGCTGTAGTGGGCTGTGTAATCATGATGAATCATTTAATCCTTTTGGTCCACAGAGTCCATAAGTATAAAATAACTGAAGAGTTGGACTCACCCCTCAGATCACTCCAGTTTGAACATTCTGTGTTGTTCTTGCTAAGTGTCTGCTTTCTTGCTCCTTCCCAGTCTATTTCTTCCTCTCCTTTTTTTTTAAAAATAATCATCATTAAATCATTGCTTCAAATGCAATGAAGATCTGAGACCTGATGAGATAGGATGCTGAATTTCATGCAGCTTTATAACAGGTGCATCCTGCCATCATCTGTACCTAAACTTGATGCTGTAGTAAATGATAGGATAGAACACCCCCAGGATGGGTCCTGCATCAATTCATGTTGAGACTGGAGCCTTGCTGAGGTGTAGAGCACAGCCGGTCTCTCTCATGGATTAACAAACATATACAACACTGATTTTATTTTCCTTTTGTGGTTTGACAATTTTCTTTTGTATTCTGCTTGAATTCTCTTCTTTTTGGTTTTTGTGACTCTATTGTATGTTTTTGATGTGTAGTTACCCTTTTTTTCAAGTATGTTAACCCGTTACTATGTCTACTTGCTTTAGACTGGTAGTCAGATAAGCTTAAAGACATTATAAAAAAATTAAGAAAAAAATCTACATTTTCTTACTCTCCTCCCTGATATTTTATAATTCTGATGTCTTCTTTTACATCTTCATGTTTATTCTTTTGCTGTTCATTGTAGTTATCATTGCATTTCCAATTGTGATTTTTCTCTTTCCTGTGGATTCCTGTTTCTTTCCTATTTAGAGAAGACCTTTCTATGTTTATCTTGGAATAGGTTTAGTATTGTTGTATTCTTTTAGTTTTTACTTGTCTGAGAAATTCTTTCTCTCTCCTTCTATTCTAAATGATAATCTTGCTGGGCAGAGTGTCCTAGGTTGCAGGTTTTTGTCTTTCAGTGCTTTGAATGTATCTTGCCACTCCTTTCTGCAATGCTTCTGTAGAGAAATCAGCTGATAGCCTTATGAGGGTTACCTTATAACTAACTCTTTGTTTTTCTCTTGCAGCCTTTAGAAACTTCTCTTTAACTTTTGCCATTTTAATTATAATATGCCGAGGTGTAGATCTGTTCGGGTTCATCTTGTTTGGGACCCTCTGTGCTTTCCGTACCTGGATATCTGTTTCCTTCTTCAGATTTGGAAAGTTTTCAGCCATAATTTCTTCAAATATGTTTTTGATCTCCATTTTCTTTTCCTTCTGGGACTCATATTATGGATAGATGGCAAGCATTCTATTATTCCATAGGTCTCTCATATTACTTTTATTTATTCTTTTTTTCATTTGTTTTCCTGTCTGCTGTTCTGATTGGGTGATTTCTATTATTCTGTCTTCCAGATTACTCATTTATTCTCCTGCATTATTTAATTTGCTATTTATTGCCTTTAGCTCAGCTTTCATCTTGACAATTATGTTTTCTGATTTTAATTGGTTCCTTTTTATAGTTTCTTGTTCCTTTTTACAGTGATCTGCATTTCTATTAATAGCCTCTCTTAATTCTTTTAGTATTTTTATTATCTCCTTTTGAACTCAAGATTTGGTAGACTGGAGAGGTCCACTTTATTGTTTGTTCTTTTGGGGGATTTCTCTTATTCTTTTAACTGGATGTGGTTCCTCTGCTTCTTCATTTTACTTGTATTTCTCTGAATCTATGAACTTAGGAATAACAGTTATCTGCTGTGGTCTTGAGGGGCTGTTTTTATGTGGGAACATCCCTGTGTAGCTTGCAAGCATCTAATATTTTTGATGTGAGGGCCGTTTTTAGAATGAGTGGCTGCCATGTCTCTCCTCTATGTGTGCTGGCCGTTATCTCCTTGTTAGAGGCTGTGATTGGTGTTGTGGTGACCAGAGCCTGCACTGGATGTTGAATGGGACCTACTCTTTGCTGTGATTGTCACAGCCCTGCTGGGGGCTGAGTCTGCTCCCCAGTTGTTGGAGTAAAAGCCCCCAGATCCATTTCTGAGCTGTGATGTGAGGTGGTGGGACTGGAACACTTCTGCTGGGAGAGGAGCCACTGAGTATTCCATTGCAGGAGATGTCCCACCAGGTAGTGTGCTCTGTGGTTTCACCCGTCACCTTGTACAGGCTCACAAAATACACTATTGTTGGTGCTGCCCTCAGCCCTGCCTCAGCCATGGGAGTGCAGGCAGTCTGCCCTGGTGTCCCTCATGTGCTGTGCTAACAAAGCCTCCTGGGCAGATCCATTGAAGTCAAGAACCAAGACCCTCCCTAACTGCATGTAGTCATGCATCTGGATCTGTTGTGGGGTACAGGGTCAGCTCAGACACCAGCCCTGCCTCTGTGTGCATGTTAAGGCCAGAACTGCCTCCCCTCACCAACATGCACCAGTTATTCTGCTTGGATGACCTGCAGGTGTTGAGCTTACAAAAGCACCATAGGCTTAAATCCACCAAAACCACTTAGATTTCAGACCTGCCTCTGCTTGGGGGCAACGCACCAGCGCATGTGCACCCTCCAGAGCTCCCAGCAGCAGAGCTGCCCCAGCTGTGAGTAAGCTGAGAAGGAATCCGTTATGATGGGGTCTCACCCATCTTTTACACAGCTAACAATGGGCTTTGTAAGGTGAACCTGGGCTTCTTTGCACACACTCCAGTTTCAGCCCGTACCACACTCCAGCCCCTTCAGGCTGTCTCCATGCAGCCAACCCCAGTCGTCTCCCTGGATCTATCCTCTGAAGCCTGTGCTTCAGCACCCAGCCTCTGCATTCACCAGCAGGTTGCCATCTTGGGCTGGGGGTTGCATGGACCCTCTATGCTGGTTTCCCTCTGTTCTGCTTGCTACAAAACAGCTAGCATGCTCTCCTTTGAGCCTCTGAAGCTCCCTGTGTCCTGGCTGATCTCCCCATTGGTGAAGCTGTTTCTCAGGGTGAGAGAACCTCTTCTCTTTCACTACTCCCTCCCCTTACTCCCTCCCTCCCTGGGCGCAGGTCCTGTCCTAATTCCTTTTTTTTTTTTTTTTTTGGTCCTTCCCAGTTAGGTTGAGATTTTCTTGTAGCTTTGCTTGTATAAGATCTTCTGCCAGAGTTCAGTGGGTATTCTGTGAGAATTTCTCCACATGCAGATGTATTTCTGATGTACTTGTGGGAGGAGGTAAGCTCCACGTCATTCTATTCTGTCATTTTGAAGCTGCTCCTCTGCAACTCTGATTTTAAAGGACGTAATGTGCTTAAAAATGTTTCCATCCAAATTCATTGATAATTTTAGAAGACAGGAAACAGGCAGTATCAATAAGAGCTATAAGACCAGCTCATTTGTGTAGATTAATGTATGAAATACATTTATTTCTCCCATATGAGTCCTAAGACTAAATGGCCAAGATTAATTCACCCAGGTGCACATTAAAAACAAAAAAAAGAATCACAAGATCTTTGGTAATTATCCTACCTGTCTCTAAACAAAAACAGCCTTCACAGAGGCCTGAAGGCCCTGGGTTTTGTAGAGCATTTGAAGACTCAGGTTAATACTGGTGGATTTGTCAGTCTATTTGTCATCATTTTTTTTTCTGAAAGTGAGTCCTCTGCAGCAATAATTTTCAGATCTCAGGGATCCCAAATTGAGGGTTTGGGGGCTTTCTCAGGTTTTGGGATGTGTCTTCATTGAACAAAGAGAGCAAGCTCTGTCATTGAATCAAATTGACAAATCCTAATTTCTCCATTCAGTCCTGGGATAAATTATTTAAACTCTCTGATCATCATTTTGTGTTTCCTTCTTGAGTGTCCAGTAAGCATTAAAGAAAGAAAGATAAACAATGTATCTAGCACATTGTTAGCTCATAGAAGACATTTGATATTTATTGTTGCTTTCTTTTGCCTTCTATCAACAGAATGCTAAAAAATCTCTTGTATCTATTTCATCTGTGTTTAAATATTCAGTAAGGAATAGTCCTTCCAAAATTGGAGTAATGTAGGGAAGGAGAGAGGGCAGTTGAATGTGATTGACTGAAAATTACCATTGGGTGATGTTTATTTTGTCAGTAGAATTTTCAAAGCTCACTTTATTTTGTTTATTTTTAACTTATTTCAATAAACCAATTGTAATTAATTTTTTTTTCCAGGAAGAAGGCCAGGTACATGATTAGACTTGAACTTGAGATTCCCAGAAGAGAAACATGTTGGCATCTTTGAAAACTGATTTTTTTTTCTATCTAAAAAAAATTCTTATGTTCTTGACTTTTTTCTTAAATAAGAATTATATTAGGTACTCTTTGATGCTAGTGTGTGCCAAAGACACTTTATGAGAGCTGTGACATGTCACACGAATGTTTTCTTCTTTCTTTTTACTACCCGAGGATATTTCTCTTAAACATCTTTTGTTTAGGTTGTATATAATCCTTTTTCTCTCTGCTATCTTAAATACTATGATACTGTTCAGCCAACACACCGGCAGGGGCTAAGTGTCTTGACCTGACTAAAATTTTTTATCAAAGGACATTTTCAAATCTTGCTAAAAGCCTCTTGGTGGTAATTATATCAATGGGAAGAGACTTAGACCCAGCTGAATTTAGGACTCTGAGTGAAAACTTTGAAAGATTCTAAAGCAAATCTCCATGTCTGGAAATAGCTCTTTAGCAGCTCTCTTAGGTGCACAGATGAATGGATTGCTCAGCAAGAGATCATGTTTTACAGATAGGAATGTGGAGGCCTATCTGTAAAACATGATGTGTGTACCAATGTGTGTACCAATAACTTAGACTTTTAATGATGGCCAACTTGTGCTCGGATCCACCATTTGCCATTTACTAGCTGAGGAACCTAGGAGAGTTACTAAACCTGTCTGAAACAGAAGTCTCAACCAAAAAATAAGGTAACTGCCCAAAGTCAGATGGTGTGTTGTTACCTCTGTCTTACAATGCAGACATGAGAGTGCGCTGTGAAATTCCTCTTATGTTTGGACCCTACACTGCCTGGTACCCAAACAGATACAGATGCACCCCCCCCCAATATAATAAATACTGGTGTGGTCATCACAGTATTTATTCACAATTTTTTTGTACTTCCTATCTGGTATATGATGGCTACTTCCCCACTGCACTGTCTTGGTGTCACATGACTTTCTGTGATCAAAGGGATGTGGGCTGGAGTGTCAGTTCTGAATGGAGGCTAAATATGAGGCGCTACCATATCTGCCTGAGAGTTCACCAGAAGGGGTGATGAAAAGGCAGAGCCAAATCTAAGATATAGTATTTCCATCAGTTAAAGACAAAAGTTGGTGTAATATCAAGCCTGGTGTTACTATGCAAACATATTCTTCTTTTTGAAAGTGGAAAGTACTGTTGCACATTTTTGACAATAAAAAAAATTTATTTTGAGGCAAAGCCTTCATACAGTGGCCAGTTAACAAATGCTTCCTCTAGTGCTCAGTGATTTTTGGTGAAATAACAGAATCAATGATTATGTCTTTCCTGACAAGTGTGAGTTGCTACTCCCATGACTTGTGGTCCAACCGAATATGTGTTCTTCAAATTAAGGCTGTTAAATCTAAGCAGTGACAATTCTGAACTTGCATTTATGCAGTAAAATAAAACAAAGTGAAATGAAATGTCCCGATGTAAAGTGATGTATATGTTAATTAGCTCTGATAGCAGTGATCATTTTACAATGTGTGTACATACATCAAAACGTTAAGTTGTATACTTTAGATCTATACAATTTTTGTCTATTATACCTCAATAAAACTGAAAAAAGATCATTAAATGGATGACTACTTTTGTTTTTAATTCTGGTTGAGAAAATATAAAAAATGACAGCAAATAGTGAAACAAATACACTTAGATTTAACAAATATTAATATTTAGTCACTTTCATATTGCTTAAATAATAGAATTAGGGCATTAAAGATGAAATTTTCACTTTTCCCTACACAGAGGCATCCACTGTAATAAATTTTTTGTGTATCTTTCTAGTCCATGTTTTTATATTTTTCTAGATAAATTCATAATTTATTAATAAATAATACATGATATTAATTTTCCTTTTTAATTTTGCAAACATGCTACCATACCGTATGTATCAGTTTGCAACTACATTTTTCAATGAACATTATATTTTTGAGGGTTCTTTATGTTGCGGCATATAAATCATATATGTGTATATCCATAAATAAATACAGATATTTCATGTAAGTGTTGCATAATATTGCGTTGAATTTTATTGTTTTGTATTGAATTTTAACACAATAGCTTTATCCGTTCCTCTTTTGATGGCATTTGCTTTCAGCTGTTTACCGCTACATAGAAAGTCACAATGAGCACCCTTGTTTTACTCTCCTAAGTGTATATAGCATGAGGTCTGTTTTTATCACTTTTGAACATCTGTGAAATCCAATTAATTTTTCTCCCTTATGGTTATCCTGAAAAGTATCTCACCTTTTAAATTTTATTTTCCTCAGCTTTATTGAGATCTAATTGACATATAACACTGTGTTAATTTAAGGCGTATAACGTTTCGATATAAGTATGTACTGTGAAATGATTACCACATAAGTTTGCTTAACACATCCAACAGCTCACATTGTGTGTGTGTGCTGAGAACATTTAAGATCCACTCTCTTAGCCATTTCTAAGTATAAATAAGTATTATTAACTACAGTCATCATGATCTACATTACCTTCCCAGAACTTACTCATTTTATAACTGGAAGTTTGTACACTCTGACCAACATCTCCCTATTTCCCTACCCCTTCCCCTACCCCCCGCAGACCCTGTCAACCACCACCATCTACTCTCTTTTTCTTTAAGCTCAAATTTTTAGATTCCACATACAAGTATCACCTCTTTTAGATTAAAAAACACAATACAATACAAAGTAGAAAAATGCTGTCTCTGAACTGAACCAACTAGGAAGACAGAAGGACATTAGCATCCGAAGGAAGGAAGGAAGGAAGGAAGACTTGGTCAGCACATTCCACAATGTACTTCTGAGTGCAAAATATTATACGTCTGTGGGTGAGACATGGATGGTGGTAAAGGATGTTCTCACGTACACATTTTAAGTACTCCACACCAACTCAAGATAACTAACCTCAACAGTAAATGTTTTCCTAACAATCCTACTTTAAAAAGTTAGTGTTTCAGAAAGAGCATGGAAGAAATCACTTCCAAAATTGCCTCAAAGTGTAGATATTCCTAAAATGATATTTATAAAGGACTTCTCTCTTCGTTACATAACCATTAGTTGACATGTCTTGAAATGACCACCAATATAATGGCTCACTCCCATGGGGATGTTTGGCTTAATTTTTGTTTTCTTCTATCCCTTTACTTCAACTTGCCTTAAATATTTGGCTTCACATTACTCTATTGCAAGTTAATTACCTAAAGAAAACTGAAAATGTCTGTTATCTGGACACATCTTTTCATTAATTTAAAGTGTCAAAAGTCACATAAAACGTATACAAGAAGTTACAGAATTTTCACTTAAAAACATCATGTAATGGGGATGATATTTTAAATGTGTGTGTAGATAACTTTTATTTCTGTCTGTAAACCAGGACAGCAAATACTATAAATTCTTAGTTTTATCATCTTAGAGCCACAACAGCTAAGTCATTTGGTTAAAATTGTAATATCTGGCTTCCTGGTTAAAGTGCAGAAAAGTCCTTCACTTCATGTTTTTTTTTTTTTAATGGAAAAAAGGCATGCTTTTTTCCCCTCCCCCTTTTACAGTCTTCAGAAATGATTTTGCCATGATTCCCATGAGAATAAATCTCTGTCATCATTATTAGAGGATTTCTATTTTAAGGGTCATCTTGAAATATATTGTTTTTTCAAAGGAGAAAAGAGACAGAAGTCATTCTGGAAATTTCTGAAATGAGAATCTATCTGAATGTTTGATTTTTTTGTTTGTTTGTTTTAAACAAATATTATGTAGGGTTTATTACATGCCAGGTACTGTTTTGAGAACTTGTCAAACATAATGTAATTTAATCCTTATAACATCTCTCACAGAATCCTCATTTAAACCATAAGCAAACTGAGGCACAGAGAGGTAAAGCAACCTGCTTAGGATCACACAGCTAGGAAGTGGCAGAGCTAAGACTTGAAACCAAGCAGCCCATATTCTCCATCTCTGGAGAATATGAGGTTAATGACATACCTGAACAGTTGTGGGGATCATCATTCTTATAAAAGCTGAGCAACCCAGATGGCTCCCTGGTGGAGGTGTGCCAGCTCTGAAGAGGAAGTTGGACAACTCTCACATGAATGTCTGCAAGTTAAGAGAAAGTGGAACAAGAGAAATGTTTACATTTCCTTAAGAATGACTTTGCTTGAATCCACATCAGCATTTCCTAGAGGTTAGGGTCATTGTGAAGGCTGGCACAACCTCTTTCTATTAGGTTTGGATGTGATGACTCCTGGAGGCAGGAGGTGGGTGAGGTGCTTCATTAGCGTTGATTTTGACCTTTGAGTTTTCTAACCGATGCCGTCTTGGTAGGGTCTTGTTTGTGCCTGGATCCCAATGTCTTCTTCTCATATTTTGCATCTACTTAGACACTTAAACCAGAAATTTTACTCTAAATATTTCACATAGATGTTTTTATTCTGGTGAAATGTTTGTATTTCTTTTTAAAAGGACTGAACTTGGTTTTATTTTCTTTGCCTAGACTTTGTATTCTCTGAATTAAACTCCTCTAAACTCCTTAAGACATACTTCTTTGAACTAATTTTTTTTCTATTTTCCCTAAATATCTTTATTCTAGTGAAGTTATACATATATAATACATATATAAGTATATGCACTAAAACATTATGTGTACAGCTTTATTTATTTATTTATTTATTTATTTATTTATTTATTTATTTAATGGAGATACTGAGGATTGAACCCAGGACCTTGTGCATGCTAGGCATGCGCTCTGCCACTGAGCTGTACCCCCCCCCAGCATTACGTGTATATATACATATATAGATACATACACAAATATACATACATATACGTATCGAGAGACAGAGAGGAGGAGAGAACACGTGTGAATAATTTGTTGATTGGCTTCCTTTCTCCAGAGGACATAGCTCCTGACAGAATAATGTGGTTCTCAATATCCAACTGTATTTGTGGCTATGTCTGTACACTGCAAAATAATTGCACTGCGATTGGTGGCAGGGATTCTGTTTGCCTTTGTGATAATACTTTTGGGCTGTATCACATCTGGCTAAAATGGAAGCTGCTGGCTGGTGACTGAGTCTTTTTTGCCGTCTCAGGAAACAATTTGCCAAGGACACATCTCTACTAGTTGATCAAAATAAAAGGAAAACTTAAATACCTTACCTAATTCTGGGTTTTTAAAAATGGATTAAATATTTCCACCCTATCTTGTAAACATGTATTAATTAACTGACCAGAGATTGTTAGTTAAGGTTAATTTTAATGCCTAATATTTAGGGATTTTTTTCTCTCCTAAATCCTTCAAATTGAACGAAGTATTTGTTACCTAGAACTTATTTCAATGGTTGCATTGTTTTATTAGCTTTGCTTAAAAATTGTCCTTTTACTGAGTAATAAAAAAATATACTCTGTGACTTCAATTCTTTCAAATTTGAGACTTGTCTCTAACCCAGCATATGGTCTAAATTTGTTAATGTCTCATTTACACTTGAAAAAAATGTGTATTCTCTTGCTGGGTGGAGTGTTCTGTAAATATCAATTCAGTTACACTAGTTCCAAATATTGTTCATATCTGCAATATTCTTACCATTTTCTGTATACTTTTTCTGACAACCACTAATATTCTTGGGTTAGTTTTAGTGTCTTCTTAGTTTCTGTCAATTTTTGCTTCATGCATTTGAAGCTTTGTAATTGGGTGGGTGAACTTTGGTCCTGCCTCATTTTAGCTTAGTGAGTAAGTTTAATGTTCCATTTTATCTCCATTTATTGGCTTATTTGCTATCCATCTATGTTCTATTTTTTGACTAATGATTTTCTAGGGTATATAATATGCATCCTTATTTATAATCTACCTGCAAATTACATCACACAACTTCAAATGAAATGTAAGAACCTTACAGACAACATACTCCCATTTTTCCTTTCCTGTTGTTTGTGACTTGATATACATTTTATGCCTAGATATATTGTAAGTTCCACAACGGATTATTATTATTTTTCTTTAAACCTGGGGTCAGCATTTTTTTTTTCCTAACGGGCCAGATAGTAAATATTTGAGGCTGTGCAGGCATAATATCTCTATCAAAACTACTGAAGTCTGCCATTTTGGTATGAAAACAGCCCTGGCAACACAGAAACAAACAGGTGTGTCTGTGTGCCAATAAAACTTCATTTACAAAAAGAAGCAGGAACTCATAGCCTGTGGGCTATGGTTTGCTGACCCCTGCTTCAATCAATTATCTCCTACTGACATTTAAACAAAAAGAAAAAACATATTCACCATTTTTTTTGGATCTCTTTATTTCTTTCAGTAGATTTGAGTTTCTGCCATAATTTTTCTTCTGCCTGAAGAATTTCCTTGAATATTTCTGATCATGCAGTTGTGCTGCAAAACAAACAATTAAAAACCCCAAATGCAAACAAAGATAAACTTCTCAGCATTTATATGTCGGAAAGGACTTAATTTTATTTTCATATTAAAAAGATACTTTCAGTGGGTCAAAATATTTTTGCCTAGTAAACATTTTTTTTTCTTTCAATAGTTCAAAGATTCCTTTGTTTTCTGGCTTGAATTGTTTCTGACAAAAAGACTGGGGAAATTCTAATCTTTGCTTCCCCATAATGAGCATTCCCTCCCTCCCTACTCTCCCTAACTTCTGCCTGCTTTTAAGAGATCTTCTTCACTGGTTTTTAGAAATTTGATTATGATGTTCCTTGATGTAGTTTATCTTGGTTTTTTTTTTTTGTGCTTCTTGGATTTGTGAGTTAATGACTTTTATCAAATATAGAATATTGTCAACTGCTTTTTTTTTTCCTGCCTGCCCCCTCTCTCTTCTATCTACAGTAAGCTGAATAATGCCTCTATTAAGTTGTCCAAGCCCTCATTACTGGAACCTGGCAAATGTTGCATTACATTGTAAATAAATAACATTTTACTCACATTTGCAGTTGCGATGAGGTTAGGAATTTTAAGATGAAAATTTGACTCTGGATTATCTGCATAGGTCCAATGTATTAATAAGGATTCCTGTAAGAGGGAGAAAGGAGCATCAGCGTGAGAAGATGATGTGATAAGAAAAACAGAAGTTGGAGTGATATGCTTTGAAAATAGAAGATTGAACACAAGCCAAGAATATAGGTGGCTTCCAGAAGCTGGAAGAGACAAAGAAATGGATTCTTTTCTAGACTCCAAAAAGGACTGAGTTCTGCTAGTATCTTGATTTTAGCCCATAAGACCCATTTCCAAACTCTGACTTCTATGACTTGAAGATACCAATGTTTTTTTAAGCCACTGTTTAATTTTATACAGCAACAATAGGATTATGTGCATAGATAATTGTTTGATACTGTCCACAGGTCACTGAAGTTCTGTTCATTATTCTTCAGCCTTGTTCACTTTATGTTTCATGTTCCATGGCTTCTGAGGCTATGTCTTGAAGTTCATTTATCTTTTGTTCTGCTGTGTCTAATCTTTTGTTAAACTCATCTCCTGATTAAGGGGAAAAAAATGACAGTTGTTCTCTTTAGAAGTTCCACATGGTTTGTTTTTATAATCTGGTTTCTTTCAACCTGATATTTATGTTTTCCTTTAAATCTTCGAGCTTATCTATAACAGCTCTTTTAAAACCCTTGTGTCTTAGTACTATCCCCTTTATTTCTGTTATTTTTATTGACAGATTTTGCCTCTGGTTATGTGCTGTAGTTTCCTGCTTTTTTATATGTCTCATCATTTTTGATTAGGTAGAAGACATGGTGAATATACCATTTTTGAGAGTCTGGATTTTGTTGTTTACCTTAGAAATGTTGAACTTTGTTTTGAAAGGCATTTAAGTAATTTACAAGTCCATTCAATCCTTCCATGTTTTTTTGTAAGATCTCTTAGGGCACGTCTACACTTTTGCTGATCATAATGCTGTGTTAATTTTACTACTAAGTGTACTCTTCTAGGCTGTTTACTGAATGTCCCATGTATGCTTTCAGGACACTATACTCCTGCTGGATAGAACTTAAATAAATATCTTCCAGTCCCGTCTACCGTCTTGAAATTGTTCAAGTTAAATATTCCTGAGAATTATTTGCCCAGCATCAGGAAATTTCCCCCATTTGTGTGGGTCTTAGTATTTAGAAACAGGCTCAAAAAGACCCTAGCTATTGATTTCTGGGACTCTTTGTCAGAGCAGCTCCATCATCTGTAGTATCCTGCCCCGCAAAATCAAGCCACCTCCACATCTCTCCCCATCTCATCCCACTGGGAACTTCCAGCTCAGCTTGGGCCCTCTCTTGCTGTGCCACATGCCTCCAGGCAAAAATCTAGTGAATTTTAAGACTTATCTCTCTCTCTTTTTTTTTTTCCTTTCTATTTTACATCACAGTCTTGTATTGCTAGCTGTTCAATGTCCAAAACCTTTCTTTTATATATGTTGTCCAATATTCTAGTTGTTTCCACTGGGAAGACAAATTTAGTTCCAGTTACTCTAACATAGCAAGGTGAAAATCTCTAACTAGTCATTTTTTATATTTGGTTCTTTCCAGAGGGTTTGGATTAAACAAGATTTATTTTCAAATTGTGTCATAATCAGTTAATTTCTTAATGCTTCTAATATCCATGTCAATGTGAATTTTGTAAAAGTATCTATGTCTGTATAAGATGTGATTTTTTTTTTGCCTTGTGGATAATTTCAATTTGGGACTCAAAACTTTTTACCAGACACATTTATAAGTTTACAACTCAAACATTTGAAAATAAAAAATTAAAATGTCATATTTTATGCTATTTCAATAAGGGACTTGTCTTTGGGATAAGACAAGGAGAACGTCTTCAAAAGAGGGGGAAGAATAAGTATTTGGGTAATGTTATGCAAATAAATGGTGATTTAATGAAATTGTAAATTTATTTTTTTAACTATGATATTTCTCCCAAAAGCAAATTAATTCTTCCCTCACCTTCTTCTTTCCCTCTTGCTTAAAAAAGTGTAAACATGACATTCCTATCCCACTGCTCCATGTAAATAGGTTCCCTTTGAGGCCCATATTGGCTCTGTATGAGCATCACAGACTTATTTTTCTATTCACTGAATGCTTTGTTGGTTAATCTGGGTCCCAATTTTCTTCATGACCTATAAAATTGTCTTTTCCAACTTCTTGGCAGCAGGAGCTTGCAGCCTTGGTGATGTTTCATGTGGCCTACCCCTTGCCTTAGCTAAGCTCAGATCATATGTCCATCATCGGAAGTATACAAAATGTGGTCTAACCACAAAAGAGTCTTCCAAGACAAAATCATAAATAGAGATGCTTTAGTTTAGGATGCCAAAATATCTGTACCATCTGTGAATACAGAATATGCCAAAGAAAAATAAGTAGGAAATCTATGGTTTTCCTTTTGAACTTCCATATGAAAATGGGGGCCAATATTGAGGTTATTTAACCACAGAATATATTTTTAAAAATAGTGTTAATGGTAGTTATGCTGGTTTTTCCTATACTGTTACTATTTTCTTCTGTGATTTTAGCATAAACACTACTGTGGTTTCATTTTCTATGCATTCACTAAAACAGATTCTTAAAACATCTGAGAAAAGGACAATAATAATAGTTAAGGATATGATGGTCATTTACTGTGTATGCTCCTTATATGTTATTTTATTTAATGGTGATATTATTAGGGGCTTAATAGTATAATTAATAGCTCCTTTCATATTAAACATAAATTTCAAAAGTTGATAGCTTATTTAGAAATGATGGTTTGAAGAATTACACATTGGTTGGATTTAGGTGAGAAGTACTTGAAAAATCTGAGATGAGGAGAGGGAAGACTTGTTGGAGGAATAATTTTTATTTTGATATTCCACTTCAGCTATTCAAATCTGACAGAGGGACATGGTTAGGAGCTTGGAAATTCCTGAGCTCTTTAGCTTCAGATATTTTACATATTATTTGAAGTTTAAACATATTTTAAGCTAAAATACACAGGTGAGATGATGACATTTAAAATGTGTAGAGTCATGCACATTATAAAATATGTTATGTTGCCTACCTCACTCCTTCTAATGGAGAAAAAAGTAAATAAATTGCCTTTTAAAAAATAAAGTATGCCCTAGTGGATTTTAACTTTTAAATTAAAAGAATTTGGTTGATGTATAGTATTTCATTCAAATTTATTTCACTAGGTAGAAATATAAGTGATACAAAGTTATATAAAAGTAAAAATATTATTTTCTTAGTTATTAATGATATTTGCTATAACAAAAATTCTCACATTGCAATAGTTATTATAACAAATATAATTTCTTTCTCACATCATAGTCTAACATGAGATAGGTAGCTCCTCTGGGTGGCCTTTCTCCAGCATCAAACTCAGAACTCCGACTTAAGAATCCTATGCAGAAACCTTTGTATCAACCCTACAGATATGGTGCTGCCATTACCAACTCACAGAGAAACAGATCTATTAACATCCTTTTTCTTGGGATTAACATCAACAAGATGTCAAATAAAATGTCACTCACTCACATCTCCCCCGTCAACAACAACAATTTGGCATCATTCCACGGTTGAAAGTGCCTTTCTGGGAACTGTAGCCATATGCCAAGGGACTGTATGCCAAGGGTATTGGGAGAAGCCAGTGCATTGCATATAGACTGGATCCTGGCTGTGAACACTGCAGTGGTCTGTGAACCAGCAGCAGCTCTGGAGAACACTGTCTCAGACAATCACCCATGGACGATGAATGAGAGAGCCTTTGTGAAAGTCCAGGTCTCCAGCAGAGAGGTTCCAGTACACACTGTTGAAGCAAAAAATGAAAAAAAGAAAGAAAGGAGGAAAGGAAGGAAGGAAGGAAGGAAGGAAGGAAGGAAGGAAGGAAGGAAGGAAGGAAGGAAGAAAGAAAGAAAGAAAGAAAGAAAGAAAGAAAGAAAGAAAGAAAGAAAGAAAGAAAGAAAGGAAGGAAGGAAGGAAGAAAGGAAGAAAGGAAGAAAGGGTGAGTTGTGTTGTGTGCATTGGAGAGGGTAAAAGAAGGAACAAACAGTTTGATGTTTAATTTTACTTGCATCACACCTCCCCCAAGGTGCCACGACATAGGGCCAAGAGAGATCTTCTTGGCCCAAGTTTTCTCACACTGGGAAAGTGAGCATGTGACTGAGTACCTGGCTTCCCCAGCTATGGTGGATGCTGCCAAAGAGGCTCATTTCTCTCTTGCCCCATCCAGAGCACTGACTAGTGAGCTGCCTGAATGAGAAGTGGGAAAAGGCCAGGAGAGAGGTAGACAGGACTCTTGGAGGGCACCAGAGGGACGCACATCCTACTAACCAGGTCATGGAAGCCCTCTGACCAGCCACTGAGGACACCTCATCCATGGATCTTCCTAGCTGGCCCCCAGACACCCTTAGCACTCTGCATGCCTCACTGATATAACTCAGACCTGTGGTGGCACCGTTTGTGTGCTCCCAATGGCAGCAAGAGTGAACCTCAGCAGATGGCTACTGAGCATGTGCAGAAAGCCTGCCCAAATCTGCAGGACAGGGAGTGATCATAAGCTTGAGCTTTAGTACAGCCCTTGGGAAAGCAAAAGAGGCTGTCAGCACCTGGCCTCATGTGCTGCAGGTGTATATATACACCCATGAAAACAGCACCATAATCAAGATAGTTAACATTGCCATCACTCCCCAAGAGGTGCAAATTTCAAATGCCTAATTTATTTCTTTCCATCCCCTTTTCCCCTTGGTAACCATAAGTTTGTTCTCTATGTCTGTGAGTCTGTTTCTGTTTTGTAAATATGTTCATTTGTGTCCTTTTTTGTTTGTTTGTTTCCACATATAAGCGATATCATATGGTATTTTTCTTTCTCTTTCTGGCTTACTCCACTTAGTATGATGAGCTCCAGTTCCATCCATATTGCTGCAAATGGTATTATATTATTCCTTTTTATGGCTGAGTAGTATTCCATTGTATTTATATATCACAACTTCTTTATCCACTCATCTGTTGATGGACATTTTGGTTGTTTGTATGTCTTGGCTATTGTAGATATTACTGCTATGAACATTGGGGTGCATGTATCTTTTAGAATTAGTGTTTTCATTTTTTTCTGGACATATGCCCAAGAGTGGAATTGCTGGATCATATAGTCACTCTATTTTCAGTCGTTAAGGAATCTCTATGTATAATCTCAATTATTTTTACAGAGTAGACATTTTGGCAGTCATATTTAAAAATATTTAAATCAGCTTTAAAATACTGTTTTAACTTGAAAACATATCTTCCACTTGAATTTCTGTTTTTCTTCTTTTCTTTCTTAGCAAATTAGCTCTGAAAAGAAAATGCAATGTTCACGACCCTGTCTTAATTGTCTTCAACAACGTATCTTCAGATATTGGGAATGTAAGTACCCCATTTCACCTTTACTTTAATTGCTGTGTTTCTTTTCCTAAATTTTTGTTATCTTATATTAATTTATCATTCACTGAACAAAAAATACATTTGAGCACCTACTATGTGGCATGTGCCATTTTTGTTTCTCAATCTGTCACTATGATTTTGTTTTGTTTTCTTTATTTGCAAAATTAGTTATCTCCTCTTGTATTCCCACTTATTCAACAAATGTTTTCAACACTTACTGTGTGCCATGCACCATTCTAGGCTCTACGGACACACAAGTGGGAGAACCAATGAAAAACCCCCATTCTCATGGGGCTCACATTCTAATAGGAAGAGAAAGACAATGAATGAAATAACTAATTACACAATATGTCAGATTGAAATGAAGTGGGGAAGGGGACTCCATGGAGCTGGGGGTGGGGCAAGATTATAATGTAAAAAGAGCATATCAAAGTGGGCCTCTCTGAGAAGGTGAGTTGAACAAAAATTTGGGGAAGTGAAGAGCTGGAGGGAAAGAAAGAGTCTTCAGATGGTCATATTTTTGAGTTATTTAAAATCATTCCAGTCAACATCAAAACGATCAACTTTGCCAAATAATCAGACTTTCATTTTTATTATTTGAGTGTTGGCTGATTGGGGAAAGATTCTCTAAAAAAGATTTTGAAACAAAACAAAACAAAACTCTGAAATCTGATTTTTTAAAGAAGACATATTTCATCATAAAAGAATCCAGAGGCCTAAATTAACAGAAAGCACGTGTTTGAGACAGATACCCTTCCCCAAAGGCAACAACTTTGGCCTTAAGAGCACTTTAAACTCTTCGAAAGTCATAGTAAGGCAGAAAGATACTAAGTTGAGTGTTGATGAATTAAGACACTGAAAATGGGTGGAAAAGGTTGAAAAATTAAGAGGCCCTGTATAAAATCTCTTCTGAAATTTATGACCAAGTGATGGTAACTCATCTTTATGACATCTCTCCTTACTAGATTGCTAAGAAGAAATTGCCTTCAATAGCTAAAAGTCCAGATGGGCTTCTGTTAAAATTCCCTACCATGTATTCATTGCTGTAGATGGTTTCCTGTCAGAATACTGTGCAAATTAGCAGCTTGACATTCTAAGACTGGGTTAAGTGGTCTGTTTCAGACAGGGAAGAATTTATGGCATGAAATACAAATGCTTAAGTAATCATAAAAGTATTCCGTTTTTCTGAAGCTGATTTTACATTAACACTTGGCCTATCATGTAGTTCATCATGTCCTTCCCTTGTAATCAGGAGGAAATGTGTTCTTTATCACGGAAAAGCACGGGAAAGTTTGTAATCTTTTTCAAGAGAAGAATCTTGTAATAAGATGGGGAAGGAGGTTAAGAAAACAATAGATGTGTAAATGTCATCGGAGGGTATACATCTGTAAACCATTCCCTTCTGAAATGTTGGAAAGATTGCAATATAAATACTGCTCCATCACATGTTTTCCTTTTGTCTAGCTCTGCTGTTGTCTGGAGTCTCGTGAGATGAAATGCACACTCTGAAACAGCATCCCCTTGAACCACAGTGGGAGGATATTACACGATTTTTGTGGCCCCCGCTTGCTCTATTTTAGCCCTCCGGTATTTTCTTCTGCAGGTGCCAGGTCTGGTTTAGGGATGAAGCTCAAAGTTTCAAACCCAATCAATTGCATACACAGGTGGTTAGACTAGAATGTGTTTGAATCTGAAAACCAGAAAAATGCTTTATGTTAGAATGCTTCCAGAGTAGTAGGAAAAATCTGCAGGGTGAGATGGTGCCAGGGTAAACAGTAGTGGGCTGCTTCAAACGCAACTGACCCTTCACTGCTTACTCCTTTAATGTATTTACTTTGCTGTTTTTCAGGTTTAGCATAAAGCATTAAAAAAAATAATTGGTGGAGTATTTTGACTACAAAGGAGGGTTAGTTACCCTGGTTTTTCTAGGCTTGATACAAAATGGCAAAGAGTAGTTCCGTGTTCAAATAAAATGCATATATCTATAAATACAGATACATATCTGTATTATACATATATATAAACAGCAATAGGATCCCAAGATGAAGTGCTTCTGGGGTTAGGCAGTTTACACACACCAGCAAGTTTAAGACAGTTGGGAGCGGGATAGCCTGGACATTCTCAACAGCCCAGACATTACCAAAATACATCAACTCTACAAATTGGTAGATCTGTGGGACTCTGAACCCAGTGCTGCCAGGTCTTCTAAAGAAGAAACCTGGTATCTGATCCTACGTGTCATGTGTGTAATTTTCTGTGATCTTTGTTGCTTAATTGACTTTCAGGCATCCAAATTGAGGTCATGCACCTATGAGTGTATTAAGAGCTCTTTATGGTCTTTGTGTCTCACCCAAAAGTTCCTGATTGATTAAGAGCTGTTTGGGCAGGCTGACAATTGCTCCAGATTTAGCACACTATAGGCTGGATTCTTTCTTAATAAAACTCCAGTTGGCTATCTTTCTAAAGAAAAGGAATATTTCCATTAACAGAACTAATGTTTATTTTAGAATTTATAATTAATTGTGCATTTTTAAAAAAACAGAGTTTAAAAAAATTTTTTTTCTTGAAAACTTGGAATCCCATACCTCAGAATTTTTCTTTTTTGTAGGTGCAATAAATTCTAAAAGACCTTAATGTGATAATTCAGGGTGCAGCTTACCAACATCTAAATGTGCAATTATTTGTGTTAATCTTGAAGATGGTAGTAAATATGCTTCATATGCAGAAGGCCATGATCATATAAGCCACCAAGGAATTACCTGGTGAAGATGATCGAGGCTTCCCATAGCTAAGAAACATCTCAGTTCAGAAGAGGACACCAATAATCGTATGAATGGAATTGAGCACCAGAAGGATTCACCAGATAGAGTTTCCTAGAACATGCGCTGAACAGACATCAGAGCTGTGTTCAGGAGGCTGAGATATGGAGTCAAAAAGAGAGCTGTTTTGAGGGGTAGATTCTGAGGACCTGAATTCCATTTTTAGCTCTGCCATTAATTTATTGGATTAGTTTGTTCATTCTTCATTTTAAACAAGGGAAAGTTTTGTATCACACTTTTGAGAAGACCTTGAGTACCCTGCCACATCTACTTAGCTCATTATCAATTTACATTTAAAGGAATTAATTGCCAAGGGGGAGAGGGATGGTGGGTAGGGATGGGCTGGGAGTTCGAAATGTATAGATACTGACAGGTATGTGTAGAATAAATAAACAAGTTTATACTGTAGAGCACAGGGAAATATATTCGAGATCTTGTAGCAGCTCATGGTGAAAAAGAATGTGAAAACAAACATATGCATGTACATGTATAACTGAAAAACTGTGCTGTACACCAGAAATTGACACAACATTGTAAACTGACTATAACGCAATAAAAAATAAATAAATAAAATAAAAGAAATGCTGTTTTGATTGAAGAATATTCTTAGGGATGAGTTATATAAGGAATGAGACTAGGTTTCTCCAAGAGCATATTTAACTGCAAAATCCAGGATCAGTGTGAAAATTTTGTTCTAACTTGACCCAGTCATTAACCATTTCCTGGATAGGTGTTTTTTTTAACTCTTTAAGTCCAGCCTTGTGAATAAAAATCAAGGTAGCACTTATGCTCATTTCTCTGCTTAAAGACAATGCTCCTTCTTCCTCCTAGAGCACCTGAGTATCTCGGCAGTTCTTTATTTTGCAGACTGTTTCCTGACATCCATTTGGAGGTCACAAAGAATATGTGTGCAAATGGAAAAAGTAATTGGCCCATATGGAGAATGGAAAAGATAACTAGCAGGAATTCAAGACTATTTTCCATTTGGAAAGGTCAACTTCTGCCATCAAATAGATCCAGTCACATCCTTCTGGTTTGTTCTCGCTGACTTGTCTTTGTTTATGTTTAAGGAAATATGGGAAGAGTTACTAAATTAGCTAGAAAACCACTGGGCACAAGCCTCAGATTTCTATTATCTGTAAATATTTATTAAATACATGCCATATGTATGGCTCAGGGGAGAAGGACTATGGTAGGAGCCACTGGAGTTGCAGTTGAAGTGCTGAAACTTGAGGGGGAAATGGAAGTAATATGTGCCAAGTTCAGTCGTGATAAGATGGCTGCATGTAAACTTAGAGACTTTACAAAATGCTAGAGGGGCTTCATGATGGAGATAAAAACCTTTGGAGATGACGAGGGAGAAGAATGTGGTGAACCACTGGGGAAGCGTGGACAATATAAGCAACGTATCTCAGACTGCAGAGCAGCCTGGCAGTGCCTCCTTGTTGGACAGCTATGTGATCTAAGTTGCCTCAACTTCACCAACTGGTGCTCATTCATACAGATGGCCAACCGGCACGTGAAAAGATGCTCCACATCACTAATCATCAGAGACATGCAAATCAGAATCACAATGCAGTATCACCTCACATGCATCAGAATGGCTATTTTCCAAAAGACAATCAATAGCAAATGTTGGAGAAAAGGGAACAACCATGCACTGTTGGTGGGAATGTAGATTGGTGAAGTCACTATGAAAAAGCTGTATGGAGATTACTAAAAATGTTAAATATAGGACTACCTTATGATCCAGCAATTCCACTCTGTGATATTTGTCTGAAAGAAAGAGAAACACTAATTAGAAAAGATACATGCATCTCTTTGTTCATTGCACCATTACTTACAATAGCCAAGATATGGAAACAACCCAGGTGCCCATTAATAAATGAATGGATAAAGAAGAAGGTGTATATACACACACACCTAATAAATATTACTCAGCCATAAAAATGAATGAAAATTTTGTTATTTGAGATAATGTGGATGGATCTAGAGAGTATTGTGCTAAGTGAAATAAGTCAGACAGAGGAATACTAATGCTGAATGATTTCACTTATATGTGGAATCTAAAAAATGAAAGATGAAGTAAACATTAAAAAAAACAGAAACAGATTTATAGAGACAGAGAACAAACAAGTGGTTGCCATAGGAAAGGAGAGGTGGGGTAAGTAAAGAAATAGGTGAGGGAGATTAAAAGGTACCAACTTGCAGTTGCAAAATAAATGAGTCATGGGTATGAAGTGTACAATGTGGGGAAAATAGTCATTAACTTAAAGAATAGAAATAATTAATTGTCTACATGCAAATGTACTCATAAAGGGAAATAGCTAATAGATGGTCATCAGTGGACAAAAGGAAAATGAAAGGATCATAAGAGAAAGAAGAGTGAGGGGAAAGGAAATATTGTAGGCAGTTGGGTTACAGTAAATCTTGCCTCAACATTTTTGCTATTATCATTGTAGTGGTTGTTTGACAGCCAGCAAAGAAGCTACCATGGTCATGGGTGGTATGTCTTCAAGCGGGCTGACCAGGGTCACTGATAACCACGATTACAATTGTTGATATATTCACAATCCTCACACCACCCCCAAAACACCCTGAGTGTTAAGCTGTGGAGCATGACATGATGGACCACTTTTCCTGTATCCTTCTGTTAGTGCCTGTACTAAGTTTTGCATCATGGTTCCTTGTTCACTTTCCCTACCTATCCAATGAAGTCAATAGTGCATGTCATTGGGTTTTCTTGAGAGTTAAATGAGATACTGCATGCAAAGCCCTGGAAATGACAGTTGGCCCAAAATAAGCAGTTAGTAAATGCTTATTACATCATCACCATCACTATCGTCATTATTACTACTGAAGGACCCTGACTTATAGACCATAGTGGAATTATTTCAATTTTTAAAACCCTAAGAAGCATTCTATTGTAGTGCCTTAGGCACTGCCTACAGCATCCTTCCCATGAAAACCAAAACAAAAGGATATTAGGAAGAAGATGCCAAGTTTATCAAACTTCTTTAAAAAAAAACATTCTTTGTTCAAGGAGCACAGCTCAAATAACCAAAATCTCCTGGTCTTCTAAGAGGAATTCTTCCTGGATCTAGCTCTAATTTTTATTCTCCTCTTTGCACTCTGTAATGGCATGAGATGTTTTCAAAAGCACGTCAGAGTCAAGTCTCCAAAGGATGAGCAAGCGGTGCACACATCATCCAAAAAGCTGGCAGCAGAATCCCCAAACTAGTCATTCAAGAATGAGATTCAAGTCATGAGCAAGGAGCTGGAGCATCTTCCCATCCTTCACCCAAAGATGAGATGAACTTGACCTGCCAACATTATTGCTGACTTCTTCAGTAGAACACAGGATTTTCCAGTGACCAAAAGCCTTGATCACATTGTTAGGAGAAAATAGTTGCTTTCGTTGCCATTTGCTTTATTAGAGTCAGTGGAAAAGAAATGATAAAATTGGTTTGAAAGGCTAATTTGATACAAATATATTTTCTCCTCAAAGTCCATTGTAAGCTTTGTTTTGTTTTTGATTTCTGCCTTTGTCTGAGCTCCTCCTGGAAGAGTTATTGCTCTTGTCTGGAAGAGCCAATGAAACTACCCAATTTTTCAAATTTACTTCTCTCTCTGCCTCTGTCTTTGTCTCTCTCTTTCTTTCTTTTTTTAGGACACCACTGTTTATAATGAGTAGTTATGGCAGAGGTCTTTCCTTCCTTGGGCACAATTCAAGGCTCATTTACATTGCTAATTACCCTAGGACTGCCTCTGATTTCTTCTGGAGAAAAGCCACACGAGGGCTTTTTTGTCTGAGCTTCCTTGCTGCTTATCTGACGGTCCTCTAACAATGCAGAAAGGAAAGTACTCGCTGAAATCTGGTTCTCTCCTTTCAGTATTGTGCCCTAGGATAGATGGCACCGGCTCAGTTCTAGGGGCATGTAGAGGAAAGTCCGAGGTGTGGGAAGACTGCGTGGTTAACACGCATTGAGCACTGACTGTCTTCCAGACAAAACACAGGAGGTGTATGTACATTAATTTGTTTAAAACCATACCAACCCCATTTTAGAGATCAGAAATTTTATGCCTAGAGAGTTTAAATATCTTTCCAAGAAGCAACTCCACAAATTTATATTCCTATGCTCTTTGATACATCACCTCTTGTACATTGCTTTTGTTTTCAAGGTATCAGTGAAGCTGTCACTTGAGGAGACATTTGTTGGGTGATTTACTTGGAAAGCAGCATGATCTGAATATATTTTAAGTAACTAATAATCTGGGGTATTTTGTCATCTTAAACCTTTTATTAGAAGCTTCTGAGACGTTGAATAAAGCTGAAGAGATGAACTGAGTCTTTTAGGTCCTCACTGGAGGATTTGATGATGCTGATCATTTCTTCTCCTCTTTGTCTTCTGTAAGGATGCAGTAAATGCTTATTCACCAACTCATTCCCACAATCATCTTACCAGCTAAGAAAATGCTATTTCTTCCTAAGTATTTAAGCCTTTCTGGGATTTTCTTAGCCCATGCTGGATCTTTAAGTTATCCTATCATTGACTCCTTCCTAGTCTATTATTATTTTGAAAAAAATCATAGTACAGAGAGGGCAACAGTCTATCTGTTGTAAGGGAAGCCTACACAACTTTTATTTTGTTGTTTCTAATCTCTTGAACCTTGGGCAAATCATAAGGGGCTCAGTTTGCTTACATGTTGATTAGACAAAGTGTTACTTACTCTGCTGATCTCACACGGGGATTGTGAGAATTGAATGTTCTAAACTATGTGCTTTGGGAAAATGGATTTTTATTCATTGGGGAGTTCCCTCTGCCGGCCTTTGACAGCTTTCATATCCTAAGGCCATGCATTCAGGATGGAACCAACAGAGACAATAAGATTCACTTCTACACAAGGGCATATTTACACCATTCATAGTTGCCTAAAGAAGCCCCAACTCACACCCAAATCTGGAAGTAATGGGTAAGATTTATGAAGAAGTCTACTGCTTAATTATTTTGTAAAAACTAACAGTGTTTATAGCTGGAACAACAGCTGTAAGTGGGGAAATAACTTTTTTTTTTTATCGCAATAGCCAATAATGTTTTGATTTAAGAACATGGCAGACATAAATCTGGGCATTACAAGTTCAAGAGTAAGTTGACATTACTTACAGACATACTTCGCATTGCTCACTGTGTGTGCTGAATGCAAGCTCTAGACCTTCATTAATCCAGATCAGTTGAGCAAACGACTGATGTCTGACCTCAGTGTTTGACCTTTGAGGATTGAAGGCAGATACATTACTGTGTGTTGTTGCATAAGCCACACAGTGAAATGAGCCTATAAATCCCAAGCAATAAACTGTATTTCAAAAGAAATAGATCATGGAATAAAGACAAGTTACAAATGCTATACATTTTTTTCATGATTTGTATAACATGTTGTCCTAATGTTTTAGTCTTTGAAATGTAACCAGCATCATGCTGAAAAAATACATGAAAATGGCCTCTTGCCTTTATATCATATTCCAAATCTAAAGAGTCTAGGACCCACTGATTTAAAAGGGCATTTAGATGTATTGCATTACTGCATTTGGGTCTCAAGAAGTAAAGATGTTCTGAGCCAATAAAGGTGAATATATTAATTTTGCAGCTCTGCGGGTAGAATGAGGGAGCTTATTTCCCAAATGGACCACTCTCCGCTCCCCCGATCTTGTTCAGCTTCCTAATCTCTCAAGTTCCAGGTGCAAGAAGAACTTCTTTACTGGGCTGTTTGCCAACACCTGAAAGTTAAGTATGCAAAAGACAGGAGTGTCGCGTCTAGTCTGTCTCCAATGCCAAACATAAACAGCGATTGAAATCCAGGAACATGTCAGGTGCCGTGTTCTGGTGCATATTAGAGTGCCTGCTAGGTGTAACAGAAGGGAATGTTCTGGGGTCAGATGTATTAGATTTGCGTTTCCTTCACATTTAGTAGAGTGAACATGTCCCCCCTTTAGAATGCTCTTCCTCCTTCTTAGTGAGAAGTGGCAATTATCATTTGAATTGTAAAGAAGCTGACAACCTAGAAGGGAGAGACAAAACACATGCACAAATAACTACAAACACAAGGGCTTCATGATGCTATAAGAGATGCACAAAGAGCTGGAGGAAATCCTATAAAACAAGATGGCTTGCCGTGTGGGTAAGGGGTTGGATTAAGAAGAGGTTTATTGCGATGACAGTGTTTAAGCTGGAGTGAGATAGATAATGAAAAATGAGACAGGTGACAGGTGAATATAGATGTGAGGACATTCTAAGTTGACCGACAGATTCAGCAAAGTTTGGAATGAAAGAATAGATGTTGTTTGCCGACCTGAAGTTCTACCACATAGCTGTACATTAGTGCGTTGTTACTCAAGATGTGGTCTGTGGACCAGGAGCATCATAGTAATCTGGGAGCTCGCTAGAAATGCAGAATCTCCAGCCCTACTGCAGCTCACCAAATCAGAACCTGCCTTTTAATGAGATTCCAGGTGACTCATATATTACAGTGACGTTTGAGGAGCACTGGTTTATGGTGCATATAGAGTAACCTCAAAGATAGATTAAAAAATGCTAAGTTAGGAAGGTCTTTAGGAACTGTCTAGTTTGACATTTGTTCGAGGAAACTAGTTAGAGACTGGTTGATCCTAATGCTCTTGAACTTCTTTTTCCTGACATCAATGCAGAACTTTTTTCACTGCACCATACTGACAGCCTTCAACACCAGACTCAAGGTTTTAACATGATGTGTTAGAAGGTGATTAACAGTTGAAAGTTTCTGATTAGATAAGTGGGAGAAAACTAATTGAAATTTAGGGAGATAAATCTGGTGGTAAAGTATAGAATAAACTGAAGGAGAAAGAACCTGACTCAGAAGATACTTTAAAAAGTCTTAAGCAGTGTGAGAGGAAGGAAAATGAGAACCACTTGGAAGTTGATATTCCCTACCTGCTTTTGTGTTAAAGCTGATAGGCATATTTGATTCCTTCCACCTTGACCCTGTGTTCCAGTCCATCATATAAAAATCACCCCAATGTTTCTCAAATAACTATTCCAATAATCTGCTTTTCCCTCAAGAATATTTAATGGCTTCCTATGGCCAATAGCAGTCAACCTACCTAGCATGTTTTATATTCAACCTACTACCCACTTCCTCCATGACATCATCTCCACTTGGAACATCTTTGTTTTTGTTCACAAATTAGTTAATTCAAGCCATTCATTCATTCATTCATTCATTCATGTACCCAATAATCCATTTATATCACACTTATTTAGTTAATGTCATTGTGTACTAAGCTTGCTGCTCTGATTTTCCATATGCTTTGATGGTCCATATGATAATTTGTACCTTCATCTAATTTGGTCTTTATCTATTTCTTTATTTATTTTAATGGAGATACTAGGGATTGAACTCAGGACCTCGTGCATGCTAAGCACTGCACTCTACCACTGAGATATACCCTCCCACCTTGATAAACTCATCTTCATAGAATTTACAGTCTGATACTAATGGAGGTTCTTCTGTGTATCAGACATACAGCTAGATGTGCAAGATAAATGAAATATAGTGCCTGATAATGTTCTTGTCAGGTGTGCTCAAGATGGAAAGAGTGGGCCCACTGATTTGTTGACACTGCATATGGTAGTCTGATATCTGTGGATTTTGTTAACCTGTTACTGTTTGCATATAGAGATGTATTATGTTGTTGAGGCTAGCTTTTTCTGCATTCATAGGAACAAGTCCTGTTTAAAGAGGGAAAATGAGATACATTTAAAACCAATGTCAAGATCCATCAATTGTGGTCTATTGGGTGATAGAAATGCACAATGACTTTCGTAATCATGCCAAGAAAGCCATCGTATATTCCATTGGGAAGTACTAGGAAGACTGCCAGACTTTTACATCATTTTTATGATGTTTGATATAAGAAAATTCACAGAAGCAGCAGATCCTACTTCAGAAGGACTTCATTCATATTGTTTATCTGATGTGAGAGTCCATATGCTACACACAGATATGGAGGAACTGTGATTAACATTGTGCACTGGAGTGGAGCCCAGGCCTGCACTCAACAGTCTGCAGGCTTAAATGGACCAGTCACCTCATATTGACCAAAATACCAGTGATGCTTTCTAACATTTCTCAGATTGTCCGGAGTCGCCCCTGTTTGATCTCACCCTCACAGGAACCAAAGAAATCCTTGCTAAAAAGTGAAAAAAAAAATGATGAAAACTGCTGATGGAAATTTATGATAATTTTTCCAAGGGGCGGGGGGAACCAGTTCTCTGACTTGCCAGTCTGTTTAGTTAAATAGTAGGGAATCCTCTTCGGGTAGAAGAATTTCTCTCTTTACAGATGCTGAAGTTATAGATCAAAACTTTCATTTCTCTTTTCATTCTGAAGTCATCTTACTGAAAATTTGTGAAACTTGAGTGACTTAGTACAATTTGAAAGTCCTGTGAAGGGATGGACCTACTCTCCTGGATTTAGTATCAGTCTTTGCTGTTGGGAGAATAAATGCTATTTTTGGATGTTTTAATTCGAGCACAGTTGTTTATCTAGGCTGAGTATCTCTTTTAAGTTCGAGAAGTTCCATATTATGCTTTGACCTTTGGGGATAGACAATAATAAAGAACCAGCACACACTGGACTACACCCAGTTCTGCAAATTGCTTTATACACAGAGAAGAATGACTATAGGGCATGACCTCGGGGACTGGACGTATGTGATAAGAAATGCCCTGAGCGTGGAATCCCTCTGAACACGCTCAGAGGAACAGAAAGATGCTACTTAGTGGGATGGAGGTGATGTCTGGAAGGGGAGAGTGATATCTATTTTTAGAACTATTCTCTCATTTTCTTGCATTTTTAACACCTCACACTCACTGAAGGACATTTTCAGTCCATGACTTCATTCATTTTCCAAAGAGACTTAATTTCCTCTTTAAATTCTTTCCCTCAGTGAAAGCTGAATTCTTCTCCCAGATTAATCTATTCTTTTCTTTCCCCTTTGAATTTCCAAGTTTTGAATTGAACAGCTAGGTAGATAATTTTTATGTCAAGGATGTTTCACATCATAGCTCTCAGAGAATATGTTCCCAAAATATATGAGTAAGTATTAGGGGGAAAGACAACATAATGAGAGGTATTTGAATCTCTTTTCAAATAAGAGAATTAAAAGTAAGACATGATACTTTTTTTTTAAATTGGTGTATGGTCGGTTTACAAAGCTGTCTTAATTTCTAGTCTACAGCATAGTGATTCAGCTATATGTATATATACACACACACACACACACACACACACACATTTCTTTCCATATTATTTTCCATTATAGGTTATTACAAGATATTGACTATAGTTCCCTGTGCTATACAGTAGGACCTTGTTGTGTATCTATTTTATGTATAGTAGTTTTATCTGCAAATTGCCAACTCCCACTTTTTCCCTCTACCCTCTCCTTTCCCCCCTGTTAACCATAAGTTTGTTTTCTATGTCTGTGAGTCTGTTTCTGTTTGGTAAATAAGTTTATTTGTGTCATTTTTTTAGGTTCCACATATAAGTGGTATTTTTCTTTCTCTTTCTGACTTACTTCACTTAGTATGACAAACTCCAAGTCCATCCATGTTGTCATAAGTGGCATTATTTTGTTCTTTTTAATGGCTGAATAGTATTACATTGTGTGTGTGTGTGTGTGTGTGTGTGTGTGTGTGTGTGTGTGTGTTTGTATGTATGTGACAACTTCTTTATCCAGTCATCTGTCGATGGACATTTAGCATTTAAGTTGTTTCCATGTCTTGGCTATTGTAAATAGTGCTGCTGTTAAACATTGGGGTGCATGTATCTTTTTGAATTGGAGCTCCCCCTGGATATATGCCTAGGAGTGGACTGCTGGATCATATGGTAAGTCTACTTTCAGGTTTTAAAGGAATCTCCTTATGGTTTTCCATAATGGCTACACCAAACTATATTCCCACCCACAGAAGACATAATACTTTAAAGGTATTTCTTCTTCCATGTTTATCTTTGTTGTAAAAGAATCAGTATTACCTTCTTTCAGTTTTATTAAATAAAAAGAAAGACATCAGAGAAGCAAACATAAAAGAAAACCCTGAAAGTCCTGTTTCCTTCCTTTATTTTGGACAAAACCAGTTAAACTAAGACGTATATTTACTTACCAACTGGTTGTTCAGCCCATGGCAGAACCTAAAGGGGTTAAGCAAGATTTTCTTTGAAAGGAGATGGTCACTTTGAGATACAAGTGAACTTCTTTGAGAAAGCAAAGGTGTCTCAAAGGAGGCAGTTTATGGAATGGACTAGAACTTTGGGTTGACCGTTGGTCAAATTCCTCCGGTGGGAAGGGAGGTTCACTTGTAACAAGTTCAATGGCTTCCAAAAGCCTGTCTATGGACCTGTGTCTGCAGAAAGATTTCCAGTGGAGCATGGTGAAATTGGGGGAAAAGAAAAAAGATTAAGTGGTCTTTCACAACAACAAATGTATTCCAATTTAAAACTTTCTTTATTCTGATAGTATTATATGGGTTACTTTTCTCTTTCTTTCTTGGAAAATAGTTAATGGAGAGATTTTGTGTGTGTGTGTGTGTAATATCCTCAGTTGGCCAAACACACACAAGCCAAATTTATACTTAAAATATTGGTAGTCCATGACATTCTGAATTCTAAGGCATTCTGACCTATTTTGCCTAATTATAAGGTCTGTTAAAAAAGCAGGCATAAATTTTTCCTCAATTTTTATGTTCTGCAGTGAGAAAAGAAGCCTGGCCCTTAGGAAATTGATTAATGCATAAAAAATTCCCATTTTCACTCATGTTTCAGAAACAGTTGAACTGAACATGAGGTCCTAGAGTTAGGTTCAGATTTTGTAATTATAGAACTACGAAGCTGCAGTCATAGGAGAAGTTCTAATGATTCTGAGATTTTTATGCTATAAAAATAACAACATATTTGAGCATCATAAACATTTCTACTTTCTTTAAAGCAATAATAAGAACAACAGTAACTGTATGATACTCTGTTTAAAAGATTCTGGAGAGGTCTTAGAGCCATTGTGTCAATGCTCACAGCAGCTCCAGAAGAAGGGGAGAGTAAGGATTGTTAAACCCACTTTACAAAGGGAGAATCTAGGTTGAGAGTTGAATAGGCTTTCCCCAGGTCAGAGCAGGGTCCGAGCTCAGGGCTGGGTCACAGGTCTGTGACTTCCATCCTTTTGGCCATCACTAATTAGGTAACTCCACCAGTTCAACAAAAATACTTGTGAAGGAATCTATGGAAATTATTTTAACCTTTGCTTTATCGAACTCCTTAATATTTCTTTTTCATTTCTGTCAAATTATTGCCACTAACTTTATCATGGAAGTTAACAGAAATTTTAAGTTTTCCTTATAATAAAGCAGATCACCCC
The DNA here is from genome assembly GCF_048564905.1 of Vicugna pacos. Taxonomy (NCBI): domain Eukaryota; kingdom Metazoa; phylum Chordata; class Mammalia; order Artiodactyla; family Camelidae; genus Vicugna; species Vicugna pacos. The sequence continues at coordinate 18,416,423 of NC_133005.1, forward strand.
TGTTTGCAGCCCTTTCTTTCATTTAAAAGTGTTCCCCCCAAAGGTGGTGTTTACAAGGCAAGGGGCTTTGGAATGGTGCAGCTGTGGATAGTGACTGCAGCTCCAAAATTTATTATATTTAACCTTGGATCAATGACCTAACTTCTCTGAATCTCAGTTGTCTCATTTGTGAAATTTAAATTAATTGTATGAAAAATGCCTGGTTTAGCAACTTGCTCATAATAGGTGCTTAGTAAAGGTACCATCCATCTTCCTCCCCTTCCTCCTCCTTCATCATCATCATGTCATCATTATCATCAGTAATAATATTCAAATATGGCAGCCTCAGAAACGCAGACTGGAACTGATGGCAGAAGAAGAGGCAGAGAAGACGAATCAAATGCTCTCTGCTTTTTAATTGGGGAAGGAAGTGCTGAATGGAGAAAACAGCCGCCTGTCCTGGAGAAACTGAACATGGGAGATAATATACATAAAGAAAGATGAGAAATTCAACTCCCAAATCAAGGGTTAATTTACTAACTTGGGCTTCAGACTACCTCAATTCATGGCAGCAAATTTCACAGGCAGGAATCCTGGCAAAATTGCTATTGTGTGGAAATGTTTTCTTTTCCTTCGTCTCATTTTTATTTTCTACCTCCTCTCCCACCATCCACGTCATTTCCCTCAAATAGACCTCTTATTTAACCTCTGGTTCTTTAAGACTTCTCTGTAAATATTGCTCCCATTCTTCTTGCTCTAAGAAAAATATGAGCACTATTGCGTATCAATCATGACATGACTGGATCAATGATTTCAAGCTAAGCTCTTCAAGGTTATTTCACTATTTAGAATCTTTTCCCAAGTATTTATTTAAAAAATTTTTTTACCTATAGAAAAGTCACAAAAGTGGTCAAATACATCCCTATACCTTCCACTAAGATTCATCAATTTTTAAACTGTTACCACGTTTGATTTAACTCTCTCTGAGTCCATTTTTCATGTTAAAAATCTTCAGTGAACTCTGCTTAGACATAAATTTTGACCTTATATTTTCACTCACTTAAGCTAATGATAGTGCTGGCAATAGATATGGGAATGAAGTGGAACACTCCATCTCTCCTCCCCTATTTTTCATCTCCCAGGAGTTCCAGGTACTCAGAAAGGAGTGGAAAAACCTTATTTAAGTATTTCATACTGAAGTGTGAATGAAATCTAACCACCTGAAGGAGCATTTGTGCTTAATAAAATGAGGTTATTAGCTAACTTAAATCAGTAATTGAGGATATGGATTGGGGATGTTTGATGATATCTGAGCAGTAAACTTCTGCTGATCCTTGCCAGTCCGAAATTATGTCCTCTCGTCTTTTCCTGCCATATGTAGAAATTTGTATTTTAACTACACACTAATGTTTCCTGTGTCCCTAACTTATCCTTGAAAGTGGCTCTGTGGTCTGCATGTGGCAAATAAAAAATGGGGCACGGACTTTGAAAATCAGAACTGACCCAGGAAATCGATTTTGTGTGTGGTTCTTATATCTAAATATCTCAGTGACACAGTCATCTCTTTGGGATAAATTATGGTTTGGAGAGATAGGCAAATATTTGTAACCACAAATCACTAATCTAGGTTATGAGGAGGGCCCCATGTATTTCACAAAGCAAGGCATGCCTGCGTTCCCATCGCCCATAAGCATGTTGGTTAAATGTGAATCAGAGTTTGGGCTTCCTCTTGGACATGCTGACCTGGGCCTCCCAGCACAGCTGCAGGCTTCTAAAGAGGTTGCTCTGAAGAGAGATCCTACGTATCTGCTGAACCACAGGATGTCAACAGGACACACCCATTGGCCCACATTTGGCAGGCTCTAAAAAAAGAATGTAGCAATGAGCCTGCAGCAAGCCAAACCAAGCCTGACCATAGTAACCGGCTCTTCCAAATGGGTGCGGCCAAGTGGATCACACTGAAAAAGAACAGGCCCTAGGATAAATCTGTGTTAAATAAAAGCAAAACAGGGCTGAACTGTCACAAAGAATGGAAAGGAGCTACGGACCCTTTCATCCTCAGCAGGGTTTGAGAGGGTGTTGACTGCCCAATATTGTTTCAACCGCAAGCTTTTTCCTTGAATTGAGAATCTTAAGAGTGAGGGGAGGAGGTTGAAACTCAGTTGGCTACACCACACCTCAAAATCCAGGATAGGGTGAGGTTCTTAAGTCGCAGCTTGATGAGAAAGGCCCAAATGACTTTTAATTTGGACTCAGAATAAAGAAAAGCTCATTTTCCATAAGGGCTATTCATTTTAATACACAAAGGAAGAGGAGTGGCGTCTTCTTTCATCAGCGGGTGCAGGGTTTGTTCATCTCCTGGTTGCGCACACATACCAGCCCTGCACGTACAACTCACGGATGAGCACTGGGAACTATGTGCCAGATTGCATGACAATTACACAGGTGGATATAATGTTATTCCACATCACAAATTCAAGGTAAAGGGGACATAGATACGGTAATTGCAAATGCAGTCCATCTTCCAAAAGATTGTGTAATTTGATGGTGAACTGTGAGCAAAAAGATGTGTGTGTATCCATGGCTTTGGAGAGTTTTCTGAAACGCTAAAGATTTGGGTTTGGCTTTACTATAATTTGAGTTTTAGGACTCATTTATTGTGTCCTGGAAGCTGGAAATTGATTAATCCTGGTGAGTATGTCTTAAGTCTAGGCCGTCTCTGCCATGTCTGTCAATGCCCGTCATACTCAGCTTAAACTGAAAGCGAGTCTTTGATTCTTTCCTACCAGCGTTTTCCCCATTATTCACTTAGGGTTTTTTTAAATAACTTTTTCTTCCAAATGTTTTAGTGGCCATTCCTTTTTCCATTTAAATCACCACCCACCAGTTCAGACACACAATCTCATCCTTTTCCCACAGCATTCTGCTGGGTGTCCCTCCCTCAGTTTCCAACCTCCAGACCTTTCACACAGTTCTCAGATCATAATAATAGTGTTTAAGGCACCGATGCTGACCACGTTAATGCTCTCCTGAGAAACTATCTGCCACCTCATATTTCCTACAACATGGAGTTCCGCATTCTTGGTCTGGCTTTCAAAGCCCTTTAATTATTTGTTTTCACCACCATAATGCAAACTTTGTTTCCACTGTTTTCTAACACACACCACACCCACCTTGGCTGTTGTCTTCTTCTTCAACAATTGGATATAAAATGTCGCTTCTGTCTGACAGCCTACACTCTACTTTTCTTGCAACAAAATGTTATCTCCAATTGCTTTTCTAAATCCTTGCCATTTTCCAAGGCTCAGATAAAACTCAGTTCTCTACGCAGCTTGCGGTGACCATGCTAGCCCTCATTTATGTGTTTCTGTGCTGAACTTGTCACCAATGATAATCTCAATCAAACGCATTACCACACACACACACACACACATTGCCTTCAAATGGTCACTGTAGTTTCCAACAGATTTGTTTGACCAATCAGAAAAGGAAAAGAGACCATGCTGTAGAAATAAAGGTCCAGGTGCATACCCTAAGACAATCAGCCTAATGCCATGTGCAGCATACAGAGTTTGATAAATTCTTATTTTGAAGTGAATTAGAATTAACTATAAATAGAATATTTATTTTAAAAGAACATCACATTAACCAAACAGTCTCAAACTTAGCTTCGTTCTGGATAAATAGAGTTTTGATCTTTGTGTGCAGTTACACTGAGGAAAAACATCATGTCATTCATTTTCCATTATATTTTGCTAAGGACTGTTCCCACGGGGTAGTACACTGTTTCCATGCAGAAGCTTTATCAAGTAAATGTTGTCATCATTTCACACAAGTGGGAGCTGGTTCAGAGAACTTAATTTGCTCAAGATCACACTCTAAATGTATCCCTTGCCCTAGTCTTTAATCCTAAACTAACCCATGCCTGAATCATAACACCAGGCTTAAATCTAATCCTCACCTAACTTTAGGTCTAGCCCAGACTTTGCCCAAATCCTAGCCTTAACCATAAACCAAACCCCAAACCTAGCCTTAGCTTGAAGCCCACCCTTAACCTAGCCTTAACCAACTCTAACCGTAATCTTAACTCTAGCTCCAGTCCGAGTCTGAACTCTTAACTCTAACACCAATCTTAGTCCTACTTCTAAACTGATCATAGTCCTATCCTCTAATTACAGTCCTAATCCTAATCTTAAACCTACCCCTAGCACTACCCCTATACCTAATCTTCAGACATACACACACACACATTCAGTACCAGAAATATTTGAAAAATAACCATCATTCTTTTCTCAATAAATGCTCAATTTTCAAAAAGAGAGAAACTCACGTGGAGGAAACTTTTTTTATAAATATATGTTTATAAATATCCTCTGTAGGCTTTTTGGGCTTCTTGATAAACAAATGAATTTTTTTTTTCTTTTCACATTGGGAATCTGAGATGATTACTGTAATTTCAGATGGATTTGTCTGACCAATTGGAAAAGGAAAATCCTTTGAGGAAAGGGATTATGCTATATAAATAAATTTCTCTATATATGTATACACACACACACACACATATATATATATATATATCCCCTAAAACAACTAACATAATGCCATCTACCGAGTTCTGTATGCAACTAAGTTGGATGAGATGAAGTTAGACTCAACAATCCCTGCTACCGCTGAAACAATTAATGAAGTTTTGCTCAGAAACATAAGATGGACATTGTAATGTATTGAATGGTGTCCCCCACCTTGCGAAGCTGTGTCAAAATCTGGAAACTATGAGTGTTACCTTATTTTAAAAAAGTCTTTGCAAGTGCAGTTACTTTACAGATCTCACGGTGAGATCATCCCCAATCCAAGGACATTGGTCCTCGAAGAAACAGATGAGGAAAATACAGACGAGGAGGGGGTGATGTGAGCATGGAGGCAGAGATGGGGTGATGCGACTATAAGGAAAACCAGCAGCCACCAGGAACTGGGAAAACTAAGAAACGGAATCTGCCCTAGGCCTCCAGAGGGAGTCCAGCTCCACCAACACCTTGGTTTTGGATTTGGGGCCTCTAGAATTGTAGTGAGTAAATCTCTGTTGACTTTTAAACCACCAAGTTTGTGGCAATTTGGCACAGCAGGCCTAGGAAACAAACAGAGACATGCCATGGTGTGGTCAATTCTGTGAAACCAGAGCGGTGAGAATTGTGGATTTGCTGGGTGTAAGTTCCAACAACGAACTGCTAGGCAAAGACAGGTTGATCAGAAAGGAGGTTGCTAGTGGTAAAGCTTATGCTCTAATGAAATTAGATCAGTGTGTAAGCTTTTTACATGAAGGATGGTCTACAATCTTTCCATCTTTACCACCTACCACAAACTGCACATGACTATTGAGACAAAAGTAAAATGGCAAGGTTACTGCTCTTGAAGAGTTCATAGACCAGGGGAGAAATACATACATAACTAGGTAAATTCTAAAGAACAGGGTGGGCAAAGGAGGTGGGAACCCAGGCAGCTTTGTCTGCTGTAGCAGTAGGTGGGGTGGGGAGGTGAGGGGGAGGGTCTTGGAAAAAACATCAAAGTAGACGTCGGATGTCAGTAGGAAGTTAACTTCTCAAAAGATGGCACTAGAAATAAATAGAATTCAGTTTCAAATGTGTTTCTTATGAAATTTATTTAAATTTATTAAATTGGCTTGATCAACCCTTTCATATATATTTACTTGTCTTTATTGTCCCACTTTTAATGTCAATATTTTTATTATCCTGCCATATATGGAGATTTAAAACACTGTGGGTAATGGTTTTTCCCATGAGTGATTCTTCATATTGAATCTTTCTGGTGTAGGTAAGGTAACTTGCAGCACTGACCCCCTTTTAGAGTTGCAGAATAGAGCTCATAATACAGCTGTGACTTCCCCAAGTGGTTTCAGGGACTTTGATTTCTGATCAGGAAATGCCACTGGCAAGTTAACGTAGCTTCAATCATACTATATACTTGCTCAGCAAATGACAACTATTTACAGTGTAACCCTGTGTACTCAAAGACTTCTCCAGTCTGACTCTTTTCTTGCTTTGTCATGTTTCCTAACATATCTCTACCTGGATTTTCCATTAAATGGGTTTTTTTTTTTAAATCACTTTGTAGTTGCCCTTTTGACATGGATTCCTTAAATTGTTATAAGATCTTACCTCGCCTTTTGGGAAATTATTTGTGAGTCTTAAAGTTTTGCTCCCTCCATCTCCCCTAGTTTCTTTTCCTTCAACATATAATTAGTGCTTACCATATGCTGGATACAGGGCGAGGTGCTAGGGATTTATACGCTTTATAAGCATCTGATTTTTTTCTGCCAACAATGATCTACTTGTGTTTAAATCTAATGGACACTTTTCAGTCCTTGTTTCTCCCACCAGAACACTAGCATACACTCACCTTGACAACAGGGGACTTCTTCCTATGGTTCACCTTTTATTTCCACTTCTCTGTGTCTGGCACATGGTAGGTGTTCAGTAAATTTGAATGAATGAATGCGTAGGCACAGAGGTTGGTATTGGTATATCATAGATGAAATATAATCGTTTTTCCTGAGAAAAGAGTGATTTACCAGGATCTTCCGCCTTGTGTGAAGGATGGAAAGTACCTGAGCAAGAGATGGATTCCATGTAAAGTGGTTGATCCTTTTCTCTTCTTCCTTCTGAGTAACTGACCAGGAGTGGACGTACATGGCAGATATAACTTGAGTCACTCAGAAGGAAGTGAAATCTTTGAACCTGAGAAATCAGGAGTGATTTATTTTATTATTTCCTGGAAATAAGGACTAGGAATCAGAATGTTACTGCTCATGTTAGACAATGAAAGAAAAATTTACCTTTTTAAATTGATATTACATGTGTCCACTTGTGAACAGAAAATAGCAGTTTAGGTTACCTATATCATAGATTTTCAAATGTATTTCAGTTATACACTCTTTGTTAAGTAGAGTCTTTCATAGACGGATATACAAAACCAGTGAAAGCAGAGATGTGGGTTTGAGTAGTTTCATGGTCTTAGCTGACACTCGGTACTTCCAGTGACATTCTGTGGGTTCCAAAGAAACCCCATCTTCACAGCACTCAGGATGAAGATCCTGCAATAGCTTACAAGAAAGAGATGTGAAAATGTTGATTAAGGAGTACACAGTTTCAGTTACGGAGGATGAATTTCAAGTTCTGGAGATCTAATATAATCTAACTATAGACAATAAAACTGGATTGTATACTTGAAATTTGCTAATAGGGTAGATCTCAGTGTTCTCACCACATATACACACACATACACACACACACACACACACACACACACACACATACACACATACACACATGCAAAAAAAAACCAGAATGGTAAGAATGTAATGAATGTGTTAAGTAAATTGATTGTGGTTACTTCACAATATATATGCACTGTCAAAACATCAAGTTGTACAAGGTAAAATATACACATTTTATTGTCAATTATATCTGAATAAAAAGGAAGAAAAAAAGAGAGCAGTATGAGATATATCAATGCTTTAAATATATAAGGCAGAGCAGAAACATCTCTGTGCTGCACTATTCTCTGAAATTATCTGCAAATAGAAGCAGAAATTGAAGATCCTGAACCCTCCAAGCTATCAGAAAGAAAACATTCAAACTACAAAACAAAGAAATTCACAAATCATAGAGAAAGTTTAAAACACAAATGAAGCATTACAAACAGAAATTAGAACATAAAATCAGATGGTGGAACTAAGAAAATACATTCTCCTCAGCAATAAATATGTCTAAAATAAACATACTGTTAAAAGAAAAAATATTTTAAAATCAGATTTAAAAAAATCAGAACCTTATTAAACTCTTTAAATGAAGTACATTTAAAATTACATAAAAAGATCAAAAGTAAATAATGGACAAGAAGACACAGGAGAAAAAGGCAAAGAAAAAGCAGAAGCAGGGAATGTAATATTCAACAATGTTGAATTCAAGTGATAAAAATGGACATTCAGAAACGAAATGACATCAGTCACAATGAAGGTACATTATAAAATTTTAAACCAAATAACATAACTTCAAAAGCTGAAGGCAAAACAACCTGGAGTATAACAGAAAGAGAAAAATAAAATAAAATAATGGCCAGGGACTTTTATCTGCTTCATTCATTCAGAGCAAAACATATTTACTGGAAAAAATAGTAGATATTTAAGGTCTAAGTACATAAATAATGTAATAAATAAAGTGTATCAAAGTATATAACCAGGAAATCAAACTTCTCTTCTTTCAGGTGCCCATGAATTATTTACAAGATTGTACCTTATATTAGGTCACAAAAAATCTCAGTGGCATTCTGCATTCATAATGTAATAAACCTAGAAATCTATAATGAAAGAGAAGTTAACCTTACCACCAAAATGGTAAAGAAACTTTCTCATTAACTCTTAGTTCAAATATAATATCAGAAATTAAAATTGGGGCTTTCTTTTGTTAAATTAATTAAGCAAGGAGGTCATTACTTACTTGAGCCATTAGGCTTTAAGCTGTAGCCAATCAAATCATTTCCTTTCTTTGCTTCCATACTCAGCGTCAGCCTCTCCCCAGCTCCAGTTACCCAGCACTCTAACAGCTTCTAGTTTGGCACCACCCTATTTGAATTGATGTTTCCTCAAATAAACTCTTCAGATTTTTAATATGCCTCAGTTTATCTCTTAATATTCTCAAGGGAAGGTTTTCAGTAGTGACTGGCATGGTTGCATTTTTCAAGACAAAACCCACACTGATGGCATTTTGGTTGCATTATAGAAAGTCAATTAGACAAAAGTGAATTTCCCATCTCAATTTATGTGTGTTCAAATTCTTATGCTGGACCAAGTTTACAAACCGACTGAGTGGGGAATCCACTCCTTAGTGGGTTAAACTGAAAAGATTCTGGGAAGGTGGGATCTACAACTCAGCTCCCAGTACTAACAGTGCCGGGTTCTGATCCTCTTCTGTCAAAGAACATTTTGTGAGCTTAAGATTCGCTCCTGGTGAACCATTTTGTGACACTGAGGTCTCCTGTCTTGGGAGAATAAGGTTTTCAAATATTTCCCTAAGTCCTTAAGGGAATGTGCTAAAAGGACATAAAGAAACTCAAGAATTGGCACAAATCAAGTGTTCAATTAATCTTTAATAAACACATGAAGGACCAAATAAAGGGAATGAAGAACTGAATTCAAAGAGATATACTGTTATTAGAGGTAGGGGTGGAAGGGGGCAACAATTGCCTCTAAGAGAGGAAGTGAAAAAGTTTTGAGCTTAAATTTCTATCTTTTCCCCCAGATTTGCAGAGTCCAGTCCTGCTGTATAAAAATACTTTCTATTCAGCAGCTAATGGAAGAATCCCAGATGAAAGGAAGGAAGGAATGAAGGAAGGAAGGAAGGAAGGAAGGAAGGAAGGAAGGAAGGAAGGAAGGAAGGAAGAAGAGAGAAAAAAGAAATAAAGAAAGAAGAAAGAAGAAAGAAAAAGAAAAAAGAAACAAGAGGACGCATTTGTGGATACTGGTAAAAGATAGAGAAGCTTTTCTGTTTAAAAATAGAGCAGTCACAATTGAAATCCCAGATTTTCTACTTCTTCCCTTTTGCGACACTCTTTCCCCGTTATTGCTTATACCATCTTCATTGTTTGTTAAACTTTGCCCTATGTTTGTCTTCGTGGTCTGGGTTTAACCTGGAGGAAAGAAGTGGGGGAGGAAATGATGTCTTTTCTTTAAAAATGTCCCTTATGAAACACAGGAACTGTCCCAAATTGCCTGGGAAGCAGGGCTCCCCATGAATCCAGGCTCTATTTTTGAAAGTCAAACAGATTCCAGGCAGGCCGGTTTGGTTTAAATAAGCATCCGGACTTGGGGATAGTTATCTGAAGCCCTGCCTGTCGGTTACATTTCACAGCAATGAAAGAACGTCTCCTCTTAGGTCCTAAATCAGTGGAGAAGATTCAATGAACATCTCAGCTTGTTTTCTTGCCCAAGTCACTGTAATATTTCCCAGATTTGCACTTTGTCTATCCAAGGGTGTGGATATCAGCGTGTGATCAGTACTTCCCATCCTGCTTGTAGATGTGCTGCTTCCTACCCCCTTAACTGATCCTTAAAATAGAGGTCAGGATGAAAAGGTGCTCTTGTTGCTCATGAAGGACATTGTAATGGCTAGAGTTTCAGGCCCTGAGAAACTGAAATGATAAAGGGAATTATTTGGAAGAGAAGGCGAGAAGCTCTTATCATGAGATACCATTGCAAGACTTGAGCATCACTTAAATTGAAGGATGACTGTCAGGAAAAGCATTCAGAGGTAAGAGGGTAGAGTTAGCATGAATACAGTCGGAAGGAAATAGGTACAAAAAAGGAATACTGTCTGTGGAATTAGTTCCAGGTCTGCAGTGCCCTACTTCAAAAAAATTATCAGATGTAACATTGTCCACCAAGCAGGACTTCAGGATAGCTTCTGATGCAGGTAAAGTTCTGTTTCTTGGTCTATGAGCTGTTACACAGGTATGCTAAGTTAGAGACAATTCATCAGGAGTATAATAGGTGATTCTTTATGTATGTACATTATGTATCAATAAGAATAAACAAAAATCTGTTACTCTGTTTATTCGGAACGACTGCAGGAAGTTGTCACTAAACATTCAAACAGTGGTCCACTTTGTATCCTACTCAACTCAGCAACTCCCCAGTTGCGTCCATCAACATTTCCCCCCACCCATTCCAAACTGGATTTTGGAATGTCCTCTGGGTCATGTTTGTTTGTAGAATTCTGGCAAGACCTATTGGGAAAAATCGGTCAAGGAAGAAAGATGTGTCGTGGGACTTTGCTGGGCTTCATTGTTGTTACTACATACTGAAGAGTCAGAGGGTGATGAAAGAGACATCTCCAAATGTAATGAATATGAAAACCGTCAGCGGCTGCTTGCGGTGCTATTAATAACTGCTATTATGATTTATGCTAGAAGGGTTGGAATGCCACCATTACGTGTAGGCAGGTTGTGGACAGATGTACAAAGACACACTGCAGGGGATAAAATCCAGAAATCCTTTTTTTTTTTTTCATTGCTCCCCAAGTCCTTTCCCCCACCCAAGTGTCCCTCGAGATAACTAGTCTAGTGGATTTCTCATTATGGAATATAACTCATTTCTTTCAAATGCTGTCTCTTTATTGTCCTGGTAGCTCAGATCTATATTTTGCTTCTCCACTGGTTTTCATCATTCTTTTAGACTCTGGTCGCCATTCCAATGCTGGTGTCAAGGCCAGTACAGGTCACATGGTCCAAAACAAATTTCTAACTCAAACAATCTGTCAAGGAGTTTTATCAAGGGGTCCAAGAACTCCTAAAACCCTATGCAAATATTATGTGTGTACACACTTGTGCATTTTTCAAAGCAAGTCTCTAAAATATATCACAATGTTTTAGTTGTTCATAATCCCCATCACCCAAATTTAAGGACCACAAGAATAGATTCTCTTTGGCATGATTTGGACATTTTTATTACATCACTTTTTAATTTGCCTTCCTGTATAGCCAATTCATTCTTAATAAGGGACAGAGGTTTTTTTTTTTTTTTTTGGTTACAAATAGGAATATCCACTTCCCTCACTCATCCAGATTTTTCTTTAGAGGCAGGTGCAACCAAACCCCAGTCGTCATGATTATTGATTGCTATCAATTTACTATTGCTCCTTCTGCGGAGAATGATCCTCTGTCTAACTGTGAAGTTTTGCTCACATGATAAAAACAACCCACATCTAATGATCACTGACTCAGAGTTCCCAAAGCCTACCCTCCTGCTTAAAGAAAGCACCAAATTTATGGTGCAATTCAGTCTTTGGGGATCTCTGTGGCATCAGGCTAAAGCTCACCTCCAGCTGAGACCACACCCTTGCTCCCTTCCTTCTTCTGTCCCATTCTGCTTCCTTCATTCTCCTTTTGTCTGAGATCATCTGAATCTCTGTCTTAGGCCCAACCTCAAACAATAGCCCATGCTCTTAAACCATTGAATGTAGCTGATTGTCTCATGGAGATGAGACAGGAAGGGGGCAGGGCACAGCCATTCAAGGAATAACACAGCAATTAACACCAGAATGGTGAAAGATTCAACCACCCCCGTAGGCCTGGAGGCTCAAGATGGTGGGAGAGTCGACTTCTAGAAGACCTTGAGCTTCCCTATACGCCCACTGTAATATATTAGCATGGTGAATAACATGCCCACAGGCACCATGGCAGTCCCAAGGCTAACCACAAAAGGTCAAAGACTGGGAAATGGCCAACTTCCTGGGAATCCCAGCCTGTTCCCCAGGCTAGTTAGACTGGTCCTTCCACTTATTAGCATGTGAAGCCACTGAGACCATAAAAACTGACAACACGGTGCCTCATGGCCACCCCCTCTCTCTCCCTCTTAGGAAACCGCCCGCACTCTGTCTATGGAGTGTGTACCTACTTTTACTCTTACTTGAGCACCCAACCCCCACACCTCGTAGCCTTTCTCTTACCTTTTGATGTATCTCTAAATAAATCTTCTTTTACTCAACTATGGCTCGCTGTCGAATTCTTTCCTGCGTGAAGCCAAGGACCCACCCTTGGTGGGGCATGTCCCAGGGGCTCAACTGAAGCCTGGGACATGGCCCTCCTCATGCCCCACACCTGTTTTTCTTGCATCAGAGACACTGGTCTAATGGGGGCCATTGTATGGGATCATTAACCTCAAATTTAGTCTAAGTAAAAACCTTCATTATCACACTCATATATTTTCTTGGCTTACTTATTTAGAAACAGAAATAACATTTTGGACTTGTGTAAGATTATTTTTCATAAACTGTAGGTGACAATTGTTATTATGACACACCCTAAATGAAAACAATATATCTGACCTTTTCAAGTTAGCCAGAAATGAAATTATGATCTATCTTCTATCATATTTACTACTTAAGTTTCTCTCTAATATTTTCCATTGTTGAAAATATTTCACATCACATTCATGCATGAAAGTTCAACTTGTAAATTTGTGGTTAGTTTGTTTCTGGAAGAATACCCAAAGTTTGAAGGCAGGTGAATTATCTTGGCACCCTCACATCGTGACTCATTCCTTAGGTAAGCCAATGGGTAATGCACTGCTGATCACCCACTGATGGGGCATAGGTACTTGGCTATAATAAAATAACTGTCTTCAGAAATTCTTAAAATATGCCAAGCCATGTGCATGTATAATCTTATTTAAGGGTCAAAACATCCCTGTGATGCAAGTATGATAATCTCCATTTTACAAATAAGAACCTTAGATGTGTTAATATTTTCTGTCAAGTCACACAAGTGATGGACAGAATGAGGATTCAAAAATGGATCTTCTTGATTTTTAATCTTTTACTCTTAACAAAGTATAGTTTGCTCCCATAATCTGGGTACTATGCTTCTGCCACTCATTTGATGAGGAACAAGAATAAATGGTTTATGTCCAAAAAGTAAATGGAGAAACCAGCACAGTGTAGACGTTTGGTATGGAGATCTGCAAGGTTATTATTCCTAGAAGTTCTGTTTCATGGCTGAACACAGAGCAAGCTTGGCAATTTCTAATCAGGGTAAGTGGGGGACTTTCCAGCTTCAGGGAGTCTCTGAGTTTTTTGTTTTACATGCTACTATGATGTCTTACAGTGACTTCTTTCCTAGTGTTACCTCCAGTCTTTCTGCCTTCATTGTCTGCTTATTCTGAGTCTGAGACACATTTGAAATAGTTTCCATTTCAATTCTGGCTGTTGTGATATGGCTGTTACATTTGAAGATGTCTGTCTAATAAAGCTGGGTTTTCCCCAGTAAAATCACTGGCCTTGAATTTTCTGATGTTTATCAGAAATAGATAAATTGATACTCATCATATATAAAATTTCTCTCTGTGATTGATCCTCTCAAGAGAATTGAGAGACAAACTACAGACTGGATGAAAATATTCGCAAACCATGTACTTCACAAGGGACTATTACCTAGAATATATAAAGAACCCTCAAATATCAACTTTAAAGACAAACAATCTTGAACAGACATTTCAGCAAAGAGAAATATAGATGGTAAATAGACACATGAAAAGATGTTCAACATCATTAGCAATTTGGGGAATGCAAATTGAAACCACAATGAAGAGAGTACTACAAACTTATTTGAAAGGATAAAATAAGAAATAGTGATAACACCAAATGCTGGTAAGAATGCAGAGAAACTGGATGACTTACATGTTGCAAGTGGAGGTATAAAATTGTATGGCTAGTCTTGAAAAGTGTACAGCAATTGCTTACAAAACTACACGTGACTTATCATAGAATCCAGCAATCATACTCTTGGGCATTTACCTCTGAGAAATTAAAATGCATTGACACAAAGACCTGTATACAAGTATTCATACTTGTATTTTATTCATAACAGCACAAAATGGCAGCAGCACAGATGTTCTCCAATTGGACAATAGTTGAACAATCTGTGGAGCATACATAGCATGGAATACTACTCAGCAGTGAAAAGGAACAAACCCTGGATCCACACAGCAGCTTGGATGGATGCTCAGTGAATTATGCTGAATAGGAAAGCTAATTGCAAAAGGTTATGTACTATATAATATCATTTACATAACAATCTTGAAATGACAAAAAGAAATGGAGAACAGACTAGTAATCTCCCAAGAAATGGAGATCAGACTAGTAATCTCCCAAGGAAAGCAGCTTCTGATGGAAGTACAAAAAGAAGGCAGCACACTTTAGCCCATGAGATGGATAGAAGAATGAGGAGCTGGAAAATTATATTAATCCATTCTCTCTTCATCTCAAAGTAGTTTTGATAATTTCTCACTATAAGGGAACTGTCACAAAACCAATTTAGATGGTCCAATGGGAGCCAGCAATGTGTCCAACAAAGATAACAATAGGGAAAGAACATTTATTGATAACTTTTTCAGGCTCTTTTCTAAATGTTTCACATGTATTAATCTTCACTATAGTTTAATGCATTAGATGCTATGATTAATTCTATTTCCCAAACCAGAAGTGAGGCATGGAGAGACTAAGTACTAAGTAGGAAGACTAAGTACTTTCCTAAGGCAGTTAATTGGGAATTTGAATCTAGGAAGTCTGGATCTGGATTCTGTGCTTATAAATCCTATGCTGTAGCTTGGTGTCCTCAAGAAATGGTTCCTCACTCAACTCTCCTACTCCATGTAAAGGTTTCTTAAGATAGAAAATCATAAGTTTGATCTCTGGTGGTAGCCTGAAAACACTTTTTCCCCAGTTAGTCTGGCCACGAGTGCATGAATTGATATTTAAGAATCTTGATAAGAAATGACAAGCCAAAGAGTTAAGATGAAATAGATTGAATAAAAATTTATAGTTTGTGCCTTTATTATTTTCTTTTTCTTCTAAATCATGTGTATTATACTTAAAACATTGGAGAATTTTCAGCAATGTGCAAATTATGAATCCAAAGTGGACTCATTTGAACTTTGCTTCGCAATGTGGAGTGAATAAAATGTAACCCAGAAATGGAAGTACCTGAAAATTGAAATGCTTTTGGCACTTAATTAGTATCAATTAGCAAGGGGGTAGTAATTTCCGTATATTATTTCATGTCACAAAACTTGTGCATGGAATATTGGCTTCTTGCCCTCATTGTCTTTGGAATGTGGAAACTCTTAGAAGTTACTGTTGTGCAAAGAAAACCTACCGTGATGTTTTAGGAATTTCAGGAGGCTATGAATAATGTAGTTTGAGTAAGGAAATAAGTGACCAGGTGGCCCTTTTTATAGTTTTTGTTCTCTCTGAATGTGAAGGTGCAGACTTGGCATTTCACCATTTTTTTTGGTCATTCAAAACTCTTCACTTTACAGACAGGCAGATGGGAGAAGGCGCATAGTTGAATTTCTCACTAAAAGGAGGAAAAGAATGCTATATTAAGTAATCTCTCAAAGAGAGGTTAATTCTCAAAAGATTTATCTGATGAACCCTTATTCTGAAGTCCAGCTTCAGAAAGTTTGGAGAACAGAATATCAGTCCAAACTCTATCTCGCGGTTCACCTAGCTGGTAACTTCTAATACCTCAAGTCGTACAGCTGAGATCTCATGGAAAGGAATTCATATCTAACTTTGTTTGACTCTAGACTTCTGCACAGCAAAGTGTCTCTTCCTTAGCAGAAGAGAGATTTTGACACATGTTCCATGATCAAGCCACCCAAGATGGCTGTTCTCTTGTTCTCTGTTCATCCCCTGCTCAACCAGTGCCTGCTTCACTGACACGCTACTCACAGGACTGACCTTCCTACATGCTTGCCCCTCCCTGCCCCAGCTGGTGATTGTTCTAACTTTAGATCAGAACATCTCCACCATGATAGCTTGCCAAAGGAATGGCGAGGGGCTGTGTCCCTCTGCTAGTTTCCCTGGTAACCAATGAACAAATCTGACGTCAATGTCAATTCCGCCTATTGGTAACCTGCCCCCGACCCCGCCTGGGAGTGAAGATTGCAGCCATGTCCTGACAATCTGGTGGGGGGGAGGTCACTCCAGGACCTTGCTTCAGACACGTAAGATCCCCCATCCATTAAACCATTAGTGAATGTCTCTCTCGCTGACTAGGGACTGTTTCTTTGGCCTTGAAGTTGGACAAGTACCGGCCTTGTAGGCTAGTGGGGGTGCAGCCCAACACATGCGAAATAGCCCAAAAAGTAACACGTGGACTCCTCTCTGAGAGTGATTCAGAGATCAGTCTGGAAAGTCCTGAGCTGGGGCTCCGCCTTGCAGTGTGTCCCACCTTGACTTAGCAGGACGCCAGGTAGTAGCTTCTTCTACAGTTACTATAACCTTCCTACCTGCATAGCTGTAGTCCCAGATACAGCCAGAGCATCAAATATAGTAAAAGCCAAAGAAACGGAGATGCAAGAGTGGTTAAATAAATATTTACCTTTAAATATATACTTTAAATAATTATTATAACTAGTCATAATTCTGAATATTCAATTAGGTGCAGAGCCCAAAGAAAGGAATCAAGCAGCTCCATTTTATTTTGATTCTTAACTGTCTTACAGTTACCCAAAGATGTATTGTACTATAGTAAATACCGATAATGTCTTATCAAGATTCCATTTACCTTAGTACACCCATCTCCCGGTTGCTCTGAGAGTTTATGGCTCATAGTTCACAGCTGCCATCTCTTCTCAAAACTTCCTCTGGGCAGCTGGGAGCCATTCCACCCACAGGTGGGGGGAAGTGACATTCCCAGTGGAGAAGATGGCTGATGGTCAATGATGGGTACAAAAGCCCTACCCTCTTCTCTTGCCTTAAGGTGTAACCAAACCTGCATTGCCATTCACACTCCAGAGCTCTCCAGGGTCAGGCTGAGACTAGGCTTCAGCTGAAACACCTACCTGCATATTTTCTTCCTCTTTTTTTCTGTTTTCCCCTCATCCCTTTAGTTTTCTCCTGTACGCACTCTTTTAGTATAACATTTTCACACACACACGTTAAACTCTGCTTCTAGGGAACAAAACCAACAAACACCCATTGAGAGCCATCAGGGAATCACAGCAGGAAACTGATACATTTCCAAGTAGAGGGAGATAGCTGAGCAAAAAGGAAGAAGTTGTGTGTGGATTACAAAGGTATAAATGAAGTTACCTCTAACACAGCGCTCTGAAACCAGTATACACTGAATATATAAACAAATCCATTTAATTTCCTGCAATGGGAAATTAAATGCCTATAGTAGTAGGTTATAGCTGGAAATAGATATTTTAAAAATGTATGAGTTATAAAGTAATCTATAAGATTACAAGCCTTTCCAAAGTAAGCATCTTGGATACACATGATAGGAAAGAAAAGGATTCCTTGCATCCAAGTCTCAGTGCAGATCTAAGAATAAGGCGTTTTTCCCTTTTTACACAGTCTGAGAGAACACTTATAATTTTAATCAGTAACTCATTTCAATGGCTAATGATTCTAACAGTTTGAAAATTATTCATTTTTACCTAATGCAATTGCTTGCCGTCCAGTGTAAATTTCCTTCCTCTCCCCTACCCTATGTAGATTTGAGGAATTGATGAATTAAAAGTTCATTTACTTTATCAGAATTCTTACTACTTTCGTTTTGGGGCAAAAATGAAATCAAGGTCCCCCCCTCTAACTTAGGGGCAGGGCTCTACTGGACCTCCCTCTGTACAAACAGGTAGATATTGTAGATAATCTATGCAAACATCAGCACAGGAATGGTAGAAAACAATGAAGACTCTAGAAACAAAGAGGGACTCTAAAGCTAGGATGGTAAGCCATCTGGTAGCCCGGGCTGGTTGTGGGTCCAATATGTGTGTTAAGATTTCAGAGTCGCATTTGGATGCTTTCTGGAGCTCGGCTGAGCCGGAAGAGACAGAACCGAGCCGCCAGGTGTCAAAGTAGACAATGAAAGCAACAAGCCAAAAATGAAAGATTTAAGCTTTTAATCACCATGATGGTATAAGCAAGAGGCTAAAACCAGAGAAAGTGCTGGCTGTCTTCTGTTGGTTGGATCAGCACAGACTGGGGATGGGCATCACCCAATTGCTGAAAGAGCTCTGAACCCCTTGGGTAGGAGAGGGTGCACTGCTAAGAGTGGAAAAGTACCCGAGATTGAGATTGGGGAAAGTGTCTTCAAGGTTCCCCGCCCCCCCAAGGAGGTTCAGTAGTGGTACTTGAAGATGACCGCTCTCTGCCCAAGGCCTCAGATAAAGAGACCTAGGAATGAAGGGCCTGAGCTCAGAATGCAAAACTGTGAAAGAGTGTAGCCAGCAGGAGGGACCTGAGACCTTGACTCAGCTCCCCCAAGAGACTTCCACCCATTTCCCTCGAGACCCAACAATTAAAGCCTTTGCCATTGTCTGTAGTTGGGCCTGAAAAATCACACAACTGTTTTTTTTTTCCTCCAATTAATCACATCCTGAGATCTAATGCATAAATCCAGTATTGCAAGTCTTGTGCATAACTGTTCTAAAGAATCTTATTTTATGTACTATATGTGTCAGAACAGTGTGCATTGCCATGTAACGTACAAAGGAAAATCTACATAAATAATGCAGGCCACTAGCCAAGTGTCATACCGACTAAAACACCAGATAAACCTGGAACAGTGTGGGGTCGGGGGGGAACCAAACCAAAAAGCAGAGAACCAGACTCCTCCAATGCAATGTAAGGACAGATAACCTGACCTTGTGCTTGTTAGAAGACATAGGCATGTCTTGGAATAGGCATCTTTGCATGAAACTAGGATCTTGGAAGAGTTTTTCCATTGGTAAAAATAAGAAGAAATTAACTTTATACCCTAGTCCACAGAAGGGAAAAATAAAAGCTTCTCTTTGCCTGGATCTCTGTACAGAACAAAAACCACACATGAGAAATGCAAGACCCAGGACCATTGTCTCTATGGGTGTGGAGTCAAGTTTATACTATGAATGTGGTGGGAGAATCCCCCCAAACTCAGGTTAGACAAATCAAAGACATGAAGACTTGATGGGTGCTTTGTAGCAACCCCTCCAGAGCAAAGACTACACAAAATTTCCACAGAAAAAATTGAATTACCAATCTGAGATGAAATGAGTTGATAGCAAAAAAATTACAAATGACTCAAAGAAATGATTTTCCCCATGAGGGATGGTTATGTGAATAGTCAGCCACACAATGATTAGACACAGAGTGAAATTGCAGTACATGGAAGATAAAGAAAAGACTTACAAGAATTCAAAAAGAGAAAAGCAGATTTTCTAGGATGGATTAACAATTATTACCAACCGCAAGGAATACTATAGACCATAAAACAGTGAAAAAATATGTTCAATGAATATTTGAAAATAACTGTTATAAAAGGAGGAATTAATTTTTTAAAAAGATAATATCAAAGTCTGAAGAAAAATCGAATCTTAAGAGGGGATTTTTGGGGGACAAATTAACATACAAAAATCAATAGCATTTCTATACACCAGCCTAAACCATTAGAAAATTTAATATATTATACAAAGATTGAATTTGCCATAGAAGCAAAAACGAGAGTAAAACACACTTATGAAGAGAATTATTACACTTTAAGTCACAAAAGAAAATCTTATTGCTTTGAAGCATGGGTAGAGTGACAATGTTAATTTCAGTAAAATAATCTAGATCTATTTCTGATTAAAACCACATAAGTTATTAAGTTTAAAATGATTAAAATCTTTTTAAAAGTTTTTTTTTAAATAAATCTTGCTAAATAGATTGTAAAATTTTTATGGAGTTAGATGTATAAAATCTCTTTGAAAAAGAATAAAAAAAAAAGGCATTTGTTTTACCTGATATGAGCACTAGTGGTAAAGCTTTAGTTATTAAGGCAGTGAGGTTTTGTTACAGATGATAGATAAATGTGATGCTGGTGTATACATGAGGCCAATGACAGAATGAAGAACTTAGAAACAGGACCACACATACATATATGAATATTTTCTCTCCGACAGAAGTGACACTACAAGTCACTGAACAGAATGAACTACATACGTGTAAAAAATAACATGATATTACTATTCTACACAATACATAAAAATAAATTCCCAACAGAGTAAAATTCTAAATGTGAATAACACAAAACTCAAAACTTTTAAGAGACCCTATAAAAGAACCCCTTGATGGTCACAAAGAAAAGTACAATTTCATAAACAAGACAAAATGCACAAACCATAAAGGAAATGAGTGATACACTGGCCACATTAAAATGAATACAATCTGTGGAAACAAAATAACACCATGAACAAAGCTGAGCTCTACACCACAGACTGGCAGAAGATATTAACAATGAACATGGTCACGGTCACGGAAGGCTTAGTAGCCAAAATACATAAGGCACTTCTCCAAAACAATGGGAAAAGAAATAAACAGCCTGATAGAAAATGGGTATAAAATGGGCAAGAGATGAGTGGGCAAGTCTAAGAAGGAGAAAACCAAATACCAATAAACATGGAAAACACTACTTAACCTCCCTCACTAGTGCAGATAAATACAAATTAGCACAATAATGAGATCTGTATAACCATTTGTTTTATACAATTAAAATAGATGAGCTATTTTAAGTCCCATAACTTCAAAAGAAGGTGAGGATGGAAAGAAATGTACATGTAACACATCACTTGAAGGTAATTTGCAACAACCTCAGTTGAAACAGAAACTGAATCTCAGTGGCTTAATACAATGAAAGTTCATTTGCTGTTCATGTCCCAGTCCAGGGGACATGTTCCTGGTCATACAGCCTCTGATGAGGTCATTCAGGAAACTCAGTCCCTCTCATCTTGTAACTCAACCCTGTTCAAAATCCTCAGAGAACGCTCCTTGCAGCTGGAAGATGGGGAAGGAGACCGTGGGGAAGTCTCACTTCTTGGTCAGGCAACTTTAAAGGACCACACATCTCTTCTACTCACGTGTCACCAGGACTGAGGTCTTCAGAAACACCTCACTGCGAGAAAGACTGGGAAATGGAGTCAAATTTCATGCTCAGGAGGAAAAGAAAATGGGACTTGGTAAATATGCATAATCTCTTGCCACACAATGAAATACTTGTGCATTTCTGGTGAGAATATACATTAATACAATCATTTCAAAGGTAATATTTAGTAACTTTTTAATTACAAGTACACATAACCCACAATTCAAATTAAATAACATAGGAAAATCTTACATACATGTTCAGAGGATCATGTATTAAAAATTACAATTTTTTTACTTTCAATAATGTTTATAATTTTGATAAATAGAAAGCAACCTAATTTTCTCTCTGCTGAGAAATCAAAATGTTTATGATTTATTTACACAATGGAACATTATAGTGTAGTTAAAGCAAATTTTAAAAATTAGATGTATCAGTGTAGGTACATTTGAAAATGTGAATTAAATCAATATGTTAAAATGATACAATATGATACAATGATACAAAATGATAATATGATACAAAATTTGCAAAACCATGCGTGTAAAACATTAAATTTTGCAAAACAACGATTTCCATCATTCTTGAGTAAATACATATAATAATAGTATAAAAACATGTAGGGAATGATATGCACTCACTAACTGGGGATGAAATGACAAGAAAGATAGTTTGATTTCTTGAAAAAGGAGAAAAGATCTGAAGTTAATTTGGCAAAATATTACCATGTTTTTAATGTAGACTTTGTGTCCAAAAGTATCTGTTATATGCCCCTGACATATACATCAAATGCATATTAATACAATTTTTCAAAAAAATTAATTGAAAAAATGTATAAAAGATGTTTCAGCACTAACTAGTTTCATAATTTTCAAAGTATTTCAGAGCTTCACATATTTCCAAATATTATAGCAGATGAATTATATAAAGCAATTAGATTTTAGTATAATTTTAAAAAGAAAATCTTTCATCAAATGAAATGGGAAAACACATTATCTAAAAATCTTTGAAACTCATTAGTTACAATGTTTTGATAAAGGCACATTTGGGTTTTGATGGAAGCTTCAGCAGAATAGACACATGATTGATTAATCATTGGCTATCACTGATTGAACTCAACTTCCTGCCCCTCCTTTCTCCTTGGAGTTGGAGGTGAAAGTTCCAACCCTTCAGTCGTCTGATTAGTTCCCCTGGCAAGCAGCCCCCAACCTTAGGTGGGGTCCAAAAATCACCTCATAAAGATAACAAAAGACCTTTATGGCTGTCATCACCTAGGAAATTCCAAGAATATTAGAAACTCTGCCAAAAACAGGGATAAAAACCAAATAAATATTTCTTATTATAAATCACAGTATCAGAGTAAATATTTTAATTGATTTATTGCTGTCCTGCTCTCCCACTCTCCTCAAAATATAAAAGTTAGAAACCTAAATTTATAAAAAATTAGCTTATGTAGTTACTAATTCGCAATGAATCAGTCATGTCTTAATCTTCCTAGCACTTTAATTATATCATAGTATTTATAATATCATTTTCAGTATCTCAGTGGAGGCATCTAGCTATTTACAAGCTAAATATTAGTCAGAGGTCCCTGTTCTCAGAATCCTGAGTGACTCTGACTTGGTAAGTGAATGCCTTTTAATGACATGATTCTTAATTTTTTAGGTTGATTCAGCTACTCTGCTCTGTCTCTTGAAAACTTATTTAGAATCATTTACATTTCCTTGAGGTTTCGTGTTCTAATTATGTGGTTTTGAAACCAAGCAGGACACTGTGGGGCATTCCTGGGTACAAAAACCTTTCTGTATTCCCCTTTCTCATTTGTAGGAAAAAGCTTCAGTCTCTTAGAACTTTCCTGAGTTCCAAAGGGAAATTTCAGTCTCTAATTAGGGAAATAAAGGAATGCAGAAATGAAGAAGAAGCAATTGAGAAATAACAGTGCAGTGATAAAGCAGAGTCCTGTTTCCTCCTCAAGGGATATGCGTAACAATGATCATTGAGTTCTTCTGCAGGAGCTGAGGCCCCCACCCAGGGGGAGGATGGTAACTTCAGGCTGAGCACAAGACTCCCAAAACACTGCCCTGGAACCTCACCACTAAGGAATCAGAAGAAAGTCACACATCCTTCATCTCTCACCCCAAATTTTGCCTTTAAAAACTCTTCCCCAAAAGCCATCAGGGAGCTCAGGGCTTTGGAGTATGAGCTACCTTACGCTTTTGCAATAAAATGTTCTCTGTGCAAATCCCCAGCAGTTTGGTTTGTTTCTGCATGGACATAAGATTCCAAGTGAGGTGACTAATACCTCAGTGTACAATTGCTGGATTGTACGGCAGGAAAACGGGTGTGGGGCATGAGAAGGGCTGTGTCCCAGGCTTCGGTTGAGCCCCTGGGACTTGTCCCACCAAGTGTGGGTCCTTGGCTTCACGCAGGAAGGAATGGGTCCTTGGCTTTGCGTAGGAAGGAATTCAAGAGCCACAGCTGAGTAAAGGTAGATTTATTCAGAGAGATACTTTGAAAGGCAAAAGAAAGGCCACGAGGTGTGGGGGTTGGGTGCTCAGACTAAAAGTAGGTACACACTCCATAGACAGAATGTGGGCCCTTTCAGAAGAGGGAGAGAGGGGGGCGGCTGCGAGGCACCATGTTGCTGGTTTTTATGGGCTTGGTGGCTTCATATGCTCATAAGTGGAAGGACCAGTCTAAGGGGAAGGGGCTAGGATTCCCAGGAAGTTGGCCATTTCCCAGTCTTTGACCTTTTGTGGCTAGCCTTGGGACTGCCATGGTGCCTGTGGGCGTGTTATTCACTATGTTAATATATTACAATGGGTGTATAACGAAGCTCGAGGTCTACTAGAAGTCAACTCTCCCACCATCTTGAGCCTCCAGGCCTACTGGGGGTTGAATCTTTCACCATTTTGATGTTAACTACTGTAGCATTCCTGGAATGGCTGTGCCCTGTCCCCTTCCAGCGTGTCTCAGTAAGATTATGTATATATAGCTTTATAAAAACTGTCAAACTGTCTTCCAAAGGGATTGTTCCATTTTGCAGTCTGTCCACCAGTGAATGAGAATTCCTGTTACTTCACTTTCCCATGAATGTTTGGTTATGTCAAATTTTTCTCCCTCAATATTAGCCATTCTAAGATTAAGCTAGGTGTGTAAAGGCATCTCACTGTTGTTTTAATTTGCATTTCCCTAATGACACATAATGTTAAGAATCTTCTCCCATGTTAGTTGTTATCCGTATATCTTTTTTGATGAGGTATTTGTTTAGGTCTTTTGCCCTTTTTTAAATTGGTTTGTTTATTTTCTCATTGCTGAATATTAGTGTTCTCTGTGTAATCTGGAACAGATCCTTTATGAGATAAGTAGTTTGCAAATATTTTCTCATAAACTATGGCTTGTCTTTTCAATCTCTTAACAGTGTCTTTCACAAGAACTTTTTAATAAAATCTAGCTTATCAGTTTATTCTTTCATGCATCATGTTTTGTTGTTGTTTATAAATACTCATCACCAAATCCAAGATCACATAGATTTTCTTCTATATTTTCTTCTACGAGTTTTGTCATTTTGTATTTTACTTTTAGGTCTTTGATTCATTTTGAGTTTATTTTTGTGTAAAGTATGAGTTCTGAGTCTAGGTTCATTTTTATTTATTTATTTATTTATTTATTTATTTATTTATTTATTTTTTGTATGTGGATATCCAGTTGCTATACTACAATTTTTAAAAATTATTATTCTTTACCCATTGAATTGTCTTTGCACATTTGTCAAAGTTAGCTGACTGTATTTGTGCAAGTTTGTTTCCGGTCTCTCTATTCAATTCATTCATCATTATGTCTATTCTTTTGCTAATACCATATTGTCTTGATTAGAGTGGCTTCATACTAAGCCTTATTATCAGGTAATATGAGTCCTCCAACTTCATTCTTCACTACTGTGTTGGCTAATTCAGACACTTTGACTTTACATGTAAATTTTAGAATCAGTTTATCAATGGTCACCAAAAAGAGTTCTTGAATTTTGGATGGGATTGCATCCATTTTGTAGATTGCTAGGAAGAACTGACATCATCAGGTCTTCCAAATCATGCTGTTCCACAAAGCCACATATTTAATAAAATGGCATAGAAGTGTACACACACACAAACACACATGAACACAAATGTAACTGGTCAAATCTGAAAAAGGTCTATGGGTGATACTAATGTCAAGTTCATGGTATTGATACTGTACTACAGCCATCAAAGAGTGTGTGAAGGGTACTTGAGATATTGGTGTGCGTGTGTGTGTGTCTGTGTATAAAACTTCTTGTCATTCTGTAACTATATTAAAATAAAAAGCTTAAAAATATTTATTGTAACATAAAAAATATGATGAAAGTATTTTAAAGTGAATTAAAATATACTAAATCTAGAACTACTGAGTAATTTGGTAACATAGGTGAAATTGTCATTTTATTTAAGCAGTAACTAAGTTAATGTTTTCATTTTTTGAAATTTTTGGACTTTCTAATATGAATTCAAAGCTCTAAGTGTTAAGAAAGATTTTTATTTTGAAAAGTATTGATCATGAGAATATATTTCATATTTGAGTACCTTTTTTCTGTTATATTGAAAATAACAGTTACTATTTTTCTTTAGTGATAATGACATAAGACTCTAGCATATTTCATATATTTTAGCTCACTTAATCATCATATAACCCTATGATTCAGGTACAGCTTATATATGAATGAAGTAAATGAGACAGACAGGATAGTGAGTTGTTCCATATAAGAGAGAGGAAGTTGAAGACAAATATTTTTAAGCAAAGCAAAAAAAATGTTTAGTGCTTTCTGCGTGTAGGGTGCAATTTGATGACTAGGGGTGTAGTGGTGACATACAAAACAAACACAACATTGCTCACATAGAATTTACATCCTAAGTGAAGAAAGTGTATTTTTTTTGACTCTTCAAGGTAGTGAAAGAGTCTTTTCTTTTTTTACCAATGTAAGTAATTCCTATAATTAATTTGTTCTCCAAACTAATTAATGATTCTAGGTGATACTGAATAAGAAATATGATAGTTTTACAGGAAGGGAATGATAAATGCTCTTCCCTGATCTAGAGTCAATAATGCAGCATTCCTTTAGGCCAAGGTCTCTGCTTTATCTCACGTCACAATTTGTCCTCTTCCTCAAAAAAAAAGTCAGAGATTATGATACCTCTTTTTTTTTTTTTTTTTTTTGAAAAAGTAAGCTTCAATGGTGGCTCTGAATCCACAGTTTGAACCTGCACTTTTCAACACAGCCCTGGGCTGACCAAGGTGTGACCCTTCAGCATTCAGCACCATGGCCAGAGCACAAAGTAGGACAAAGTAGGGAAAAAACATCTGGGGGAAAGTATATACAAGGGTCTACAAGCAAAGTCTTATTTTCTTCCACTTAACGATGGTCTCCTGAAATTCAAAATGTGACCCATGTAATTTAAATGTAACTGACTGTGTGATACCAGGGCCTCCATGCCTAAACAGACTGTGGTCTGACAAGTTTCCCTTCAGTTTCCTCTGGTATTTACAACTATTCTTACTGTTTACTTGTAAAAATGTAAGAAATTGTTTCCTTGCTTCCCCCACCCCACCCCATAGGATAGCTGTGCAGAAGTTTCAAGAGTTTACCCTGCTTTTTTGTCTGATGTTTATCTACAGTAAGTATTCTCTAAAGTAGAAATTCTGACCAATTAGAGAAATCCCTCTTTCCAGTTGATATAAGTCAAAGTGATAAAGATAAGCATACATTAGTTGATGTAAAACAAATGTCCGTTTAATAATTCAAGTGTTAAGTATGTTCCTCAAGTGGACTATTTATTTCTTTACTGTGTAACTGCATCTTTTCTAGACATTACATATGATATTAAATCTTGGTAGCTGAAGAGTCCATAAGAGATGAACTAGATTAAAACTGGTGTAAATTTTGATGAGGTTTCCCTGCCAACCTCTCTTCTTCTGAAAGCAGGGCCAGTCTCTTTTAGTTTCTTTTCCTTTCTGTTTATGCGGTTCATATAGAACTCGGCTTATGCTCATTTCTGGGGTGGACATGTGACCCAGGCTTGGCCAAGGAGAGCCATAGCAATAGGCAGAGAAAGACACATCGTCCAGGTTGGGCCAATCCACATCAGCTTCATGGTTTTTGATGTATGTCTTAAGGAAGGACTTTTTTTCCTTCAGAGACGATGGGTAAAATGAACTATATCATATGGGCAATTCTGGGATCCATTTTTCCTACCACATGGGGGAAGACTCACTTGGGAATGAGGAAAAGGAAAATAAAGGAGACAAGAGACAGAGACAGAAATAGCGATCAGATCTGCTGAATGAAGTTCTGATCAACCAACTGATTACAACCAATTTACTCCTAGATGTTTTAGTTATTTAGGCTAACACATTTCCTGTTGGGATTGAGTTTAAGAACATTTTTCCTCCCTTGCAATAGAGAGATTCTCAGCTGATAGAAATATATTCCACTGTTTTTTTTAATTAAGAGAAAAGGACCAGGGAAGTGAAATGATTTGCTGAAATTCCCATAGCTAATTATTTACAGTAGCAGAACGGGAAATAATACTTCCTACTTTGGATTAAGACTTGGTACAAAACAGCCTTACAACACTTAGTGACTTTTATGCCAAAGAGAGGAGTTGGGATTGGTAGATGCTTCTGCACATAACTGCACAGCAGTATGATCCTGACTGTGAAAGCCTGGCCCACTTCCAGCAAACTGTGCCATCAATTTAGTTCAACAATTTGTGCAATTAGTACGTCTGTAACAGAGAAGGACGAACTTGATTCTATTTCAGCTCTATTCTTTTATATTTAACTTGGTGTTCTGTTGCCTGTGCTGAGTCAGGCTGGCTCTGTACCTTTGTGACAGAATGTTGCCTGTAACCTGAAATATACATGGTTGGCTGCTGTCAAGGCTCTGCCTCTCAGGCTTGGCTTTAAAAGGTATAACATACAAAAATCAATAGCATCCATATAGAGATTCATATAGAGATCAAAAGTTGCAGGACAGAGAATATTTGTCTTGTTGGAGGTTTACAAGAACATTGTGACCAGACCCACACGGGCAGCTACAAGAACAAAGGACTATCACATCCCTTCTGGGGTCTGGCTGGCACCAAAACGTCACGCCCCCTCCCCTTTTTAGTATAAAAGAAGCCTGAATTCTGTTCGGAATACTGGCCCATCAACTTCTTGGTGTGCTGACTTTCTGAATAAAGCCACTATTCCTTGCCCCAACACCTCATCTTTCTATTTATCGTCCTGTTGTGTGATGAGCAGCGTGAGCTTGGACTCGGTAACACATCAATTTAGTACAGTCAGTTCCAGATCAACAACTATGATTGCAACAATCCCAGATAGTTTTGTCACTGTGTAGTCACATGGAATTTTTTTTCATATTATCATGCACTACTTGCCTTAGATGAGACATAGTTTGTAAATTATTAACTTAAATGAAATTTAGTAATAAAAAAAATAATGGTATAATCATTTTGCCATTGCATTCTTATTGCATGTCCGAGACAACAGGACAGCTCTCTTAGGCTTTTCTTTAGTGTCAGTATGAAAATTGAGGATTTATGATTTGTACATATTGGTACCCCATAATGAGGGGCTACTATACATGGGGGTATAATTTTTGCAATTAACCATAGCTGTAGGCTAAAAGGTATTTTACTGTTTCTATACTTGTAAGTCCATTTATTCATTAAATACATGAGAATGTGTATGTGAGTGGAATAATTACAATATTTATATATCATATGGGCATTATTATAATATAATACCCTCTGTATTGAGAGGAAGGTAGAATGTCCCATCAAGACAAGTACATATGTTTTAGAGTCAGTATCACAATATTATTAGCTGTATGATCTCAAAGTAGTAACTTAGTTTCTCTGAGTTTCAGTTTCCTCATCTAGAAGATGGGGGAAAATAATACCTAATTTGTTGCGCCGTTTAGACTAGAGAGAACGTGTTAAGTGCCTAAAATACTGTGTGACGTATAGCAGGGTTTTTAAAAATGACATCTACTGCTTCCTGAATACTGATAAATATGTGAATTCTTACAGAATATATGCAATAAAAGATTTACCTGAAAAAAATTCTATCTATTCAACAAGTCAAAGCAAGACAATTATATTCACATCACCTCTTTTGAATATGAGGCAACTAAGCCTTACAAACTCTAATGACTGGGAAAACATGTAATAGTTCTATCTCTGAACTTAAGGTAATCTTGAATGCTCTGCTCATATTTTCTGTCTGCTCCATAGACAAAGCTTCCTCCCACTTCTGTCCAAGACAGACAGTGGACAGGAATTAGGTCTGGAATATTTCAAAAAATGAACATCATTATCTAGTTAGAATTGAAAATCCCTGTCCCTTTTGTTTGCCAATGGCTTTCCTAACAGCCCATACCTAAATTTGCCCTTCTTTTGGAGAAGGATTACTTTGTCAGTTACCAAAATGAGAGAGCAAGCTAGAAGGGACATAAAACCACACCCAGAGTTCCCCAGAAAGACAAAAACCTAGCAAGAATCCATAATTTGTTTTCCTCTATGGGTCTTATCCAACTCCACATTTTGATCTACTAGCATTTAATATCCTTTTAATATAGTATTGATTTTCTACAGGATGCAAGTGGTAAAATCGGACATCAATCCAACATCAATACATTTTATTTGGCTCAGCTTCCCAGGGCCCCCTGAGGTGTGTGGTTTTATGGTGCTGGAAGAAAGAGGTGAGTTAGAAATTGCCATACAAGATAGATGATGTAAATCCTTTCTTAAAGCAAGGGCAGTGTGTTCTCTGACTTCAGCACTGCTTAAAAAACCATGCAGAAGCAAAGGACCCTCATGTTCTTCAGGTCAAGAAAATGGGGAAAAAATACCTAAGCTTGTTCTCCTACCAACATGATGCCTCAAAAAATTCAGCTGAATATTTCCCCCTCTTGTAGCCATTGACTCTGAAACAAACAAACACAACAACCATAAACTCAGTATCAAATCATAATCTCATGTGCAGTGGCTGAGCCATCACAATACTTTCAAAATAATGACTTCTTTTAAATTGATCAGCTAGAGGCACTAATATCTGATGTTTTTGTTTCTTTTTAACTTATTCTTCTGAAGAGAGGAATATGGGTGGTTGGTTGAAATTAAGGTTATAGAAGGTATATTCCCAGTGACGGAATTCTGCACGAAGTTGGTGGTTAATAATTACCTCCTGCTGGATTGTTGAAATAGAATATTAGGGTGATAGAACGTGGTCTTTGGATAAGGAGGACATAAGTCTGATATCTATCTAGACTTACTGCTTGGGCAAGGCAGTGCGTCTGTGTCTCTTGCTTTAACGTTAGCAACACACAAAAATCCCCACCTTAAAAGGTTGTTTGGAGCAACGGTTCTTAAACTTGAATGCATATGAAGCACCTGGAGCTCTTGTAAATTCAAATTTAGTAAATCTGACTACACTCTAATAGCAAAGGGTTTAGAGGCTAACGTAAAATGGTGTATGTGAGAACGCTAAGAACAGGACATTGTGAGCAGAAGCACTGACTGCCCATTGTCCCAAACTACGTTTACAAGTATTATTATGTAAGAAACAGCCTTGAAATACAGCATTTCCATTTAGAGCAAAGAGCAAGTTTGTATACAGCTTGAAAAGGTAGGGATAGTGTCTTTCTCTAGCATAAAAGACTTGCATACTTATTGCCCTTATAACAGTTTTGAGTTACTTAGCCTCAGGTTCTTATATATTGCTACCCTCTGCATGAGCAGACATTCATCTGGGCCCATCATGTCATCATGAAAAATTGCGAGGAAGGGGAACTGGTGCAAATATCCTGATGCTCATGGTGCTTGCTGTGTCATGAGTATCAAAGACTTTCATCTCTCACTCAGAGTCTTGTGTCTTCAAGGATTGTCTTCATAAAACTGTGGCCAATTAAATTCTTAGCCTGGAAGTACAGTGAAATCCAAGGTTCACAGTTTTTGGCACTGCCTTCTATTAGTTTTTCTAATATTTTACTTTCTTCTTGAATTCCTATTAGGTGGATACTGTATTTGGTATGCGCATCTGAATTCTAGAAGCTCTCTTTCCTATTTGCCAGGTATTCATTATTGCCTTTCCTTTTATGGGACTTAACTGACTTATTTTTCTTAATTACTAATTACCTTCTGATGCGGTTAATTATATTATTTAGTCTTTAGATTAAATGCACTAACAATTTTACAAAATCCCCCAAATATTCATCTTTTATTTATTCTCTTTTATAGCACTGATTCAGATTCTGATTGACTTCTCTACCAAGATCCAAAGCTCAAGATGGGAGACCTTCTCAAGTAGATCTTGCATTTTTAAAGGATATTGTTGGGAGTTTAGTCAAGAGTAAGAGACTGATGCCAGCCACTCTGAATAGGCAGGGAGTGAGATGAATTCACAAATTGCTGAGAATTTATTGATCTGCTGATGGTACCATTTTTTTAGGGATTTTTACATATTTGTTATTTCTAATAATCCAATCATTTTTAAGTGAGAATTTCAAACACAGAAGAAGCAAACAAAAGTGCTCAATCCACAATTCTTGGCACCAAGTTATTGAAAACATTTTCCATTTGCTTGTCCTTTTACAAATACAGTTTAGTGGAATACTAAGAGAAGAATAAGACGTGTTCAAAATAAACTATAAGTCCCAGACTAGCGGTTCTCATCCTCTCTCTCCTTCTCCTATGTACTTATTTTGCACTTGGTCAGCACAGTTTGGGGTTGGTACTGATCAACGTGTTCATCCTGAACACTGTGCTAATAACTCACCCCATCCCATTTCTGAGCATAATAACGTTTATTTTTCTAAAAAGGAGAAGAAAAAGAGGGAAAGAATTAGTGAACTAACCAAATGTTAACCATTACTGGGGCTCTTGGTTTATGTTTTGTCTCCAATCACTTCAGCAGACATGTGAGCATGCTCTAACAAATGAGAGAACTCTCTGTGCACTTAGCAGGGGTACACTTCAGTTTATGATCCAGATGGAGCTGCAGTGGTAAGCCATAATTATTCAAGTGGTTTCATAACTTGCCTACCGTTTTGGAAATCAGCTGCACCTCACTTCTCTGCTTTCTGGTCCAATCCCAAAACGTTCCCTTGGTAGGAATCCTGCAAATGGATCCCTTTATTTTAATTTTTTACCTTTCTCTAATAATTCAGTCAGGTTGTACTAGGCTAGACGAGCAGGAGATGAGTTTTCCATAACCCTTTCTTCTTGCCAGGAAATCTCCGGGCTTGGTTACAATTCTGTCTTTTGGTGCTAATTCTGTAGCTTCTGTTTTTTATTTCAACTGGATGAATTCCTTCAATGTCAGGTCTATGACCTCAGTGAGCTCATGGAGCTCCCTCAAATATGACCAGCACACAGGTTTTTAACTTGCTTGGTGCATTGCTTCCAAAATACCCATGTCCAAGCTTCCATGTTTCCCCCAGGTGTAAGCCACTGTGAGGAAACCTAGCGTTCATATCCTTAGATTATTTATTAGTCCATTTTTGCCCAAATTGAATCACAATTCAGTGGACTTGCTAGGAAATTTGATATTAGAGGCTAAACTGACAGGCTTTAGAGCCAGAGCTCCTGGGTTTGAACCCGGACTCTGTCATTTACTAGTAGAGTGATGCTGGGAAAAAAATACTTAATATTTTCCGTAACCCTTAATATCTCAAACATCCTTAAGTCTTGCTAACTTCTATCAATAAACATCTAAATACCTCCATCTGGCTTTCAGAACCCTCTGAAATGTGACCCCCATCAGAAAATTCCTCACCAAAGTTGGCTTCCTCCCCAGTTACAAATTCCACTTAATTATATCATCCGTAACTTCCAAAATGTTATTCCTTCTCCATCTACATTTAAATCCTTCTCATCTTATATCCCAGTGCAAATTATACTTCCCTCATGGAGTCGTCCAATGTTACTGGATTTCATAATGATATCCTTTTTCTCTAAACTCTTGGAGTGTTTATAGTCAGTTCTTTGCTATGTTACTTAGTACAGAATTTTCTAAATTCCTTTTTTCATTTTAATATATCTATCTCAGAGGAGAAAAAAGACAGATGTTTAAGTAAGTTTAGAAATACAGGATTAAATGTAGTTTAAAATGTTGCTCAATAGTAATACTCTTAGGAGAATTTTCTTTATTTGTAACTTATTTTTTAAAAAAGACTAGAATATGCAATATTTCCCAAGATTATTGTTAGACAGTACATTTAAAAAAGTGAAACCAACAGTATTGGTCAGTGGAAGACTTTTTATAGCATGCTATCCTTGCTTAATTTTGATTATTTTCTGAATTGTAATCTCAACTTCTCACCATTTTGGGAAATGAAGTTCCTACTTAGGTTGACACGGTGAAAAGTACCCCACCTACGGTGTCATAAGAATTGGAAAAGTATTAGAGCCATTTATCCTAAATCTTCCCAAACTAAAGGAGCAGATTGCAACTCAGGGAGGTTGTGTCATGTTCAAGAGTCATAATTAGCCAGAGTCAGAGTGGAAAGATGAATCAATCCTGCTGATTCCCAGTCCATTCTTCTGTCTTGTGACTCCTCTTGGAAACAGAATGGTCTAGAATGGACTTCATGACAAATTGGATCCAAGTTCCCACACCCGCTAAGGACTTCACCTAATGGAACACAATTTTATATGGCACGATGCATCTAAATGCTTCCTGCTGACCATCTCTGGCATCACCCTCTTTGGCAAATATGTGCATTCTGAGGGGCCCAGTTTTACCATTTGTTAAATGAGGATCCTTATCAAAGTTAAATTTTTAACCTAGAGTTTCTCAACCTGGGTGCTCTTGAGATTTGGGGCTGTTTAGTGCCTCATACTATGTATGGAGGGCTGGGGCTGTTCTGTGCATTGTAGGACATTTAGCTACACCCTTGGCCTCCACTCTCTAAATGCCAGTAGCTTGACCATCATCACGATAAAAATGCCTGCTGACATTGCTAAATATTAGTTAAGAATCATTGGTTTAGCAGCTGATTGATTTGGATAAACCAAAACAATTTTCTTTTCAAGCACTGGCTATAGAGTGGGAATATAGATTTTTTTTTTCTCTCAAGTGACAAAATATTCCATTTTCTATATCCCAACTAGATCTTCTCCATCTAATTTCCCTGTGAAACTATTTTTGCTCTAGCTGAGGATTGAACCTACTCTACAGTAAGAGTATTCAAAGCAGGCAATGAGGGTATGAAATTATCTTATGCATTGTCTTTATTCAATTGTTTGGATGACGTCCAGGAAAACTAATGATGGGGTTCCGAAATAGACCAGATGACATTCACAAGAAGAGTCTGCTTAAAAGATCACTTCTCTCCCACTTTACGAGGTGTATCAAGGCCTCTTTCAGAGCCTGCACGTGCAGAAAGCCAGTTTGTAGCACATCAAACTGCACGTTCTCCATCACAACTCTGATACAGGATCAATGGACACTGTTGAAAAAATCCAAGACCTTTCTTCTACTTAGCTGTAAAAGTATGGAAGTTTTAAATTTTTGTTGGAATGTATAATAGTAAAGAGATGTCAACAAAAAGAATTTTTTTTTTTTGCCAAAATGTGGCCATGGGTTCAACATTGCTTACCTTTATCCTCCAAATCATGAATGTGAAGAAAGTAATCAGCGAAGGGATAAGATTTCTTTGGTGGTCTGGTGCGGAAGATAAAAGAGGGGTAGTTTAAGTCTAGAGAGAAATCAGAAATTTGTAAATGCATGAAACTGGGAGGTATTCAAATGAAGGATCATTTTAGCCTCTTCAGCTGTGGTATCTTCTGTGTTAATAGGGATCTAGAAGTCAACAGGTCACTTCCCACTCCCCAGTCATGCAGGCTGAAATTCTGGCATAGATCTCCCTGTGCTAGGACAAAGCCGGCTGAGTTGTCTGTAGGTAGGTATTGGCCTCTCTGAATATTCCTCTGTGTGAGCGTGTGGTTAACCTGGTACCACCCAGTCATGGATGCCATGTCAATGTTTACACCTCTTCTATGTTTTTTCCCCCAGTTCAGACTCTGGAACCCAAATCCATAAATGTGTATTTCACACGTGCATGTCACTTACTCACTATAAGCGGGTCTTAAGTCACTTGACTAATGCCAACCTCAGTTTTCTGGTTTTTAATTTGCAGTTTGTTCTAAGAATTAAATAAAAGAAACACAAATGAGTAAGTCCAGCACACAATTAGCTTCTTTTTTCATCTATATTATTTTCTCTTTTATTGTGAAACCTCCATATCTATGGCTTATTTAATTTTTTTTTCCTTTCTAGACACTTAGGTTGTCATAGATGCAAGTGAGGGTGAAAAGTATGTCTGTAACTCCAAGCCAACGTAATTTCCTGTAAGCTTACATCACAGACAGACAGACAGACATGCACACATTTTTAAAAAAAATTCAAGGGAATCCTGTTGCCAGTACTCACTTTCGCCTACTATCCCACATGATGCAGTAGCATTTCTAGAAATGAATCAGTCTGGCAGAATGAAGGCACATCCAAGTATACCTTCCTGGTTCCCAAACACTCCCACTAAGTAAATTTCTCAATTGGTAAATTAAGACTGTCCAAGCTCTGAAAAGAAACTTGAGATTTATGGTTACCCATTTTGGTACATGTGAAATAATTTTTTACTGCTACTGTCATCAAAATCATGAAAGGTTTTGGAGTGTGTCTGGGATGGAAACTATTCTTACTCTAGGGAGGAAGTACAGAGTGTACTTTATGTAAAGTCTGTTGCTTCAATTCTTCTCCCCTGCTTTCAGCCAGAAAATGAGGCTCTTTGCCATTAAGGGGCTTGGGGACAGTCTAACTGTGGCAAATGAACTGGGTTCAATAAACAAAATGCAACAGTGCCCTATCTAAACTTCAAAGGAGAACCTGAGAACCAATATAATAAAAGCAGTAACGAGCAATGGTTAAATTTCAAGGGTATTTGAACTCAGTTCTAAGATTTTTCTTATTCTCTTTCCTTACATTTCAATTCTTTAGCGGCATGACAGGTAATTTGTATCAATGTCCACTAGTAACTGTTTGAATTTCTGTAGTGCCCTCTGGCCAGAATTCAGTGCTCAATAATGATATAATATATCTCATGATTTCAATTTTATGATCTCACAGAATGAGCACCTGTTTAGTGAGAGAACTCGAAAACTAGTCTATTGAATGTTTTGTTTGTTTGTTTTCTGAAACAGCTTGGTAGCTGCATGGAGTACAGAAATGTAGAAATTATAGTATTTCTTAAGTGCTCATCCATCTAATTTATATAGGAAAAGAGTAATTCTTGAATAGTCTTTAAATAATAAGAAAGGGCTGCAGAAAGACCTCTGGCTGGGTAGAGTACTCCAAGATGTCAACACATCAGCAAATTATCCCTGGCATATATTTCATGATTCACATGATCCTTGGTTAATAACTCTTGCCTGTTGGGTTCCTAAGTCCAGCGATTTTAAAAGGGAACATTTCTAATTATAAATAGGTCAATAAGTGACAGATTTCTCTATTTGGAATGGAAGAAATTGCTCAGATTTGTTTAAATCAATGAGAGGATTAGCACTGAGTGTTTTGTAAAAGACTTTACAAATGAAACCGGAAAGTTGGTACCCTTTCTGGCCAAGTTTTAGTGATGGGCTTGTTGTAAACTTTATTCTTTCACGAAATTAAGACTTCCTGGCTGTGTGCATGGCTCCATCTCACCCAAGGTTTTACTTGGCCATTCAGTCCTTTAGCACTTTGGTTGTGAAAAGATTCTTCCCTGTGATGGAAACAGAATGCTCCAGATCAATGAAAGTGCCCTTTCTGGTTTATTGTGGCCACCATTCCTCTGTTACGTTTCTCCATCTCAGGATAGCCGTGTTGCCAAACAGTTGAAATGTGCAAACGAACGGCGGTGTAGAGAGGAAGAATGGAGTGGCTGTTCCGTCAAACAGCAAGTCTTAGGTGACAATTCCTATTGAGCTCCTAAAAGCTGCTTCTCTCTGGTCTTGTTACGGTGAACGTGAATGTGGGTCACAGGAGCACTGCCATCTACCATCACACAGCTCCAAGTCAAAGTCCGGTTCCCTGTTTGTCTTTCCTATAAATGGGACAAACTGCTTTCTCCGCGTGGTGTAATTTCACCAAAACATTATATTCCGTGAGGTAAAGAACTCCTGTTTTTCCTTCCTATCCATTCAGCAAGCACTTTAATATAGGACCATCTGGTCATAGGTAGAAATGAATGAAGGAATAAAAGTGGCTTACATTTATTGAGAGCTTATTATGGGCCAGGCACTTTCTAAGCCCTTTACATGTATTAACTCATTTAATATACCTATGAGGTAGGTGTATTATTATGCTAATTTTAGAGATGAGGAAAGTCAGACACAGAAGGGTGAGCCAGTGGGGAAGCTGGCAGTGTCTAACCTAGTTCTTGCCCTCTTTACCATAGAATGCTTGTTGGCTTTAATTCTAGGGGTTAGGAGTCTATATTATTGAAGCAATAGGAAAATAACAATTGGGCATTTCCAGATCTGGCTGCTGGTTACCAGACTGTGTTCAGTTTATAAGATTAAATGATCTGTACTTTCATGATATGTGCATTTGTAGATATGGTTTCCAGTGCATGTTGTGGACCAAATGTTTGTGTACCCCCCAAATTTATGTTAACACCCTAACCCCAAATATGATGGTATTAAGAGATGGGGCTTTGGGGAAGTATTTGGTCCTGAGGATGGAGCCCTCATGAATGGGACTAGTGCCCTTATGAAAAGGACCCAGTAAGCTCTCGCCTCGTCTTCCACTATGTGAAGATACAAGAAGTTAGCAGTTTGCAGGTTGGAAGAGGGTCCTCATCAGAACCTGACCATTTGGGCACCCTTATGTTAGACTTCCAGGTTCCAGACATGTGAGAAACCAATTTTTCTTGTATATAAGCCATGCAGTTGTATATAGCTGCCCGAAATGACTAAGACAGTGTGCCATGTAAAACTGAAAAATAATCCCATGATCAAAGCTATGACAACAGCCTGTGATCATAAATGCTGGGGACAACACTTTAAGATGAAGCCTCTAAAAGCTGTAATCAAAGTTGTCTATGGATATGTTCCAATAAATTCAATTATTTTTTTAAAATGAAGTATAGTTGATTTATAATTTGTGTTAGTCTCAGGTATACAGCCTAGTGATTCAGTATTTCTGCTGATTATATTCCATTATAGGTTATCTCAAGACAATAACTCTAATTCCCTGTGCTATATAGTATATCCTTGTTGCTTATCTATTTTTATACTCAATAATTTTTATCTGTTAATCCCATATCCCTAATTTGTCCCTCTTCCCTTCTTTCTCCCCTTTGGTAACCACAAGTTTGTTTTCTATATCTGTGAATCTGTTTCTGTTTTGCATATATATTCATTTGTATTATTTTTCAGATTCAACATATAAGTATTTTCCTTTCTCTGTCTAACTTATTTCACTAAGCATAAAATTCTCTAGGTCCATCCATCTTACTGCAAATGACAGAATTTCATTTTTTATGGCTGAGTAATATTCCATTGTGTATATACATGCCACATCTTCTTAATCCAGTTGTCTGTTGACAGGCACTTGGATTGCTTCCATGTCTTGGCTATTATAAATAATGTTGCTATGAACATTGGGGTGCATGTATCTTTTAGAATTTGTTTTCTTTTATTCTGGATGTATACCCAGGGGTGAAATTGCTTGATCATGTGGTAGTTCTGTTTCTAGTTTTTTGAGGAACCTCCATACTGTTTTCCATAGTGGCTGCACCAATTTACATTCCTACCAACAGTGTATGAGGGTTCCCTTTTCTCCACATCTTTGTCAATATTTGTTATTTGTGATCATTTTGATGATAGCCATTCTGACAGGTGTGAGGGATATCTCATTTTGATTCGTATTTCTCTAATAGTTAGTGATGTTGAGTATCTTTTCACGTGCTTACTAAGTCATCTGAATGTCTTCTTTGGAAACATATCTATTCAGGTTTTCTGCCCACATTTTGATTTTCTGATGTTGAGTTATGTGAGCTGTTTGTACAGTTTGGGTATTAACCCCTTGTTGGTCATACCATTTGCAAATATTTTCTTCCATTCTGTATGTTCTCTTTTGGTTTGTCAATGATTTCCTTTGCTGTGTGAACACTTTTAAGTTTAATTAGATCTCATTTGTTAATTTTTGCTTTTATTTCCTTTGTCTTAGGAGATTAATCCAAGAAAATATTGCTATGCAAAGAATGTTCTGCCTATGCCTTTTTTATGAGTTCTATGGTTTCCATTCTTACATTTAAGTCTTCAAATCATTTGGAGTTAATTTTCTTGAATGGTGTGAGGGATTGTCATAATTTCATTGTTCTGTATGTGGCTGTCCCATTTTCCCAGAACCACTTGTTAAAGAGAAGATCTTTTTTTTAGATTGTATATTCTTGCCTCCTTTGTCAAAGATTAGTTGACATAGGAGCATGGGTTTATTTCTGGACTCTATTCTATTTCACTGATCTAAGTTGTTTTTTTTAATATTTGTGAATCTATTTCTGCTTTGTAAATGAGTTCATCTGTGTCTTCTTTTTTAAGATTCCACATATGAGTTATACCATATGGTATTTTTCTTTCTTTCTGGCTTAGTTCATTTAGAATGACAATCTTCAGGTCCTTCTATGTTGGTGCAAATGGCATTATTTTATTATTTTTTATAGCTGAGTAGTATTCCATTGTATAAATATACCACAGCTTCTTTATCCAGTCATTTGTCAATGGATTTTTTAGGTTATTTCTGTGTCTTGGCTATTGTAAATAGCGCTGCTATGAATATTGGGGTGCATGTATCTTTTTGAATTGGAGTTCCTTCCAGATACATGCTCAGGAGTGGGATTGCTGGATCAAATGGTAAGTCTATTTTTAATATTTTGAAGAATCTCCATACTGTTTTCCATAATGACTATACCAAACTACATTTCTACCAGCAGTGTAGAAGGAGTCCCTTTCTCCGCACCTTCTATAGCACTTACTGTTTGTGAACTTTTTAAATAATGGCCATTCTGACTGATATGAGGTGATATCTCAAAGTAGTTTTGATTTGCGTTCCTCTGATAATTAGTGATATTGAGCATTTTTTCATGTGCCTATTGGCCATTTGTATGTCTGCATTGGAGAATTGCTTGTTTAGGTCTTCTGCCCATTTTTGGATTAGGTGGTTTGTTTTTTTCTTATTAAGCTGTATGAGCTGTTCATACATTCTGGAAATTAAGCCCTTATCAGTTGTATCATTTGCAAATATTTTCTCCCATTCTGTAGGTTATCTTTTTGTTTTGCTTAGGTTTCTTTTGCTGTGCAAAAGCTTGTAAGTTTAATTAGGTTCCATTTGTTTATTTTTGGTTTTATTTCTATTGCCTGAGTAGACTGCCCTAGGAGAATATTGTTATAATTTATATCAGAAAATAATTTGCATATGTTTTCTTCTAGGATGTTTAGAGTTTCCTGTCTTATGTTTAAGTCTTTAAGCAGTTTTGAGTTTATTTTTGTGTATAGGGTGACAGAGTGTTCTAACTTCACAGATTTACATGTGGCTGTTCAGTTTTCCCAACAGGACTTGCTGAAGAGACTGTCTTTTCTCCACTGTATAGTCTTGCCTCCTTTGTCAAAGATTAATTTATCATAGGATTGTGGGTTTATTTCTGGGCTCTCTATTCTGTTCCATTGATCCATATGCCTGTTTTTGTGCCTATGGTTAGTTTTCTATTGGATTGTTTGTCTCTTTAAATTTATTTGTAGGGACTCTTTCAATACTAAGCCATGTCTATTACATATACAAAGATGTTTTTTCTCCAAGACGGTCCTTTAAAACAAAATTGAGTTATAGTTGATTTACAATGTTATATTAGTTTCAGATGTGCAACATAAGTGATTAAATATTTTTATACACAAACTCTATTTAAAAATATAAAATATTGGCTGTTGCCTGTGCTGTGCATTACATCCTTGTATCTTACTTAATTTATACCTAGTAATTTGTACCTTACTCTCCTTCGCCTATTTTTCCCTTCCCCACCCCTCCTCATTCCACTGGTAACCACTAGTTTGTTCTCTGTATCTATGCATCTGCTTCGGCTTTGTTGTATTTGTTTTACTTTTTAGAGTCCACATATAAATGATAACATAGAGTATTTGTCTTTCTCTGTCTGAAATATTTCAGGTCCATCAATGCTGAAAATGGTAGGATTTCATTCTTTTTTTGGTTGAGTAGTATTCCATTGTATATGTATACCACATGTTCTTCATATATTCATCTGTTGATGGAAATTTGGATTGCTTTCATCTCTCGGCTATTGTAAATAGTGTTGTTATGAACATTGGGTTACATATATCTTTTCAAATTAATGTTTTCACTTTCTTCAGATATATATATCCACGAATGGAATTGCTGGGTCATGTGTTAGTCCTATTTTTAATTTTTTGACAAACTTCTATACTGTTTTCCACAGTGGCTCCCACCAACAGTGTTCAAGGATTCCCTTTTCTCCACATCTTTGCCATCATTTGGTATTTGTGGTCTTTTTGATGGTGGTCAATTTGACAGGTGTGAGGTGATATCTCATTGTGGTTTTGACTTGCATTTCTCTCATGATTAGTGATGTTAAGCATTTTTTTCATATGTCTATTGGCCATCTGCATATCCTCTTTGGAAAAATGTCTTTTCAGGTCTTCTTCCCATAGTGGGAATGTTTTAAAAGAATGATGCATTATAATCACAGGATCCAGGTGTCTCTGGAGATGGTGTAAGGCAAGAACATGAGCTTTGAAATGAAGTCATATTTTGAAACTTCCTCCATCGCTTATTATTTATATACCCTTGGAAAATATACTTAAACTCTCTGACCAATGAGCTTCTCTGAGAAAAGGGAGAGATTAGTATCTATTTTACAGCTAAAGGAAGTACATATGCCTTGTGTTCAATTAATACCAGAGAGATATTTTTGTGCCTCCTTCACTTTGCTCACCAATTTTTATTATTTAGTTATGCTTTAAAGACATGTTGGGATCTGATTTACAGTTTGATTTTTCCTTAAGAGACAGCAGATGGACCACAAACTCAATCTATGTACTAAGCCAATGGCCCACAAAATAA
Organism: Vicugna pacos; assembly: GCF_048564905.1. Taxonomy (NCBI): domain Eukaryota; kingdom Metazoa; phylum Chordata; class Mammalia; order Artiodactyla; family Camelidae; genus Vicugna; species Vicugna pacos. The sequence continues at coordinate 18,459,071 of NC_133005.1, forward strand.
GGATTGCTACATCAATGTAATATCTAGTATCTCTTTTTTGTCTCTCTCTCATATTCCTTTTCCCTAATGTCAGGCAGATAATTAGGAGATATTTAAACAACTGCAGGGTCAGAACTTGTCAAATCAAAATCCCTAGATGTTCTGATGAAATTACTTCTTCCTCCCTGAGTTTGAGTTATCCAATCCAAAGTTTCATTATTGTATTGAGACCAAGAGGAACCTATTATTTGGAGTTTGCAAAGAGAGTTTAAACCAAATGAACAAATCTAGAGAGCAGTAACAAGTAAAAGACAAGAGCCAGGGTCTCACATGGAGTAACCCAAAAGCTCCCATGTGGAAATCATTTAAACTTAAATTTTTCTCGTGGTAGAGATGAAAACATTCTTCTGCCATGGAATTTCATAAAGCGTACCAGGCTTCTTCTTGCACTAGCCTTTTGACACATCTGTCAATTGGATAAGTTAACCTCTCTGCTGTTTTGATGAGAGAAAGATAAAAATTGAAGTCCTGGTGAGTTTATAGGAGTGCTGGCTGCTCATGTCTTTGGCTATCTCTTCCACATCTTTGGTGTGAAGACATCCTCGATTCAAAACAGATGTGGTCCCCTTGGCACGGCCTGCTGAATACTACATTGCTTGTAGAGTGCTGGTGTTCATAAGGTACCCTTGTGGGGCTGGCCATTACCCGGGGCTAGTTTTTCTACCCAATAGCAAATACACTCAGACATCTGATGAGTTTTCAAGAGACTCTCACAACCAGGTGTCTAACTGAATAGACAACAGATAATTACACTTGATCCTCAAAGATTATATGTTCTCTACTTTCCTCTCCCACTTCACTGCCTTTTGAAAGTAGAAGTCACATTTACTGTCATGTTGACTTTTCTGCACCCTTATTTTCAAAGTTCAAGAGATAGTTATCTTTGCATAATCTAAATTTCCAGCTTTTAGTTAGCTTCTTCAGCTTAATGACCAAGAACTGTTCAGAAACTTTCTCCCAATGTACCTTGGAGTATTTTCTAAGCAAATGGAATTCTGCCTTGAGAACTGGAAAGCCGTTTTCTGGTTTCCACTCGGGGGAGAGGAAGAGGGAAGCTGTCAATAGAGCAGCATATTTAAGTAAGCAAGTTCTTAGAATAACTTAGGACTTACTCAGTTCCATTAAGAATATCTAATTATAAGTAATTACCCTAAACTAATTTAATTCCATCCTCTTGAGCTTTATTAGAGCAACAAACTTAACCACATGCATTTGGTTAAATAGATCCTCGCACTGTGAAGGGAAAAAAAAAAGAAACTTAACAAGATTGATGTGACTTGCATGGGAAAGAAGGGGATTAACAATAATTGAGCATTTTCTGCAGATCCTCTCCCATTCCATTAGTGGTGAAATATAAGTAGGTGTTTTAAAAAATGAGTTCACAGTAAACAATTCAAGGAGATTAGTTCAGTTTTAATAGATGGTTCCTGCCCTATTTAAGAAATTCATGCCAGAAATGGGCAAACAATTTGTTTTAGTATTAAGCTAAATTTTAAATATGTTGGAAATTAAATTATTAAGGCCAAATTGCTAACAACTGAATGAAATAATAAGAACTGGCATTAACTTTTTAAATATGCTTAATAAGAAGAATTGAATTAATTTTTTCAGAAGTGTTTGAAGAGGTAAAGTCTTTTCCTGTGAAGATGACAAGTAAATTATTCATGGTTTTAGAGTGGTTATTCTTCAAACCACATTTAGCACTTTTTAAAAAAAGGCAAAGAGCTTCATTGTTTTCCTGCATACAAAAGAATATACTTGCAATATAAAATCCACATGGAGCAAAATGCATGAAGAAAATACAAAAATTACCAATAAACTTATACAGATAACTATTAGTATATTGATATATTTCTTTCCAGATTTTTTCTATACATGTTGACTCTCTTTGTGTAATTGTTATGAAAGCATATCATACAAAAATAAACAAATAATAACTATCCTAGAGTCAGAATATTTTTGGAACTCCAGAAATTCCCTTATCAACACCAGTCTCTATCAAGAGTAAACTTCCCTATCTCTGATACGTTTTTCCTGTTTCTGAATTTTATTTTTATATATTCTTTCGTGTTGGCTTAATTTGTCTAAAATTATGCTTGTAAGATATATTCATATTGCTACTTATCATTATAATTTGCTTATTCTCATGATATATACATATAATTGTATAATATATGTAACATATTTTATTTAACCATTTTGTCATTCGATTGTTTCAAGTTTGGGGCTATGACATTCTAGTACCTGCCTTATGGGGAACTTACAGTCATGCTTCTGTTTACTCTATACTTAGGAGCAGAGTTGCTGACTGGTCTCTTAAGTTTTTTAGTAAACACTATCAAAGAGTTTCCAAAATGACTATAACAATTTACCCTCTCGCTGGCAGTATATGAGCGTCTCAGTTGCTCTACCTTCTTGCCAACACTTGATATCAAAGAATTACTTTTAAAGAAAAATAAAATTGTTCTCCACATGTGCTTTCTAGCCTGCATTTCCTGCTTAACCATATATCTTGGACATCTTTTCATATCCATAAATGAAGATATTATCATTATTTTAAAATACTATGTAATAACATTCTGTACTGTGTATCTAAAGTATATATAATCAATTCCTTATTGAGGAATATTTCTACAGATTTCAAATTTTTTATTTTATGAACAAAGTTGATTATATAATTCTTTGGACACATAGTCCCTAATTCAATATAACTCTTGCTAACAAAATAAATCATTCTGTTTGGACCTCTGTATTCTTTTTCACACTCAAGTGCCAGAAATCCAGCATCACTTAACCCACCTATTGTCTTACTTCTGCTCCTTCTTGGTTGTGGGTGAAGTCTGCTAGTGAAAAAAAAAACAAAAACTCACTAGAGAGAAAATTGGTTTCACAAAATATTTGTGATCAATTACATAATGCAGACTCTTAAACTTTTCTGTTTGGCAATACTTCACTCTACTCATTGATTGTTTTAAAACACCACCCTCCTTGAGCCACCAAATCTTTCCCACCTCTCCCAGACTCTCAGCAGGTGATCGATCCTCACAATTGATAGAGAATGAATGTAGTAGGCATTAGAAGGTAATCCCCTCAAAGTGATTTTCACTGCCAAGCAAAAAATTACACACACACACACCTCTGGCCTATCTTCCTTTGCTTCTTTCTCTAAAATAAAGAAGTTGCCCGTCCCCCTTCCTCCCAAGCCCTTCCACTTTCTCATCTAAGTCAATTCTGGCAGTGGGGCTTTGGACCTCATTACCTCATCTCTTCTGGCTGCTCATTTTCTCTCTCTCGTTTGCTATTTCTGCTGGTCTAACTCCAAATGTAGTCATTCCTGCTGGGCCTGAAACACTCGCCCTTGAGTTTTCTCTTCTGCTCTGTGTTTCTTCTCTCCTCTTTCCCTTCTCTTGCTGCCTCTTGTGGTCGCTGTTTTCTCTTTGTTTTGCTTCTCTTTACTTCTTGAATTTTCCCTTCACTTTTCTGTGTTTGTGTTTTCCTTGGGTTTTCTTAGTATTATGGTTTCAAATACTGTCTTGATGCTAGTGTCTTCCAGGTTGATACAAGCAACCTAGTCTTCTTTTCTCAGCTTTAGACCCTTAGGCAAATGATTATTTGTGATCTTGTATTAAATGTTTCAGAGATAGCACAGAATTAATATGTCTAAAATAGAAACTTTGATATTCCTTCCTCCATGAACACCTGTCTTCCTATCCTAGTAAACTGCGTACCATTCGCCTCGTGGCAAGTTGAAACTATAAAAGTTATGGAGGAGTCCTACCTTTTTCTTTATTTACATGATTGAATCCAAGCTTGTGGTGTGATGCTCAAAATATATTTCAGATCTACACACTGTTCTTCATCTCAATAGTCAACTCCCACATAAGCCAAAATCATTCCATAATAGATGTAGAAACCAGGAGGGTTGAGGCCATAACTGCCCTCTTTAACATTTTAGCCATGGTGCTTGGCATATTGCTTGACAAAAAAGTAGAACTAGTCACCACCATCTCTAGCTTGGATTTCTAGAGTTATCTATCATATGATTTACATTAAAATTAATTTCTTTTTAGAAGTATTTCCTGACATCTAAATTAGACCAAATCTCTAATTATAGACTCATGGTACCACACATCAATGTATCCCTCTTTTCTGTTTTTCAGACATAATTTTACACTATTTTTTATGACAAGTGATTAATTGTTTGAGCTCTCAAACATTAGCTTCATAGGAGAAGGGAGCTTCTTGTTTTTCTCTCCATTCTGCCCACATCCTTTGCATCTGAGTGCATAAGTAAGAAATAAATTTCAAGAACTGGCTTTCTGCTTTGAATGGTATATTCAAAGATTTTTATACATAGTTCCAATTTTAATCTCTATTTATGTTTTTCTCCTTTTAGTTAAGGATATTGCTCAATCCATAGTTCCAGCTACTTTAGGTATTTTTTTTTAATCTTTGCCAATGTAAATATTGTGTGTCATTATTGTTTTACTTTGTATGTTTTAAATCCTGATGATTTAATTTTTTCTGTTTTCAAGCTACCCTTGTTTATTTCCTATTGGTATATTGGCCTTTGCCTTGGTGATTTGTAAGATTTCTTCAATAACAGTGAGAATAATTTCTTCCATATAACATATATATTTTTCTCAGTCTGTCACCTCTGTTCACATTCTTCTGCAACTGCACATTCATTAATTCATTAAGGATATGATTATTAGATTCCCACTATTTGTCTAAAACCATTCAAAGATTGGAAACAAAGCAAATAGTTAAAATAGACAAAAATTACTGCCTTCATGGATCTCATTTTGCAGTTATGGGGAAGGTTATAGAGACTAATAATAAATGATATAAAATAAGTAATATAAGTAGAATGTTGGGTGATTATAAGTGTTATTAACGTAACAGCAGGAAAAGTGTTTTAAAAGGACCAGCAGGTAAGAGTTGCAATTTTATGGTAGATTACCCAAAAAGATCTCTTAGAGAAGGTGATCTTTGATTAAAGTCCTAAATAAGGTGAGGCACTGACCCTTGTAGACACCTGCAGAAACAGAATTCAAGGAAGAAGGATCATCAGGTACAAAGGTCCTGGGGAAAAAGCACAGGCAAAGGGCCAGTGGAAGTTGAACAGATTTATAAGAAAGAACCCAACAGAATATGAGATCTAAGGGGCAGCGGGTTGTGCAGAAGCCTTGACACGTCAAGCATTTTTGGCCAATCTAAGAAACTCTTTACTTGAAATGAGATAAGAAGACTTTGGAGACTTTTGAGCCAAGGAGAGATATGATCTGACTACACTTTAACTGCAAAACGCTGGTGGTTCTTTTGAGGATTAGCATCTAAAGATTCAAGACCCAAAACAAGGAGGCCAGTTAGAAAACTGCAATATTTACAGCATGAGATGAGAGTGAACTGGATCGACTGGTGGTGAGTAACGCCAATGTGTTAGCAGTGACACAGTGGTCATGGTATGTGTGTGTTTTGAAGATAAAGTCAGCATTTGAAGTTGAATTGGATATGGGATATGAGAGTGAGAAGTTTAGCTTGTTATAATTTTCGGTTTTGTTTGGGAGCTGAGAAACTGGACGAAGTCACTAGCAAGTGAAGAGGGGAACACTATGACCAGAGCAAGTATTGGCGGGAAGACCAAGAGTTCTAATTCTGTACTTGTTCAGTTTGAGATTTCCGTTAGATATCTAGAAAATATCCAGGCTGTTGGATTTATAGTTCTGTTGTCCTGGAGAGGTAGGAACTTGGGTGTCATTGGCAAATAGATAGCATTTATTGCCATGAGACTGAACGATAACACCAAGGGAGTGAATGTAAAAAATAGAAAACAGAAAATGGTCCAGGACTGAATCACAAAAGATTCAAAATTTCAAAGGCCAGGCAGATGAAGAAAACATATCATAAGACAAAGAAGGATCTGTCACTGAGTGACAAGTACACTTAGAGGAAAGCAGAGTCTTGGAATTCAAGTTAAGAAAGTGACTTAAGTACCAGGGAACTTACAAACTGATGTGATGCTGAAAAGTCAAATGAAGATAGACTGAAGGTAAGAAAGGACGTTAACTAAGAGAGTTTCATTCAGGTGGAATGATGGAAAATCTGATTGAATGAATTCATGAAAGAGAGGGAAGGAAATGGAGAGTTGGAGTATAGACAGTCCTTTTTGAGGAATTTTGTTGAAAGGGGAGGAGGGAAATGAAGACGTGTTTACATCTTAAAATGAGAGAAATGACAGCATTTTGTATTGATGGGGGAAAAATCTAGTAGAGAGGATAATTTATGCTTAAAGAAGAGAGAAGCATGAGAGAAGGGCAGAGGAGATGAAATCTACTGCGGGAGTAGACGGCTTGGCCTTTGTCAGGAGTGGGGATAGTGCATCCATGGGAATGAAAGGGAAGGCAGAAGGTACGCATGCAAGTGCAGGGGGGCACCAGGTCTTGTGGAAGTTCTCTTCAGAACGCTTGCTTTTTTTGTTCCTGTAACAAGCACAATTATCATGAAGAGGTGCAGACCAGTGTTAGAAATCAGAGGAGGAAAAGAGAAAGGATGGAACAGTCATCCAGGGGATGGGGAGTGATTGCAGCTGACAAAGAGTTCAGTATACTGCTCACCCACGTGTAGAGCTGGTACTGCTCACTGCCCTCTTAACAGGGCTAGAATTGTGCTCATGTTATGCTGTCTTTATTCTAAGGAAATGTTCTTTTGGGCCCTCATTATCTATACTTAAACACCGCATAAAACTCAAACTTCCTTGCATGTCCAACAGTATCCTATAATCTGCCTCAAACCTACTTCGATAAACTCATCTGTGAACATTTCCGTGACGCCACACAATTCAAGGTCCAGGTGAACCTTCTTAGACTTGTTCTAACACCATATTCACATTCATAGCTCCTTGCCTTTGCCTCAGTTGTTTCCTTTCTGAGATGCCTTTCTTCCGTTTCTACACTTCACTAAATGCAGCTTCTGCTCCACCCACCCCTCATTTCTTCCCCAGGGAAAAGCTGATTATTTTCTTCTCCATGATGCACTTGCCCTTTGAACCTAGCTTTGCCATAGTACATTACTGCTTACTATGTCCGTCTCCCACCCTAGACCAGATGTTTTCCAAGCATAGTGATAGTATGTTAATTACTTTATCTTCCCACTCTCCCCCAGAGTACAGAATATTCATGCATAAATTCATTTTTCAGTACAGACATACCTTGGAGATGTGGGTTCAGTTCCAGACCACCACAACGAGGCAAATAGCACAATAAAGGGAGTCACACATCTTTTCTGGTTTCCCAGTACATATAAAAGTTATGCTTACATTATACTGTAGTCGATTAAATGTGCAATAGAATTATGTCTAAAAAATGTACAGACCTTAATTAAAAATGTTTTATTGTGAAAAAATGCTAACCATCACCCGAGCTTTCAGCGAGTTGTTAATCTTTTTGCTGGTGGAGGGTCTTGCCTCACTGTTGCTGCCTGCTGACTGATCAAGGTGGTGGTTGCTGAAGGTTGGGGTGACTGTGGCAATTTCTTAAAATGAGACAACAGTAAAGTCTGCAACATTGATTGAGTCTTCCTTTCATGGCGATTTCTCTCTAGTACGCAGCACAGTTTGATAGCACTTTGCCCACAGCAGAACTCCTTTCAAAACTGGAGTCAGTCCTCTCAAACCCTGTCACTGTTTTATCAACTACATTTGTATAATATTCTGAATACTTTGTTGTCATTTCTGTGTTTTTAATTTAACAAAAAGAATTCCCTACCATTGAATCTCGATAGCATTAGATATCAAGTTATAATTAGATGAAGAATTTGTAATCCATATTGGGCATAGTTCAGAAATTCTCTGAAATTGGAATGTTAAATGGAAAATCAAGTAAATAAAGGAACTTGCCTAAACTTACAGACTATTAATCTTCAAAGATGTTTTTATTGTAATTTGGTTTATATCTGATGAGAGTTCCTATACTTAGCTTTGTGTCTCTAATTTAGCTGACTCTTGCCTCATAATGAGCACAAAATTCAAGATAAAATAATCAAATATCTCACTCTGAGAACAAAAGCTGTAGAGTAGGAACACATGATTAGTAAATTCACTCCTTTCGTTAGTGTTTTCTCAGATGTGATTTTTTCCTATTCTCTAGTGGGTTTAAAAAAAGTTTCCTTGGAAGATCCACAGATTTTTGGTGCTTTGCTATTGAAACTTTAAGAAGAATCATTTGACCAAGTGAAGTCAATTATAGTCGATCAGCAATAGACTGAGGAGGAGTACATAGCAAGGTGGTGTGGGGAGTACATTTGGATAGGAAGGGTAGGTCTTCTTATGGCAAGTGTTGAAGTTTGTTGCTATGAAACAAAGCATCTCACGTCTTAGTGACTTAAAATAATAACCAATTATTATCTTTTAAATTTCTGTGGGTTAACTGAGTTCAGCTGGGCAGCTCCATCACAAGGTCTCTCATGCAGTGCGATCAGGTGTCAACAGGGAATGCATTCATCTGAAGACTCAACCCGACTAGACATTTAAGATGGCTGGCAGTTGTTGCCAACTGTCAGGATTTCAGTTAAGACTGTCACTAAGGGTGCCAATGAGACCTGTCCATGTGGCTTGGGATTCTGACACTTAAGACATGGGCTCTGAGAGGTGGTGTGTCAAGGACAAGCATTCCCAGAGACTCAGGCAGAAGTCATTCTTATGACCTAATCTTGAAGACCAAGAAGCCATCTCTGTCATATTCTGTTGATGAAGTAAGTCCATAACGCAAGCTCTGATTCAGCTGGAGGGAAAAGGGACTCTGCCTCTTGATGAGGGAGAGAAAAGGCCCCGTTGTGGAAGGACATGAAACATGGGACATATGGCTGCAGCCACCTGTGGAAAAGATAAACTGCCGCAAAGTCCATAGAGAAATGTTTCAAAGCAATAGAATCTCAACTAAGAGGTCTGCCACCATTATTCTTGTCCAGATTGCCGCCATGTCTTACTTGGGCTATTCAAACAACAGTTTAGTTAGTTTTCTTCATTTCAGTTCATCCTCACCTCTAATCCACTTTTTCAGCAACAGCCAGAATCCTGTTGAGCTTAAACCCTGAACATGTCACTCCCACACTTAAAACCCATAAATACCATCTCCTTACACCCAGAAACTCAGTTCCAGATCTTTTCTCCAGCTTTGTCTCTATCCACTGCCACACCGGGGATCTCCTTTCAGCTTCTAAACTTTATGATCTTTGCAGTTGCTTCAGACTTTTCCCAGATGCTCTTTGCTTAGATTGAAGCACCCTTCATACTCTCCTTCACACCCTCCTTTCCTGGTTATTTACTGCTTATATTTTAGGTCTTATTTTGAATGTCATTAGGTCTGTAAGGTATTATCTTCTTTGTGTTTTCATAATATACCTAGCAAAATACTTTTGACAAAGAAATAGAATTGCTTTGTTTCCTAGTACTTTCCCCAAGTAGACTATGAGAGTCATAAATGTTTCTTCTTCTTCTTGTGCTAAGTTCCTTTTAATGGTATGTTATAGTCTTCATTGGTCTGTTACTATATATTGAAACAGATTATAAATTTACTTTTTATTAACATATTACATTTTTATTGTCTTTTACTACATATGTGTTTATGTGTGTAATAAGCATGTATAGAATACTTGATCTCTGTCAACAACATAACATACATCAGATTCTTCTCAAGCTCCCATGGAACATTCTCTAAGATAGAACACATTCTGGACAATAAAATACACCTCAAGAAGCTTAAAAGAATAGGAATTAAATAAAGTATACTTTCAAACCACAGAATTAAACTGGAAACCAGTAAGAGAAAAATAGCTAGAAAATCCTAAAATAGATTAAATAACACACTTCCAAATAACACACAGATCAAAGAAGTCTCAAGAAAAATTTTAATTAAATGAAAATGAGAATACAGTCTATCAAATTTGGGAATACTTCATAGTAGTGAATAAACTTTATTTGAAAAGTGTGACTTAAACTCAATAATCTAAGTTTCCAATTTAAGACACTAAAAAAAAATATATAAATATAAAGCAAGCAGAAGAAAATAAGAAAAAAACTTAGAGCATCAATAAATTAAATTAAAGCCAAAAAACAAGAAAAAATTAAAAAAAATCAAAGACTTGTTATTTGGAAAGAGCAATAAAATTGACAACCTGTTAGCCAGGCTAACCAAGAAAAAGTAGAAGACAAAAATTACTAATATCAAAAATGAGAGAGTGGCCATCACTATTGATCTCATGGATATAAAAAGAATGAAAAAGGAATGTAGTGAATACTTTTATGCCCACAGATTTGATAATCAAGATGATACGATCTAATTTCTTGAAAAACACGGTCTGTCAAAACTCACGCAGGGAAAAATCGACAATCTGAATAGTTCTGTTCCTATTTTAAAATTTTATCAATAGTTACTAACATTCTAAAACAGAAAGCACCATGCCTGGAAGAGTTCACTGGTTCTACCAGACATTTAAATAGGAAATTACACCAATTCCCTACAATCTCTTCCAGATAACAGAAGCAGAGGGAATCCTCCCCAACTCATTCTATGAGGCCAACATTGACCTAATACCAAGAGAAAGACATTAAAAAAAAAGAAAACTATACCAATATCTGTCATGAACACAGATTAAAAGATATCAATAAATGTTGACAAGTTGAATCCAACAATGGGTAGAAAGAACTATATGCCATGACCAATGGGATGTATCCCAGTTATGCAAGACTGGTTCAATACTATAAAATTAATATAATGCACTGCATCAATAGAATAAAGAAAGAGAATATAGTACTAACAACAGATGCAGGAAAGGCATTTGACAAAATCCAGAACACATTCATAATAAAATTTTCAACAAACTAGGAATAGGGAGGAACACCTGAAACTTGATTTAAAAAAATCTACAGTTAACATCATATTTGTAATGATAAACTAGTAGCTTTATCTCTATGATGGGTAATTTTATGTGTCATCTTGACTGGACAGGGAGAGCCCAGATTAAAAATTATTTCTCAGTGTATTTATGAGGGTATTTCTGGATGAGATTAACATATTAACTGCTTGACATAGTAACATAAATGGGCATCATCCCATCCATTGTGAGCCTGAAAAGAACTCAACTTGAAGAAAAGAGAAATCTGCCTTCTTTGTTTTTTTTTTTTCTGCCTCACTGTTTGAGCTGGTACATCTCATCTCATCTTCTTTCCGTAGACTGGGATTTACACCATTTCTTCCCCTTGTTCTCAGATCTTTGGACTCAGACTGAATTACACCAGCAAATTTCCTGGGACTCCAGATTGCAGACAGCAGGTGTGAAACTGCTTAACTTCCATGATTGCATGAGCCAATTCTTCATAATAAATCTTTGCACATTTGTATATTTTATTGGTTCTGTTCTCTGGAAAATCCTGAGTAATAAAGATTTTGGTACTGAGAGAGGTTCTAGAAGAATAGAATTTTAAGGATGAGTTTTCTGAATTGATTTTGGGGTTAGTGGAATTGACTCTCTAATCCAATTAGATACAATGATGTAAATGGCCCTGTTTCCAGTAAAGATGTACCAATAGTCTCTGGCATGAACCATCTGTAGTGATACTCATAATATCTGCATTAGATATTCCAAATCCACCACTTATAAAAAGCAGGTTGCTGCATGACTGCATATGATTCTTTCAAACACTTTTAGAATATTAACGAATATGATACTGATGGGTTGCTCCTAATGTCACTGGAAAAAAATGATGAAAATAAGAGCAGGGAATCAAGTTCCCAGCCCAAACTCTGTAAAAATGACCTAAGGGCTTCTATGTGTGCCCTGAAAGAGAGCCTTAGCTTTTGCTACAGGGCTGAAATTGCTGAAAATCAAATGCAGAACCCATCCTATGACAACACAAGTTTAACTCCCAGCCCCACAGGATGTCTGCTGTTAGAGTAAGAGCCTTAATTGGAAAAGTGTCTATCTGTCTGTCTGTCTGTCTGTCTATCTATCTATCTATCTATCTATCTATCTATATCTATCATGTCTGGTTTTTCCAACTTGATCTAAGGATTTAATGTAATCCCAGTCAAAATCTCAGAAATTACTGTGTGACTAGTGAGAAATTCTAAAGTTTACATAGATAGGCAAAAGGCTTAGAATAGCAAACAAAAAAGTGACAAAGATCAAAGTTGGACAACTTCAAGACTTGCTATAAAGATAGAATAAAGACAGTGTGGTACTGGTCAGAGAATACACAAGTAGATAAGTGGAACAGAATACACACCCTAGAAATAGACTCTGCCAATACAGTCAACTGACATTTTACAGAAGACCAGAGGTGAGTCAATGGAAAAAGAATGGTCTTTTTAACAAATGTGCTGAAATAACTGAACATCCACATTTTGAAAAAAGAAAAAGACAAAACATAGGTTTTGCACCTTTACAAAAGTTAACTCAAAGTGGGTCCTAGGCCTAAGTATAAAATGCAAAACTATAAAAACTCTGAAAGATACTTTGGAGAAAATCTGTGTGACCTTGGGTTTGGTGATGTGTTTTAGATACAACAGCAAAAGCAAGATTCATGTAAGGAAAAATTGATAGTTGGACATCATTAAAATTAAAAAAAAAAAACCTTTTGTTCTGTGAAAGATACTGTTGTGAGAATGAAAATCATGCCACAGACTGAGAGCAAATATTTGCTAAACATATATCTGATAAAGGACATGTATCTGAAATATACAAAGTACTCTTAAAACTCAACATGAAGAAAACAAACAACCCAATCTTAAAAAGGGCAGAAGATCTAAATGGAAAACTCACTAGAGAATATATACAAAATGGAAAATAACATAGAAAAAAAGTCCAATATGATATGTCACTAGGGCATTGCAAATTAAAATAATAAGATATTACTTACTATATATCTCAAATCCCACCCCCCCAAAAAAAAAACTAACAACACCAAATGCCAGCAAGGATGTAGAGCAAGAGGAACTTCCATTCATTTTTTGTGTAAATATGAAATGCTACAACCACTTTGAAAGACAATTTACATGTTTCTAGGAAGCTAAATGTAGTCACACCATACAATCTAGTAATTCTTCTTGTTATTTACCCAAATGAGCTGTATATTTATGTCCATAAAACTTCCATGTGACTCTTTATAGCAGCTTTATTTATAAAGCTTCCAAAACTTGGAAGCAGCCAAGATGTCCTTCAGTAGATGAAGGGATAAATATGTTCTACTACAGCCAGACAATGGAATATTATTTAGCACTAAAAAAGAAATGAGCTATAAAGCTGTGGAAAGACATGAAAGAAACTTAAATGCACATTACTAAGTGAAAAAAGACAATTGGGAAAAACTACTTACTGTATTATTCCAACAATAATGACATTTTATAAAAGACAAAACTATACATACAGTAAAAAGATTAGTGGCTGCCAGGGGTTGAGGGGAGGGAGAGATGAATAGGCAGAGCAGGAGGATTTTTATGGCAATAAAAATGATCTGTATGAAAGTGTAATGGTCAACCAATATCATTATACAGTTTTCAAACCCCATTCAGTGTACAACACTATGAGTGAACCCTAACATAAACTATGGAATTTGGGCAATTATGATGTGTTAGTGTAGGTTTATCAGTCATAACAAATATACCACTCTGGTGGGAGATATTGATAACGGGGGAGATTATTCATGTGTGAGGGTGTCAGGGAGTATACGGAAATTCTCTGTATTTTCTGCTCAGTATTGCTGTGAACCTACAACTGCTCTCAAAAGTAGTCTATTTTCAAAAAAAAAAATCAAGTCAATTCCTAATATAATTAGGAATTTGACTGAATGATTCCAAAGTAATCTGGGAAAGCAAATAAGTGAGAATAGATAAGAATAACAAATAATGAATATTAATAAGAGAACTTTCCCTACTAAAAACTATAACATATTCTTAGTGACTGTCAGCAAAATGGTGATGCATTTGTGTAATAATGAACAGGAAGGCCAACAAACACATACTTATAAAAAGATCTGTAATATGTACATGAATAACGCATAAAGTATTACCAAGGTCAAGACACAAATTAATGTATTACTCAATAAATAATGGAAGAAAAATTCAACTCTTTACAAAAACCCTCAAAATATAAACCATAATGAATTCTAAGTCTGAATGTTTTCTTTGGAAAAACAAAAGGAGAATAATAGAAAAATAGAAAAATACAGTAAAATAGTTTGTACTCTTATCAAATTATTCTATTTCAAGGGATCTAGATACCAGATGCAAACAGAGATGTGGATAAATTTGTATGTATAATGTTGTCCATGGGTGACGTGGGTAATTGGGGATAATCAGAAATAGCCTAAGTCTTATTATTATTATAATAAATGTTGACACACTCATAGTATGTAATACTGTGCAGTAATTAAAAATATGAATACACATACAAAAGACTGACAGAAAATAAAGTGTCAGTTCCTGTGTTTTGTTTCTTGGTTTTGGAGACAAATTTTTTTTTGTTTTTTTCTTTTTGCCTCTTTTCTGTGTTTTTCCAAATGTTCAGGAAGCATATATATTATTTTTCCAATCTAATTACAATAATAACTGTTACTGTTATTTTAAATTTTAGAAGCTAATGAATGCTTAAATTATAGCAGTGGCAGAGAAAAATATTGTGCTTGTTAACACAAACTATAATTTGGGAATTATGAGGCTGATTGGACTGAGGACCAAGAAAACAATGAAGTAAAAAAATAACCCTAACATTCTCAGCCTGAGTAATTGAAAATATGTTGACATCTTAGATACACATATAGATACAAGTATATATTATTTTACTTATTTTTAGAGTTAATAAATAATATGTTTGGGGTGAGGATTGTTAATTCTGCTTCAAACTTGAGTTTGTGATGACAGGGGCATATTCAGGAGAACAATTATACAGACACTTGAAAATTCTATTTAAAATTCCATTATTATTCATAACATAAGACATATAACAAAATCTTCCTGTGATATGATTTCTATGATGAATTAAAAAATAAAACTATGTCATATTTTTTCCATCAAGATATTATAGAAATATCATTTTATGTCATGTGCATTGATTTCGTTCTGGCTAAAAGATCCTCTAACTTTTCAGATATTTGAGAGAGGAGTCTCCCGTGAAATCCTGCAGAGACCCACAAAGTCCATTCTTCTGAGCCCTGCCAGCATTTCTGATGTGCACCTCAGAAGACGCGAGGCTTCACAGCAGTTTTAAGGTTTCAGAACCTTTGATAGAATTCAAAACATGAACGGAATATCAGTAACATTCAGAAATGTGTTTCAAATTAAAAAAGAAATTTGAAAAGCCTCAAGTCGAGTTGAAATGAGTGACTGGAGGGCTTAATTTTAAATGCAGAAAGAAGCTCTGCTTCAGCTATTATCAATGCAAGATACATAGTTAACTTGGGGCATTTCTTTTTTTCCTAATGGAGGCACATGTTTTGATAACTGAAACAATGCCTCTGGGATCTAATCCAAAATGGCAACCATTATGTAGCAGATCCAAGGGGAACAGAAATCCCGGAGAAGTCTTGAGGCAGCTGCTGCCTTAGAAGAAATTGCCCCAGAGATCTCCATGTGGTCCAGAGATGCCAATCAAAGGTTAGTTGCAAATGAGGACAACTTATTATTCCTTGTAAAGTGAAGAGGTTTCTTTTTTGCCTTCCCTGGAAAACCCTGTTGTGGAATAATTTCATAGGCTTTGGGTTTCCAAGGGATCTAGAGCCAGAGTGAATCTTGCAGCAGACCAAGAAGAGGTCTTAATTTCGGTACTTTCTCAACAAAATATTTAAACTTAGGTAACAGGATGAGCAAAACCTTGCCTCTTCAGATGGCAAAAGATTCTCATTTCTTAAGCCACAAACAGAATATAAAAGAACTCTCCTTCTTCCAATAACCTGAGTCATATTTAATGGAATTTTGTCAAGATAGTTGGTAACAAACAGTATGTCTTGAAAAATATTCCAAAAAACTCACTTGAAAAGATGTGTGATCTAAGAACTACTTTAAAAGTTATCCACGTCCGCAAAGTATAGCCTTGATGTCTGTTGTAGATTGCTGTTTGGTGGTTCTTTTTATTTTAGTCAATTAGGAAATAATAATAATAATAACAATAATTAATCTTTTGTGTCTATCATGTATTCAATGCCAAGAACAATAGGATTATTAAGAAATGTAAGATTTAATTCCTGCCACGTGGGTGTATGTGCATGTGTACTGTATGTATACATGCCGTGTATAATAATGCATGCATACATAGACATACATGCATAATACTTACTACAACACATGAGAGGTACAATGGTGCTTTTAGAAACATTTGAAGGAGAGGGAGACAGTTTTGCATGAAAGAAGTCACAGGGTGAACACTGGCAACTGAAGAGATTCATTAGATTTAAAGAATATGGGAAGCAATTTCTAGAGAGAGATGTAAAATGGATACTTGGCAGCTATGGTGCACCAGATTGATAATAACAAATGGTTCCTTTAGGAAACGGTGAGAAATGCATCGTAAAGGTCAGCTGAGGTCATATTGCCAAAGACTGTGGGATTCAGACTCAGAAATTTGGACTTTTAAAGACCATATAAATTAACTTGAATTTATAAGAACTTCCTGAATGACTAGAATTTTGGTATGTTGAAAATGAGCCCTTCTGCAGTTTTACACTTAGAATTTTTCAGTTAGAAAATTCCAGTAATTACCATTCCTAATTTTACTCAGCCTGTATACTTTTATTAAAAAGTTACATGCAAATATGACTAAAATGGACTCTTCCTTCATGGAACCTCAAACGTTCCCTTTCATCATGTGTTAATTCTTGAGGCTGTTAATTTCTCTGTTAATTTGTCTTGTTATTTTTCCAGTGTCTGACATGTAATAGTCACTTAATTGATTTGTTAAAAGAATAAATCCATACTAGACTTCAAAGCTTTGCTTTGAGTATGTAGACAGCTCTTAAATAGTCTGTAGGCTACATGTATCTTCAGTGAGTGTTTTAGAATATTTTTCAGAATGTAATTGCTTTTGCAAGGTTGTGCCTAAGCAAGAATTTTGGTTCTAGGAATCCATCAGATCCATCAGAGTCTGGGAATAGGTCAAATAATTTATAACAGTACCTAAGGTTCAGGATTTTGGATATGTCTTCAATTTTCCAAGTAGGGCTTAACCTTACAAGAAAACTTGGTAACTCTTGAGACACTGTAATCATTGTCAGCGACCAGCTTGTGTCCCTTAGATCTTTCAGTATAGTTCAACTGGTGTCCAGATGCCAGCATCAGCATCTCTCTGTGTGTAATTGTTTTTCCTTTCAAGAACGGTAAATGCTGTTCCACCAGTGTGAGTAACAGACTGAAAGTACCAAAAAATTAACATCCATGTGAGTAGTCAAGAACCGATGTCTAAAAGTTGATACATAAACACCCCATTTCCTTCACCTTTTAGTGAAAGGAGAGAGTTTCCTTGTGTGTCAAACTCCAGTCACCACTCTGATGGGTGACTTAATAACACATCTTTTACTCGCTGCCTTCTTGTATCTACTTTCCTATCCATGTGTCACTCCACCTCAAAATTAATTAATTTTCACTCAACTACTTGTTTGAAGATCTGCTCCTTTGTACGTCCAAATTAATACAGCAATGAATTGGGAAGCCCTTGGTCAAGTTTCCCTTCCTAAGCTGGTCCAGGAGATTCAGATCTAAATCATGAACTGAAAATGCAATGACCATTGAAAATGGGCTCTGTTACCCTCTCTGCTGGATGGCTTGGGTCTCTTGTTAATATTAGTATGTTAGGTCTCTTCCTTTATCAAAATGAAGACTTTGACAAATTCCAGATCTCTACTTCAAAGAAAAAGCATCAAAACTAACACAGAAATACAATCTTCAGATATTATATGGAATTGAAATTTTGTGATATTAAACGGAGATTTACTTTATTATGAGGAATCTGCCACACTGATGACCTAATGTGTATCTTTTGGTCCCACTTTTCTTTGGCTCCAAGTGGTAATGAGCACTGGGGAAAGGATGATGAGCACCGATCTAAAATGGAATGGAATCATAAGAAAACAGAAATCATAAGAAAATAACTTGCTGTGGTTAGGTATGATTTTTAGAAATTAATCTTCCCATACCCAGTAGGCATATAAGTATTAACTGCTGCACATTTTTTCTGAACTACAAAATTTTTGGATTTAGTGTCCAGAGATTAGAGATGTTCAGGATACTGTCATTGGGGCACAATTTATAAATTCTCCAGCATGAAATCTGAAAGCATGAAGATGGTTCATGACAATTCAGAATGCTTGTTAGTATCTCCAAATCCCATTGAAATTGCAGATTAGAAATGTTCAAAATGGAACAACTTCATGGAACTGAAAAAAAAAAAAATCAGGAGCAGGGCCAGCGATGAACCCAAGATACTGATGGATTCTGTTCTGATGGATACAGATGGGACCAGAGTGATGGATACACTAAGACCAACGGTGGTCAAAAAAAACGTAGCCTGTAGAGGGTCTCTGTCGTTTTAGCAGAACCAAGAGGTGAGATGTGCTAACTTGGAGGTACAGAGAATGGAAGAGTTTGAGAAAGAATGTTCCGTGTGTTTGAATTTAACATAATTTTTTGATGTCACATTGCTTAAGGATTAACTATCACACAAGGAATGCATTTTCTGTATTTTTGAGTGATGGAGATATACATTAAACTAGTGATTCAGAGCACAGCATCTGGAGCCAGACATGTGTTTTGAGTACCACAAAGCATTAGCTATTAAATTAGGTGCAGGTTAGGTAACTTCTCTGTATCTCTGTTCCCTCTTCTAGAGAATGAGAATAATAATGTCAACAACATGGGGTTCTGTTGCAGAATAATTTCAGATCTGTAAAGCATATAGAGAATGGCGGTTGGCGAGTAAAAAGCACTAAATTATGTTAGATTTTATTATTGTTGGAAGATTTCTCTGAGCTTGAAATTCCTAAACAAACTGACCTCCAGACATATTACTTTTGTGTCGGAAAGACATCTTAAACTGAACGCATTCCCGAGGGTATTCACAATCTTCCCTTCAAATGTAGGTCAGGTTTCAACGTTCCCCCTCTCAGTGAATGACATCCCTAGACTCCTATTTCCACTGCTTAGAAATCTGGGATTTATCTTTGGCACTTCCATCAACCTCACCCCCTTTATCCAACACATCAGCAAATTTTGTCAATGTTACCTTCCAAATAGATCCAAATCTTTCCATTTCTCTCCGTTTCCACCACTACCTCCCCAGTTTAACTCATAGATAAATGAAACCTGGACTACAGCTATGGCCTTCTAAAAGGACTTATCTGCTCTCAGATCCTTCCCATTCAGAGGAATAAAGAAGTATATTTGAAATGCAAATCAGATTATATGACTCTCTTCTACAGTATCTTCATTTGTTCCCCCTTGCTCTCAAGGTTAAGGCCAAAATCTTTAAGCAAGTTTCACAGACTCTGACCGCTAAGTATCTCTCCAATCACTCAATACAGCGCTTTTCCCTACAGTACCCCACACCCTTTGTTGAATTTTTAAGGATGCTGATCTCTCAGTCTGGAATGCTACCCTTTCCCTTTAACCTACTCATTTGTCAGATTGCATTTAACTTCCACTGCTCAGAACAGTTCTATCTGACATTCCTAAGAGAAGTTCCATTAACCTTACCTTCCTACCAATTATTGCATTTATAGCTTTTTTCTCTTCTTCATTTAATTCCTTAATTCTTAAAATAATGCTTAATTTAAATTTAATCATTGAAATTTAATTTCCCCTTAGTTACTTAAAGAATGTGTCATGCACTTGCCATTAATAGTAGCAGCCAGCATACTGTCTGATATTTAGTAAGCACTTGTACATTTGTTGAATAAAAACAAATGCTGGAAAAAAAAATGAGAATGATCAGATAAAGGGAATGAATACGCAGAATGCCATAGGAATTTTTAAATTAACATTTATATATACAGAAGAGTGGGCAAATTGGAAATGTACAGATGAATGATATATTACAGACACCTTTGTGTGACTATCACATGGATCAAGGAACCAGAACCACATGAGCCCACCTGATACTCCCTTCAAGTCACTGTACCCATTCTTCTTCTCAAAGATCACCACCACCCTCATCTTAACAACAGAGATGAGTTTATATTTTTAACCTTATGTAAACAGAATCAAAAATACAAGTTCCTTTGTGCCTAGTTTCTTTCACTCAACATTGTTGTGAGATCTGTCCATTCATTTAATTTCTGTGTGGTATTACATTGTGGAAATATACCACAGTTTGTGATACTTAACATTTGGTTGTTTCCATTGATTAATATTATCAATAATGGTGGTATGAACAAAAGTGATTATGTGTATACACCTTTTTTTTGTATATGCCTAGAAGTGAAATTGCTGGATCACAGGGTACACATATGTTCAGATTTAATTAAGAACTGACAAATAGTTTTCCAATGTGGCTTTGCAACTTATACCCATGTGCAGTGGATGAAAGTTCATTTACTCCATATCTACACTTCGGTATTTTCTGTCTTTTAATTTTACCATGCTGGTTGGTACATGGTAGATTTAATTGTCATTATCTGGTGACGAATGATGTTGAATTTTAATATTTTTTGGCCATTTAAATTATTTTATGAAGTATATACACTCAATTTTTTGGGCCATTTTCAATGTATTGACTGCTTTTTTCTTGTTGATTTGTAAGAAATATTTCATATATTCTAGAGCTAAACCTCCTACAAAACATATGCACTGAAATGTCATGTCCCTATCTCTATCTTGCTTTTGAATCTCTCGATTCTGTCTTGATGAACAGAAGATCTTTCTTTTAATAGACTCCAATTCATCAGTGATTTCTTTTATGTTAGCACTTCATTATCCTACTTTAAAAATTTTTACCTATAAATTTTTGGTAAATCATGAACTGGTTCTTCTATTTTCTTCTAAAAGTTCTCTTTGACCTTTTATATTTGCTTCTGATATTAACATAGAATTGATTTGTGTGTGGGATGTGAGGTAGAAGTCAAGATTTGTTTTTCCCATATGAATACACCCAACACCATTTATAGAAATCACTTGTCTACCAACTGCACTGCAACGTCACCTTTGACATAATTGAATATATATATAGGTTCATTTCTGAATTCTGTTTTTCTGCCATTATTCTATTTTTCTTTATTGAAATCACCACACTGCTTAATTACTGTAACTTTATAATATGACTAAAGATCCTGTGATGTAAATCCTCCAGCTTTGTTCTTCCTCAATATTCTCCTAAATATTCTAGTTCACTTGTATTTCCATATGAGTTTTTACAATCAGCTTTTAAATTTTTGGCAAAAAAAATCCAGATTTTTATCTGGATTGTATAGAATTTATAGATAAATTTAGAGAGAACTGGGATTTCTGTGCTACTGAATCACAAAATTTATGACTATATTCCTTCACTTATTTATATGTTCTTCAGTTTCAATGATGTTTTATAGCTTTTCTGTCTTTAAATTGAAGTAGAGTCATTTATAATATGTCAATTTCTGGTGTATAGCACAATGTCTCAGTCATGTATATATATATACATATATTTATTCATTTTCATACTTTTTCATTAAAGATTATTACAAGATATTGAACATAGTTCCCTGTGCTATACAGAATAAACATTTTTTAAATCTATTTTTATATATAGTGGCTAACATTTGCAAATCTCAAGCTCCCAAATTTATCCCTTCCCATTCCATTTCCCCAGTAACCATAAGATTGCTTACTATGTCTGCAAGTCTGTTTCTGTTTCGTAGATGAGTTCACAGTGTCCTTTTTAAAATAGCTTTTAGTGTATGTAACATGTTTGCCTTTCATTAGACTTAATATTAGGAATTTAATATTTTTGATGTTACTGTAGATGGCATCATTTAAAAGTTAATCTTCTATTTCTACTGGCCTGTAAGTGTAATTAATTTTATATTGGTCTTGTTTTCAATGACTTTGCTAAATTTACTAAACTAATAGCTTATAACAAAAAAATTCATATTTTGTATGTGCGCAATCATTGCTTTTATAAATAATAGTACTTTTGTTTTATTTTTCACTATCTCTTCTTTCTTTATCTATTTATATATCTACATTTCTATGATTTATCATAGTGCAGATTTCATTGGCTATATCATTCAATACAGAGTTAAAAATCATGGTGACAATGATAATCTGTTTGCCCCCTAATTTTGAGAAAATGCTTTAAATATTTCACTCATATTGACTGCGAGCTTTCTGTGAATATCTTTTATCACATTAAGGATGTTCTCTTCTTTTCCTAAATTTTAAGTAGTTTTTAAATGCATGGTTGAATTTTAAAATGCTTTTGCTGCATCCATGGAGATGATTAATTTTTTCCTGTTAATGTGGCAATAAAATTGTTTGATTTCTGAATGTTAAATTATGGTTTGATATCTGAATGTTAAACCCCATGTCATCATGTTACATATATATATATGTAACATGCTGATATATATATATATATATATATATGTATGTATGTATAATGCATTGATCTATGTCTGTTTATCCATCACTACCACACAGAGTAGATTAGTATAGCTATATTAAAAGTCTTGAGATAGGGTAGGATGATTTCTCTTAAAAATTATTTAAGCTATTGAGTCCTTTTGCTGTTCCATTCAAATTCAAGAATAATCAAAAAATTCTTCTTGGGGTGTTCTTAAAAACTGCTTTAAAACCTACATATCAATTGGAGAGAATTGGCATCTCCACTGTGTTATCTTCCAACTCATATACAAGGTGAATAGATGAGCATTGCAGGGGAGGAAAAATAGCTTTCCCTCTACCCTTATTAGTTCTTGGCTAATAACCCCTGTAATAAAGGACAGATCAACAAGAGAAAAAGAAGCTAAAATCAGGAGTTTATTATCATGTACACCTCATCTAAAAATGGGAGATAACCAAGAAAACTGACTTGTATTTTTTTGTAGATTCCTTTATTTTCTGATAATTTTTTTACTATTAATGGCTGTTGATTTTTTCAAATTACTTCTCATCAGCAATTGATATAACCATATGATTATTCTTTATTAGTTTGTTAATAAGTGTTTCCTCATTTTCTATATTCCAGAAGGGACTGTATAAAATCTGTGTTAGTTCTACTTTAAACATTGGATGGATTTATCCAGTGAGATCATTTGGGCCTAGAGATTTCTTTTTTGAGAGTTTTAAATTATAAATTCAATTTTCTTAATAGTTATAGGGCAATTCGAGTTATCTATTTCATATTGAGTGGGCTGTGGTTTTCAAGAAATTAGTCTCTCTTGTCAAAATAGTCAAATGTTTGTGTAGAGTTGTTCATAGTATTCTCTTATCCCTTTGACGTCTGCAAGATCTGTAGTGCTGTCTCCTGATTCATTCCTGATATTGGTATTTGTGTCTTCTTTCTTTTTCTCTGTTATTCTTGCTGTATTTTTGTCAATTTTGTCAAATTTTCCAAAGAAAGAAATTTGCTTCATTGATTTTTCTATATTGCTTTTCTTTTTTCAATTTTAATATTTCTTCCCTTCTTTATCCTTTGGGTTTAGTTTGTTTTTTTTAGTCTCTTGAGATGGGAACTTAAATGACTATTTTGAGACTATTCCCCTTGTCTAATGCATGAATTTGGTGCCACAAAGTTCCCTCTCAGTACTACTTTAACATTTTTGCTTTTGGTATTTTATGTTTTGATATGTTGTGTTTTGATTCATTTAGTTTGATGTCTTTTTTTTAATTCCCCTGAGACTTCCTCTTTGACCAATGGAATAATTTGAAGTTTGTTATTTAGCTTCCAAGTGTTTGTAAATTTTTTTGCTGTGTTTTTAATATCAATTTTTAATTTAGTTCCACTGTGATTAGAGAACACACTCTATATTCTTTCAGGTTTATTAAATTTATGAAGTTTGTTTTATGACCAAAGAAATGGTTCATCATGGTATATATTCTGCGAGCACTTGAAAAGAATGTGCATTCTGCTGTTGATGAGTGGAGCATTCTATAAATATACCTATTAGACACTGCTGATTGACGATGTTGAGTTTTTCTCTATCTTTTCTGATTTTCTGTGTAGTTGTTTTATTGATTTTTGAAAAAGAGGGATTGAACGTTCTAACTCTAAATATGGATTTGTCTGTTTATCTTCTCAGTTCCATCAGCTTTTGTTTCACATATTTACAGTTATGTTGTTGGTGCATATATATTTAGGATTGCTATGTCTTCTTGGTAGATTGGCTGTTGTATCATTATATAAACCCCTCTTTACCTCTGATAATTTTCTCCACTCTAAAGTTTATCTGCTATTAATGTAATATCTTATGCTTTCTATTCACTAGTGTTTTCTTGATAAACCTTTTTCCATCCTTTCACTTTCAGTCTGTCTATAGTGTGATATTTGAAGTGAGTTTCTTTTACACAGCATATAGTTGGGTCCTGTTTTTTAATCCACTCTGTCAATCTGTCTTGTAGTTTTGGCATTTCCTCCATTCTACTGTTGAGTTTATTCACTGTCGTTTTTTTCTTTCTTTTTCTTTCTTTTATTCAGTTTCCATTTGGCTCTTCTTTATATTTCTATTTCATCTCTGAGACCTTCAGAAAAATCTGTCTCATTTGTTTCAAGTGTGTTTATTTATAATTGCTCCTTGACGCATTTTTATCATAGCAGCTTTAAGATCTTTGTCAGATAATTATAATCTCTCTTGCATCTTTGTGCTAATTGTCTTTTTCCATTCAGTTTGATTGAGATCTTCTTGGTTCTTGGTGTGACAAATAATTTTCAACTGAAATCTGAACTTTATGTTATGAGATGCTGATATTATTTAAACCTTTCATTTTAACTGGCTTCCTCTGACACACTTTGGTAGGAGAAGAAGAGGTACCACTTCATCACTGCCAGGTGGAAGTAGAAGTCAGCATTCCCGCTAAGTCTCTACTGATAACTAAGGGGCCACTCCCTCCACTGTTACTTGGTGGGGTGGGAATTTTGACTTCCTATTTGGCCTCCACTGTATCAGTCTCCAGGCTGGAGGGAGTAATGAATGGATCACTGAAGCTTCCCACATGGCCTCCAGAGACACCACAGTGGAGGGATAGCTTTATTTTGGGTGACCATGAAAAGTCCTGACTCTCCACTGGGCCTCCTCTGACTATCACCCAGGCAGGGATAGGCTGGGGCATCTTGCTAGTGCTTGTGGGGATAAAAGTCCTGGCTTCTCAATTGTTCTTGACAGACATTGCTGGGGAAGAGGACACTTGTTATTATTGAGCAGGGATGAACATTTTAGCTACAACTAAGTCTTCTCTGACTAAAATCCAGCACAAGTTTTGGGGTGCTTTGTTGCAGTGATGAGATGAGATATCTTGGATTCCCCAGTTATTACCTTAACGATTTTTGTTTGCTAGGCTGTCCCTTTCTTTGACTAGGGAAAGCAGGGTTTTGCTGTGGGTCATTTTTCTGCAATGATTGACATTTCTGGACAACTTCATCAGCTCTGAATTTGGGATATAGGATGCAAAAAGAAAACATGGAACTCATCATCTCTTGTATCCTGCATTTTCCTAGATAATTTACTTTCTTTTCTCCAGCTTTCAGATCTGTGTGTGTGTGTGAGAGAGAGAGAGAAAGAGAAATGAATGTGTCCAGACGTTAAAATCATACTTAGTGGGAGGAATGGGGGAAAGTATGCCCACTCCATTTTCCCAGAAGCTGCAGTCTGAATTACATTTTTAGGAGAAGCTGTAGAACTTAAAAGCCAGGTGTGCTATTTATTTTCTATTTGCCCCTCCTAAACATTTTTCTGTACTAATCTTTACCCCAGAAAATTGTCCTCTACAAATTGCAACATTTGTGCTTTCCTGCCCTCTGGCCTCCCACTGGATTTAGCCATGGAATGCATCTACAAAAGACTGGAAATTCTTTAGGAAGAACAAGGAGAAAAATGTTAGGGTAATTATTTTCCTTCCTTCCTCCCTGCCAGGCCACAATTCTAGCAGTCACTCCATTTCTCTAGCCATGGTCACAGCATCTTCTCAGTATCAATAACCCCTCCCACTACTCTGGCATAGGAGAGTAACAAATCATCACTCATAAGATCTCCCTAAGGTTGTTTCTGGTGCCTTCACATCCCTTGTTGGTTTCCTTAACCCAGCGCTGAACTCTGTACTCACAGCTGACCCTTAAACAATGTGGGGGTTAGAGATGCTGACACATGAAACCACCATCACCCCTAATCCTGCAGTCAGAAATCTGTGTATAACCCAACAGCCCACCCTCCCCAGGTGTGGTACCTGCATTCACAGAACCAACCAAGAACAGACCATATAATACTGTAGTATTTATTTATTGAAAAAAAAATTGATGAATAAGTGGACTTACACACTTCAAACCAATGTTGTTCAAGGCTCAACTGTACTTCCTCATAAAATTCTCTTCAAGTGTTTGTTTCCTGTTGGGAACCTGATTGACCTACCAATAATTTTTTTTTCCCCTCTGCCTCTCTTTGGGGCAACTGAGGGTAATGTCGAGCAGCTCAAGTTGGTGTTGGTTACATGCAAACAGGAAATGAGGACAAGCATATTGGTTAATATCCCCATATAAATCTGTCACTGTGCAGCATGCCTCAGCCTTGTTTTCTGAGGTTCAGCTGGTTCTCATGTGATCATTGACTAACTCAATCATATGAAGATCACATAGATCATGGGGGAAATATTAGCAAACCATTCCTAGTTAAAGCCTGGGGAAGCCTTGCTTAAATTAACCTTCTTGAAACTGCCCTAATTTTTGTAAGTAGAATGATAGATATAGAGTTGCTAACACAGAAATAGATGTAGATGATGTAAATACATATATATAGTCTATTGAAGAGCTAAATTTTTGGCTTTTGTCTAAACCCTCCAGATATTTCAATAAATTCTTCTATCCATCCTTCCATTTTCCTGATGAAGAAAGAATGCTCCATTGATCCTTTCCTTGATAAGACTCATTTTAAAAATCATTTTATTGGCTTATCACTTTCCTGGTTCTCTCTTCTGTAGAGTTCATTTAGTCATCAGCATTTCCTGAATAGAATTCTTCTGCCAAATCTATTCCTTTTTATTCCCAGAGATAAAACCATTTTGCTGAATGAGGTGATGGGCAACTTATAAGGAGATTTTAAAGAGTACTGTTAGAAAAGAGACAACAGGCCCAATATGGAGTCACTTGTGCTGAGTCCACATTATCAAACTGAGACTTAATACCTAATACAATTGCAGTTTCAACCTCCCTCAGGAAGGTACTCTTAACAGGTCCGTCTGGAACTTCCTGGTCAGTACTAGTAAGATGATCTACCGGATAGACCTCCTTTGTCCCCTAAAGGAAGACGACCTTGCCTGAAACAATCTGGTCTTTCCTTGTTCCTTGCCTGTTCCTGCCTATGAAAGTCTTCCATTTTGTACAGCTCCTGGGAGTGCCCTTCTATTTGCTAGATGGGCTGCTGCCCAGTTCATGAATCATTGAATAAAGTCAATTAGATCTTTAAATTTACTCAGTTGAATGTTGTTTTTTAGCAGATTTTTGGCTTTAGTTCATATAAATGGTCTGCACAAAGTATGCACTATGTGTCCAGCTGATTTTCATCTTAAGCAATGATGGGATTTTCATCTTTAGTAACTATGGGAAATAAACCATCGTGGCAGATTAAAGTACAAGACTGGTGCTGAGAACTTTGGCCAGAACAGTGGAGCTAGTGATATCCCCATTCATTTGGAATCTGCCTGTGTTCATAACCCCAGTTCAAACAGAGGACACTGGTGGGGTATCAACTGAACACATAGTGAGAGTGGGCTGGTTGCCACATAATCACTGGGTTTCAAAAGGATGCTGTGAGTCTAATCCTGTGAAAGAAGAACTTATGAAAGCAAGTTTGAAAGGCTGGGGAGAACAGACAGACAGACCAAAGAAGAGCCTTGGGTTTCTACTTCAGTTATGCTACCCAACAAACTTGATCTTGGCTGACTCTTTTAACCTTTTAGCTCAGATCCTTTCTCTTAAAATCACCCATTACTTATACATACCTCAACTTTCTATAAAGAAAAATTTCAGCAGCAAATGTATAATTATCTTAATGTTAGCCCAAAAGATAGAGTGATAATGTTTATATTACAACTTTGCGTTTTATGGAATTTTGAGACATATGCATACAGCAGAAGGGATCCACAAATTCATCCATTCATTTGTGTCATTTGGCAAATATAAACATATTCTAAATGCTTAAGAGTGATTAGTGGGTAAAAAGATACATAAGAAAAAAGTGATTTCTGAAAGATTACAGTCTTATGCTTGTCATAACCTTTCAAATATACATAAAAGTAGGTAGAGAAACATGGCAAATGAGTGCAACTAATATTAATTGTGCCCGAGGCTTGAGCTGCTCACCAGAATTCTTAGCAAAGTAGCCTTATCCTTACAAGGGAAGACATCTGAATAGAGAAAAAAAATGAGGGAGGATATTTCAGGTCTATGAGGTATTCAAAGAATTGGGCAATTTAGAGGAGATAAACACTGATTATGAGGACGAGAAGGAACACTGAGTCTTGCTGTGGGGTTCTGTGTAGCCTGAAGTGATGCAATTCCAAGAAAAGCACAAGAATGGGAGTTACAACCAGTTCTGGGCCTGGATCCCTCACTAACTACCTGTGTGACCTGAGTAATTCACTTTTTCTCTCTGGGCATTAGTTTTTCCTTTTTGTCAAAGGGACAGAAGATTGGATTAAACATACATTTAGACCTTTTTTAGGACTGAAAATGTATTAGTCAATACCATTCTCCAGTGACCAATAGAGAATAAGTTAAGAGTTTTGAACTGGGAAGCAATGAGATAAAAGCAGCATTTCAAAAAAGTAAATCTTGTTTTACTTGGCTGGATGTGAGGAAGGAGAGCCTTGTGCAAAGGGGCTAAGACTCAGGGCTCAACAATTTGTCCAGCCCTACTTACTGTTTTAACCATTCACCAATGGTTGAAAATAAAAATATTTCCTCTCAGCTCACTTCCATCACATTTTGAACTGGCCAACACCACAGTAAGCCCTGCCTCTTTCATGTGTGTTTTTATTCTTTGTCTTTTGGTTTTTAAATGAGGGCCATTTAGTTTTACATGCAGAATGAAACCTCACTAACACACGAAAAGTATTTGAGAAAATTTGTTCCTCTGGATTTTAGATGAAATATCAGTGCATTTCATCAGATTGCTTCCCCAAGTGTAGCTCCCCAAGCTTTGCAAGGACTTGGTGAAATTCTGAAGCTGACAAGGAAACTTCAAGGAGAGTCCAATCTAAGTAAATATTAGAAATGGAACATTAAAGTCTGATGCAAACTTTTGAGTTCAGCCACTTCTTGGCCTGAAAGTCTTTCTCTTTCTGACAACTCTATCAACTCTTCTTTGTAATTCTAACACCTGTACAAACAGAGAGTAGATGCAAGAACATAAGCCCAAGGGCGTCATACCCTCCTTCTTTGTCTAAGAGAATCACAATGTGATTTTTTGATTTCTTGTTCCTTCATATTATTTTTTTTTTTTTGCTATAAGCATGACATACATAGGTGACCATGTGTAATGGTCATGAACCACTGATAGAATTTGAAATTGTCTGTTCTGTGGTACTGTCTCATAAAATAAATTACCACCAAATTCTGTGGTAGTTCAACTCTTAGTCCTGTGTTTACGCTCCTGTTATGTGATTTTGAAATCCCTAGCTCTGGGAAACAGAAGTTAGGGATGTAATGTCAGACTGGCTTCAAAAATAAAAGCTTTTACCTGATTTTCCTTTTCACAGAGAGATGTGCTAAGGAGTTGCTATGTCTGCAGGGAGCAAGGTGTTCCTGGCCTTCTTTCCAGCAGGGCTGTACTCTTTTCTGTCTGCTTCTGCTATGTCAGCCCAGCGTGGCTGCCCCCTCTGCCTCCCTTTATGTGCAGACTCAGCACTCCCGAGCCAATTGCAGGGACAGCACAATCCCATCACCAGGCATGGTCTAGGTGAGTCTTGCTTTTCAAGATCTGATAGCCCACATTCCTGGGATGATCTGTGTTGGTTCCTGCCACAATCTCTTGATTTAATGCTCCCATGCTACACTAGAAATACAGACACAATGTGAACAAATTCACTGAGACATGGCCTTTCTCTTCATCTCTCTGTCTGGTAGGGAGAGTTTCCTTTCTTCATCCTCCCACTCAAGGCTATCATTTTCTTACTAAGTTGACTGATTATTAGGAACTCAGTGGCCTACCTGCTCAGCTATCTGCTTACCAGCCAACCTTCTCTACTAACCCAGTCAAGCCTTCACCAGTCTGACTCAAGACTCATTTTATACGTTCTCCCTGTAAAATAAGAATTGGAGCCCATTGGAGACTAGGAGAGCTTTTCCTTCCAAAGGTCCCCACTAGGACTTCCTTCTCATATCCCCTGCTCTGCTATGAGGTTATTTTCTCTCTTCCTAATAGACTCCTCCCCCCTCCCCTTATTTTTTAACTCTGTAGTAAGCAAGAATTTGTGACCACAGAAACACTTTGTGGTTGTGATTCCATAACTTCAGAGCTTCCCAGTGATCTTTTTAAAAAAATCAGAAAAAAGTGGGTGCTTGACTGGAATGATTATTGAATTATATAGTTATTGTATTAAATATGAGTCTGTTAATATGACTCACTTGGTGAATAGAGACATAACAACATTTAATCCTTAAGCCTCTAATTTCAGTCTTCAGATCCTGGTTTGGGTTCTGAATCAAAAGACACCCTCATCAACAAATAGTGCTGGGACAACTAGATATCCACCTGCAAATAATGACATTGGAATCTTACCTCATGCCATATACAAAAATCAACTCAAAATGGATCAACAACTATATATGATCCAAAATCATAAAATTCTTAGAATAAAACACAGTGATAAGTTTTCATGACCCGGGATCTGACAATGGATTCTTACATATGATCCTGAAATCATGTAAAACAAAAGAAAAATCAATAGAGAGGACTTCACTAAATTAAAAAAAAATGTGCATTGAAGGATATTATCAAGAAAAATCTAAACAAAAGGAGAAAATATTTTCAAGTCATATATTTGAGAAGGGTTTAATAGCTAGAAGATATAAATAACTCCTACAACCCAACCAAAAGACAAGCAATTCAATTTTTAAAAACGGAGAAAGGGCTTTGAATACACATTTCTCCAAAGAAGACAAAGCAGTGCCCAACAAGCCCATGAGAAGATACTCAGCATCATTAGTCATTAGAGAATGGCAAGTCAAAACTGCAATGAGATATCACTTCACACCTACTTGGAAGGTTATAATAATTTTTAAAAAGAAATACATTGTACATTGATGGTGGAAACATAAAATGGTGCAGTTGCTGTTCCTCAAAAAGTTATAAAATTGCCATAAACCCAGCAATTCCATTCCTAGCTATATACCCACAAGAACTGAAAACAGACTTAACTTCTGCCGGTGTTTACTGCAGCATTATTCACAGTAGCCAAAGGGTGGTACCACCAAGCATCCATCAGCAGAATGTGGTATATCCATACAATGGAATATTATTCAGACAGAAGAAGGAATAAAATTCTGATACATAGTACAACTTGGATGAACTATGCTAAGTGAAATGAGCAAGACCAAATAAAATCATGTCATTTATATGAAATATGTAGAATAGACAAATTTATAGAGACAAATAGTAGATTAGAAATTACTAGGGGCTGAAAGGAGGGGGAAAATGGAGAGCTATTGTTTAATGGGTATAGAGTTTCTATTTGGGATGGCGGAAAAGTTTTAGAAATAGTAATGGTGGTTGTACAACTTTGTGAATATAATTAATGCCATTGAATTGCATATTTAAATAGTTAAAATGGCATAAAACTGGCAGTGATATTTAATTACAATAAAATTTAGAAATTTTAAAAATGCGTTCTTGGCACAAACTCAGAGGTGTCCAGTAGTATTTCACTCAAAAAAAAAATAGAACTCAAGCACTATGACATACAGATAAACTACATAGACAGAGCGAGGTTGATGTTTATGGATAATTTTGTGTCATGATGTCTTACACTAGTACAAGTGTCTGATGCCAAAACTGAGAAGCAGTGTAGCATAGAAAGTAAGAATAGTAAGAACATAGATATGGAGTCAACCAGATCAGGATGGGGTTGAAGCATCCAATAGAACTGGCTCTTTTATTTATTTGCTGTGTGACTTTGGATAAGCAATTTACTCTTCCTAAGCTTCAGTTTCCTCATTTGTAAACTCTGTAATAATGCCCCGTTCACAGAGTTGTTTTGAAGAGTAAGTGTTCTGGAAATGTAAGCAGATCCACTATGGTGTCAGTTATGTGACAAGTGGTCAATAAGTTGCATTTATAGCACACTGGGTTTGGCTTTTTCATTTATTCTCTCTCCATTGAAGCCCCCCTTCCCACCTTAAGCAATTATACTAAGCTTTCTTTGGGATGGATCCAATCATTTATTTTTCTAGTTTTCCCACAGTATTCTTACTTCTTATTTCATCTCTAGTAATAAAAAAAGTCATAAAGACTAAAAAAAATGTTCTGGGTTGTCTTTGATGTCTGGGAAAGAATCATGGATCTCCTTGCCCCTCATTCTCATCTCATGCTGTACACCTATCCCTTTTCCATTTCTCCTTTAATGGATTCTCCCTGAGCTGGGCATCTGAGGACGTGGCAGAAGGGAGGATGCTAAAAGAAAAGCATCAAAATGATCTTCTTGAGTTATTACTCAGCTCCGGTTTCCTAGAGTTCTAGCTGGTACTTTGAGTTCTTGTCTTCATTCAACCCTAAGAAGACAGATTAAAAAAATAACGTACGCATATTGGAGTCAGGTTCCTCTTGGTTCTAAATGAATTTTAGTTCTGTTTGCTGCAGGATATGAGGGGCTGATAGGGGAGAGTTGAAAAGTGTAGATATTCTGCTGAAATCTTAGCAGGGACACGTGATGACAACTGAGTTTTCTTTACACTGTAGTACAGCCTCCTAACACTGCGCCATCTTGCCTGGTTACTGGAGGGCAAGGCTGAGACGCTGCGTAAATGCTGAATTAATTAATTATAATCTGTGATACTGCAGTGGGTTCCACATGAACCGAGGTCTTTGGCAGAATCTTGGTTGTGAGCTTCACAGAGCTTTTACATTAGTCATCAAACAATACACCTATGTTTGTGCCCTAGAATCCCAATCTTGTGACTCCTGACACTTCCAAAGGGGGATGTGTTGAGCAGTGAGGTATCGAAAAGGAACTTGAACCAATAGAAACTGAGATAGAAAGGGTTATATTCCTGCACCTTGTCTCTGTCCAGAAATCTCAGCTCAAGGAAAATGGTACATGGGAGGCCTCGCACCAGCTCATCCCAACCCCACAGGTGACAACTTCCCCAACAGGACGGAAGGCTTTCAGACAGCCCTCTTGCTGCATCTGGGACACACTTCCTCCTCCCAAGTCTGCAGCTTGCATTGTCCAGGAGATCTTCCGCTTAGACCCAAAGATGCTAGACAAATGACAAGGCGACATGTTTGCATAATCCTCATTACCTTTTCCGTAGTTCGGTGTAATTTCCCCAAACATTTCATTTATTTTATTTCAGAGACCTTGACAGTGAGGATTTTGAAGTACAAGCCTGCATCTGTAATCCATTTATGAACTCGCTCCAGTGCAATCGTGAAGAGAGAGAGAGAGAGAGAAAAAAAAAGTTGGGAGGAATTATTTGGAGTAAAAAAAAAAAAAGCATTGAAAAACAAGGAGAGGGGAGTAAGAGCACATCTGTTTTCGTAAGAAATCATGGAACCTGGCCCTTTTTCAGTGGGCTGTTTTACTACCACATGGCTTTAATCCTACATCTGGGCCTGTTGTTTTATGAAATATTTCCCACAGATGATGTCAATTATAATTTTTGTCCCGGTCGTCAATTTACGGACTTTTGGAATAAGACAAAATGAAACAACCAGAAAAAGAACAACTTATGTGGTCTACTCTCTGACAAAATTACAGCTGTGTGATACACATCTAAAATCAATAACTCCGCTAACGATTAGCAGAACACATTGCTTGGTTTATGAGCAGAGATGAGGCCCACCCTGTGCACATGTTTGGCACCGGATTGCATTTTTTGTTTGCTGTGTATTTACCAGCAGATGTTCAGCCGTTTTATTTAGGGCTTCTTCCGTGAGCCAGGAGTAGGCCCGTGTCTGTGTGGCATTTATAAGTCATCTGCCAGCAATACAGGTGGAATGCTTTCATGAAGCCTTCTTTGGTTCCTTCTGCAGTGATGATCCATCAGAGAAATCAGGAGTAATTCTTTATAGGGTTTTATGGCTATTAAGATGTGGAGCTCAGATCTTGTGTGTAAAGCTGAAGAAATTTGGATTCCAGCATATGGAATCCGAATCTCTCTTCAGAATCACGCTGAAAGAATCATTTGTGGAGTTCAACTTTAGCAGCTGGTTTGAGGGCGAAAGGTTTTGCAGAGAAACAAAGAAACTCCATTAGTCCTGGGGAGCCCCAAAGTTTTGGACAGGAATGACTTCTCTCTTTCTTCACAGGGATTCTTTTCAATGCAAAGAGATAAAACAGAGTCTTTGAAAATTATTTCATAACTGCAAGATTATGTAAGTAATAAGAAGCTAGGTAACTGGGTGCTTTAAAATTCATAGAAGGTGAAATTGCGTCAAGGAGATTCTGTGTCTTTCCATCTGCAAACTCTAGGGTCAGTCTTATAGGGATAGCCAGTGTTCTAGCTCTCCAAAGTGTTTTTTTAAATAAAAGAGGAAAAAGAGGAGGACGAGTTCCAGAATATTCGAAATCCTCATGATTCCTATATGATGTGTGTGTGGTAGACATTTTTACAATTATTTGAATTTAATTTTAGAAATCCAATGTGTAAAATCCAACAATTAATGAGCATTGAATAGCATTTAATATGATGAATGAGTTGATAGACATAAGTGATTTCATGTCTTACCATGATATGTCTATTTCCTCATGAATTTCTGGTTGACTAAGTTCTTCCTGTGATTCCTGCCCTTTCAGCTTCTCTCATAGGATTCCCCACATTGTCCACAGCAGTCCTAGGTCTGAGTTCCAGAAGTGGAGGAGCCTGAGGTGGAGACACAGGTGCCTGCCATTTATTTTAAAATATCCCTAAAGAACTTATCTACAAAAGAGAAACAGACTGACAGTCATAGCGGGGAGGGTATAGCTCAGGTGGTAGAGCGAATGCTTAGCATGCATGAGGTCCTGGGTTCAATCCCCAGTACCTCCTGTAAGAATAAGTAACTACTAAATAATCCTAATCACCTCCCCTGACCAAAAAATTAAATAAATAGATAAATAAATAAATAAACTTAAAAAAAAAAAGAAAGAAACAAGTGTATGGTTACCAGGAGGTAAAGGGGTGGGAAGGGATAAACTGGGAATTTGAAATTTGCACCTCTTGGGGAGGGACAGAAGCATTAGCTATCTCGATTGCGGTGGTGGTTTCATTGGTGTCTACATCTATCAACATTCATCACACTGTACATCTGACATACATGTAGCTTACTGTACAGGAATCATACCACAATAAAAGTGTTAAAAGAAAAAAAAAGCAGAAACAGGCTCACAGATGTAGAAAACAAACTCAACGGTTACCGGGATGGGGAAAGAGGGGTTCGAGGGAGAAACTGGGAGTTTGGGATTTGCAGACACTAACTACTATGTATCAAATAGACAAACAAGGTTCTACTTTATAGCACAGGGAACTATATTCAGTATCTTGTAATAACCTATAGTAAAAAAAGAGTACGGAAAGGAATGTATATATAGTATAACATTATGCTGCACACCAGAAATTAACACAGCAATCTAAACGGCTTATACGTCAACTGAAAAACAAAAAATCCTAAAGATGAAGTCTAGGTGATGTTGAAATAACAATACCAAAGGCCCGCAGTCCTCATTCTCGAGCCTTGTGTCGACACCCATTGCGGAGGCTGAGGTTTAAGAGGACACATGCTATAAACCAGATCAACCTCACGTTCAGTAGCAGTGAATACATTTGTTTGTAACGGGGATCCTCGCCAGACTTGTGTCTCCTTGAGCCTTGGGGCAACACCCTCCATGTGTCCTGGGTCTGACACCAGGTTAGGCCATTTCACCAGAGGCATCTGATCAGAATCGTACAGACCTTACCGTTTGATAATACAGCGTCAAATTCTCAGTTTCTCCTAGTCTGGCTTCCTTTCAAGTATTTCCCCAGGACTGACAACTGTTTAATGGCCTAACCTCAATTCGCCCGTGCTCCTTCATCTAAAACCAGGTGAAGGTTGTTGGACACTGGACAAGGAGGGCATACAATGATGGCCTCGCGTCCTCCTTCACAAAGACATCACCAAGTGCGTCACCCACTCTAAATGATCTGCTTGACATGATTTCGAGGGAAGTGTGAGCATCCCTCTCTGCAAAGTTGTCTTGTCCATTGTGTTTGAATTTCCAGCACTCCAGATTTATCTCTCTGAAAGGCTTTGTTTCTTTCTCAACACAGCAACAAAGCTGAGTACTTATGGCTCACCAAAGCAAAATTGTTTACTATTTGGTCCATTTAGAGAAAAAAAAAAAGTTTGTTCACCCCTTGC
The DNA here is from genome assembly GCF_048564905.1 of Vicugna pacos. Taxonomy (NCBI): domain Eukaryota; kingdom Metazoa; phylum Chordata; class Mammalia; order Artiodactyla; family Camelidae; genus Vicugna; species Vicugna pacos. Next base: position 18,495,861 of record NC_133005.1, read on the forward strand.
ACTCAAGTGAGGACAGATTTCGTTGCTGAGATACCAAATCTCAGCTTCTGCAATGGCTGTTGACACGAGGCTCTAGTGCAAGGGCTGAGGAGAGAGGCCAGATTGGGGAGAGAGCTCGATAATGGAATTTAAAACCCCTGTTGATCGGCTGAATGTGAGGAAGGGAGGCTAAGTGTGATTTCCAGATTTCAACGTGCACAGTGGCTTGGGTAGTTGATTGCGACAGTAAATGCATAAAAGGGAACAAACAGATGAGAGGGAGGGAGGAAATAGATAGTAAGTTTAGTTTTGGACATGTTGAGGGTGAAGCCCTGATGACATACCCCAGGGTTGCTTTCTGGTTGGTAGTTGGAAGAATGAATAAGAAGAGGAATATAGCTTTGGGGCTTGGTGGGGGGGTTCCTTTGTTATGTGAGTGCTCTCCGCCTGAGCAACACTTTCTCTTCTACAGTACTGAATACAGGACTTTACTGTAGCTTTGTTATATTATGCCATAATTACCTGCTTTGTAGCAATTTCTCAAACTTTACTATGAACTGTTTACTCATAGCGCTAAACAGTGCTTGACGAATGTCTCCAGAAGGAACAATCTACCACCTCACGCCTGTGATCTCATGGTACATCCTCATCCATGTCCTCAGCTCTAATCACGGTAACAGCTTCAATAACTCACAAACATGTGTCTCCAGCCAGACTTTCTCTGTCTATGACATCTGCCATTTTTCAATGCCCTAAATCTTTCGACACCTCTTTCCATTTCTGTTTGATTTATTCTTCCTTTTTGTCCTTCCTCGCACAATTTCCCAAGTCCCCAGTCTGCTGCTTTATAGACATGTGGCTGGCTCCCCCCAAGCAGGTGCTGCCCGGTGGCATTGGAGGGTAAGTGGGGAATATGCTAAGATTGTGCAGTTACCTGCTGCTAAACAAGGTGATGGAGCAGCTAGAAAGGAGATTCTGACATTCAGCTTCTGGCAGAGTGAAAATTAAGCAATTGGTGGTGGAAACCAAGGGATTTTTCTCTGAAATTTCCCTTTCCTGGGTTTTTCTTAACTGTGGAACATTTAAGCTTGGCTCCCTGACTTCTAGAAACTGTGGCAACTAGTAAGTGCTTTCTCTTTAAACTGGCTAGAGTTGTTTGTTACCATGCCTGAATCTTCTTTGCTATAAGCCCCTAATTTCTTCCCTAGCTTTTCTTTTTCTTTTTTTTTTAATTGAAGTATAGTCAGTGTACAAAATTGTGTCAATTTCTGGCATACAGCATCATAGTTCAGTCATACGTAGACACCCATATATATTCTAGCTTTTTAATGTCAGAGTCTACCTCACTCTTTGTGCTCCAGCTACGTTTGACTCCTTATGGGTCCTCAGGCTTCTCATCCTGACTACCCCAGGGCCTTTGTGCCTACTCTCCCTTCTGTCTGGAATATTCTTTCTCCATCCTCACCTCCCTTCCCAAACCCAAAGTTCTGTTTAGTTTCTGCTATTGTTAGACAACTCACCGCAGGCGTGACTTGTTCTCAAATGTGTCTGATTCCCCTGACTACACCACGCGCCCCTAGGAGTATCTTTCATGCACTGATGCTACTTATCTCATTTGTAACTGACACTGACTTATATGACTGTGAGATTAATGTACTTCAGTGCTCTACACTCTAAGCTCCATGGAAGCAATATTCACTAATATATCCCCAGAATTTAAAATAATATTTGGTGCATATAGTTGCTTCATAAATATTGGGGTTTTTTTTGATAACTGGTAAAGATTTTTAAGCAGTTCAAGCAATTGTCATCACTCTAAGCTTCTATTATTTTACTCTTTGGAGAGCATTTAAGAACCCCTTTTTTTATTAAAAAGTATATATAAATATATATATTTATATACATATATGTATAGATATATGTGTTTATATATGCATGCACACATGCACATATATACACATGTGTATGTGAATATATATACACACTCATACATGTATATGGACTTAGTAAACCTATTGTTCATATTTTAGCAGTTTAGGAGATTAGCATCTTTAGGTATCCCAGAAATTCACATCTATCCATCCCATCACTGGTCAGGATTATCAAGCTACAGGACTGAAACCACAGGGAGTCAAGAAAGTTTTATAGTAGGTGTCATCCTCCTCTAAGCCTATTCTACAGAAAGTTATAGCCACGTCTTGATGTGGTATGCAGGATGAATTAAGAAGAGGTAACCGTGGTACCTGACTATGGCCTGAAGGATGGAGAGGATGTGAACTCAGAAAAGGAGTCAATGATTGAAGTCTAGGTCAATGGAGGATAGTGGACTAAACAGAACTTTGGGTTTGGGAAGGGAGGTGAGGATGGAGAAAGAATATTCCAGACAGAAGAGAGAGTAAGCAAAGGCCCTGGGGTAGTCAGAATAAGTCTGAGGACCCATAAGAAGTCAAACATAGCTGGAACACAAAGAGTGAGGTAGACTCTGACATTAAAAAGCTAGAATATATATGGGTGTCTAAGTATGACTGAACTATGATGCTGTATGCCAGAAATTGACACAATTTTGTACACTGACTATACTTCAATTAAATTTATTGGAGAATAAAAATAAGCATGAAGGTGACATTTGTATTTTGCTTTATAGGCTTGTAGTTATTGCTTCTGGAATTTTATTTTTCAGAAGTGAAACATGAGACTCAGAGAAGTCATCACTTGTCCAAAGGTGCCCAGTAAAAATGGTCAGAGTCGGGACTCAAGCCCATGTCTCTGCCCTTTCCACTGCCCCGTGCACCTAGGAAGACAAAAACAGTTTGGAAGGAAAGAAGTGGTAACGATTTAGAAGCAAATATAGGGATTTCATTTTAGAAATGATGAGTCTGAGGCAAGAAAACAACATACGAGCCACCAGCATTTTCTCTAAAATAGTTAAGAAATGTACCATTTATAAGACAAATCCAGAGGAAACTCACATGCATTGATTCCATTACTACAGAAAAATTCTTTTAATACAAATAATCACCCTCCAATTTATCTGCTTGGGGATCAGCATGGACCATCCCTGAAGACACCTGCATGTGTCCATTTGTTCTACATGTTCTGTGTCTTACTCATTTTTTATTTAGAATTTACTAGAACTTTCCTGCAAAACCAACAAGGCATGATGCCTTTATTAGTAAATAATTGACTATATTTTAATGCTTTGTATGACTATGAATGTATCAATACTTTATATGTCTTCCAGAGACAGCTTTGCCTTTTATTTTTTCCTAGAAAAAACTCTTGGACACTTATTTGGTGTTAGTCAACTAACCTAAATCCTGTGTACTAGCACCCTCAATCAATAGGCTATGCTAAAACTAAAGTTTTCAGAATGTGCTAGTCTGTGTGTACAAGATCTCCTAAATTCCAATTTAAAAAATTTTGAAGTTGGTCTCAGTCTTTCTGTGTTCCTAGATTGTTTACTCTTTGAAAAGAAACAAAACAAAACAAAACATAAAGCAAAGAACAGTTTCCTTTTTCTAAGAAAAATGGCTTCAAAAGACGTCTTGGACATCAAATAACCCTTATGAAACATTTTGATGAGTTAAGTGTAAATGATTCTGAAGCATATGGATTAAATTTCCCTACATGTCACTAAGGTTTAAAAATTGAAGGAAAAAACACCCATCCAAACTAGATTTTGGTTTTGCCAACTCTAAGGCAATTGGTAGATAATTCAAGACAAATGACAAATCCCAATTATGGCCGAATTTGCCCTCTCTTAATAAAGGGTTATATGCAAGCCCCTTTATAAGCTTCAGTTTGCCTTGTCTCTGACTCTAATAGAAACAAGCATCCCAAACTTTTCTAACTAGCATGCTTTTGGTGGAATTGTCTGGCTCTGAAATAACATATTGTTAATAAAAATAAAGACTAACTAAATACAATTTAAAATAATAATTCTTATTACTTTTTATAGAACAGTGTTCAGAGTCACCTCTCTACCCATATTTCTTGAGTATAATTAAATGTTCCTGGTTAAACTTTTATTCATTTCAGTGAGGTGCTCTGCACACAACCTGATTTCTTTGGACAGCTCTAAAGTTGAATGAAAAGCCTTTTTTTTAAGTTACTTTGACCTATATCCCATTGACCTGAGTATCTCTCTGGTTTCAAGCCTGGGTCCCTCATTTGGACAGTTACATTATACTTACATAAGAAAGTGGAAGATAAACTTGATCTCCTAGGGTTGACTCCCAGAGAGTAAACAAAGTCTTAACATCTGCATAGACTTTTCCAGACTGAGATGTTAGTAGTAGCAGAACTCAAGACATAAAAAATATATATGGCTCAATATTTTCAGGATATTCTTGGAAAGTAATGCAATGTAAAAGGTGAGACTCTGAGATGAGATAGCTTTGTACTAATTAGTTTTCATTGTAAGGGTTCCAAGAGTGGAACTGTAACATAATAAAGTGCAGATGTCCTCAGAGCTAGTCTGTGGTCATCCTAAAGCAAGCAAATTGGAAGGTGGTTATTTGTACTAAAATAATTTATTAAAATAGTTTTTCTTTAGTAGTTGAATCAATCTACCTGAGTTTTATTTTATAAATGATACATATATATATATATATATTCCTTTTCATATTCTTTTTCATTACATAGCCTATTACAAGGTATTGAATATAGTTCCCTTTGCTATAATGTGGGACTTTGTTGTTTATCTATTTTATATATATATTAATTAGTACCTGCAAAACCCATACTCCCAGTTTATCCCTCCGCACACCATTTGCCCCCTGGTAACCATACATTTGTTTTCTAAGTCTGTGAGTTTGTTTGTAAATAAGTTCATTTGTGTCATTTTTTGAGATTCCACATACAAATGATATCATATGGTAGTTTTCTTTCTCTTTCTCATTTCCTTCACTTAGAGTGACAATTTTCAGGTCCATCCATGTGGCTCTAAATGGCATTACTTCATTCTTTTATGGCCAAGTAGTATTCCATTATGTGTGTTTGTGTGTATATATATATTAGTATTCCATTATATATATCTGGTATTTCATTCATATATACATATATATATGAATGTGGTATATGTATATACCACAATTTCTTTATCCAGTCATCTGTCAGTGGGCATTTAGGTTGCTCCTATGTCTTGACTATCATAAAGAGCACTTCTATGAACATTAGGGTGCTTGTATCTTTTCGAATTAGAGTCTCCTCTGGATATATGCCCAGGAATGGGATTGTTGGATCATATGGTAAGTCTATTTTCAGTTTTTAAAGGAATCTCCAAGTTCTTTTCCATAGTGGCTGCACCAAACTACACTCCCACCAACAGTGTAGGAGGGGTCCCTTTTCTCCACACCTTCTCCAGCATTTATCATTTGTGGACTTTTTAATGTTGGCCATTCTGATCGGTGTGAGGTGGTATCTCACTGTAGTTTTGATTTGCATTTGTTTGATAATTAGTGATACTGAGCCTCTCTCTTTTATTCTTGGTGAACATGGCCAGAAGTTTGTCGATTTTGTATACTCTTTCAAAAAACCAGCTCTTGATTTGATTCATTTTTCAATTGTTTTCTTTTTAATCTTTATTTTACTTATTGCCTCTGTGATCTTTATTATTTCTTTCCTTCTGCTAACTAAGTTTTATTTTTCCTTCTTTTTCAAATTCTTTTAGGTGGTAGATTAGGTTGGTTATTGGAGATTTTCCCTGTTTTTGTGAAGAAGGCCTGTATTGCTGTGGACTTCACTCTTAGGACTGCTTTTGTTGCATCCCACAGGTTTTGTGTGGTTGTGTTTTCATTGTCACTTGTCTGAAGGTATTTTTTTTTAATTTCTTCTTTGATTTCATTATTGACCCATTGGTTTTTAACAGTATGTGGTTTAGTCTCCATGCCATCATTTTTCCCTCATTTCTCTTTCTGTGGTTGATTTCTAGTTTCATGCCATTGTGGTCAGGAAAGACACTTGAAGTAATTTCTACGCTCCTAAATCATTTGAAGCCCATTTTGTGCCTGAGAATGTGATCTATCCTAGGGAATGCTCCATGTGCACTCGAAAAAAATGTGCACTGAAAATATCAATTAAGTCTAACTGTTCTGTTGTGTTGCTTAGGATCTCTGTTGCCTTATTGATTTTCTGTCTCTGTCCAATAACGTCAGTGGGGTATCAACGTCTCCTGCTAGTACTGTGTTTCCATTAATTTATCCTTTTGTATCTGTTAGTATTTGCTTTATTTATTTAGGTGCTTCTATATTGTGTGCATATATGTTCACAAGTGTAATATCCTCTTCTTGTATTGCTTCTCTTATCATTACATAGTGTCCTTCTTTGTCTTTCTGTGTAGTCTTTGTTTTCAAGTCTATTTCATCTGATACGTGTATTGCTACCCTCATTTTCTTGCCATTTTCCTTTGCATTAAATATCTTTTTTCATACCCTCACTTTCATTCTATGTGTGTTCTTCATCCTAAAGTGGGACCCTTGTGGGTAGCATTTTGTTAGCTCTTGTTTTGTTATCCATTCTGCCACTATGTGTCTTTTGATTGGAGCATTTAGTCCGTCAGCATTTATGGTGATTATTGATAGATGTGTGTTTATTGCCATTTTAAACCTTGTTTTCCAGTTGATTATGTGTTTCTTCTTTGTTCCTTTCTTTTTCTTCTTGTTTTTCCTTTTGTGATTTGGTGATTTTCTTTTGCATTATGCTTGAGTTCTCTTCTTTTTGCTTTTTGTGAATCTATTGTATGTTTTTGATTTGTGGTTACCATTTTTTTTCGACTATGTTAACCCATTACTATATCTATTTGCTTTAGACTGGTAATCACATAGGCTCAAATACATCCTAAAAAAGAATGAAGAAAAACAGATTTACATTTTCTTGCTCCCCTCTCCCACATTTTATGATTTTGACACCCTCTTTTACAATTTCAAAAATTGAAAAGAATTGTGCAAGCTTCATGATCCATTGCTTTCACTTCTTGTGGTCCAAACTAGAAAAAAAATTTTCCACAAGCTCAAAAATGCATTTTCAACAATATGCATTGCAGCATTGTTTAACACAGTGAAATGATGAACTTTTGTAATACATTTGTCATAAAGATAGTAAAAGCAAAATTATTTGAGATCAGATCCGTAGGGGTCTAAAAAGTAAGGAAGTCGGAGAATTCCGGAAGGAATTTTTCAAAGAAATGCTACTATTGGCAAAGATTTTTATCATGTTTTTAGGGAAAAATATTCTCTCCAGTGAAAGCTTGAAATTGCACTAAGTTGGGAACATCGGAAGAAACACCACCCCCTACAGAGGTTGTGGTAGTGTCACTTGGCACATTGTGATTCCAAGTAGGGGCTCTAAAAGACTTTGGAGATGGGGTGCTTCTTGTCTTTTGGATAGTGGCTCACACACTAGAAAAATGTCTTTTTTTCCCCCATGAACCTCATGCAGACCCATCGCAGAGAAATGAATAAAAGTCATAGTCTGTAGGAGAGTTACCAGCTCTTAACAGTGTGGGATTCGGAAGCTCATACTTTGAGTGTCAGCCACCTGCAAATGTATCGATGATGCTTTGAATCAAGGACCACTGAAGCTTTCACTCACTTCTTCCTACCACTAAGATTTAAAATATGGTCAAGAATCATTCCATTTACAGATCTTATCCTGGGAACAGATAACTGATAGCTGATAACTAAGAATAAGTATCTTACCATCCAATATACCACCTGGTGCTTTAAACCTCACCCACTGTATTTGATAAATTGGCAGCCATCCCAGGGATATTGGAGAAAGATCAGTTTCTTCAAAATAAAATAACTCTTCTGATTTCTGTCAAGGAGGGCTGCCAGTCTGTCAGCATGGAATCACTGCAAGTTTATAGCAGGGGAGTGAAGTAGAAAGCAGAGCTAAGTGTTTGGGAGATTTTTATGAGTTAAAATAAGTTTCCTTCTGAGAGAGAGTCCCTGTTGCTCATTGTAATCTAGCCGCACTGGCCTTGAGCAAGCCAGGATGGACGGCACTTACCCAGATGAGGACCAAGATCTGGAACTTAGAGCTGGAGGGTGGTCTAGTGTAATGACTAAGAGCACCGAGGCTGCAACTAAACTACTGGGATTTTAATGTCAGCACTGCCACTCACGTGCTGTGCTGGGCAAGTTTCCTGATAAAGTATCTGTCACAGAGGGGATGATGATGACAGTGATAGTGGTACCTCCTTCGTGGAGCTATGGTGAGGATCACAGGAGGAGATGCACGGCACTTAAACAGTGCTGATGCATGGAGGGAAGCTCAAAAGGGCTGTTTCCACTACTATCCATGGTTTGTCTTGAAATTGTGATTCACTCTTTATTACATCATTCACATCCTGCTCAAATGTCTTTCTTACAGAAACATCTTAATCCCCTTTTCCAAATAACATAACCCCACAAATCTGTATTCCCTGGCCCAACTTTTATAGCTTCATGAAAATTATCATTATCAGAAATTATACTGAGTGTTTATCTGTTATCTGTCTCCATATACCCACCCCCCAAAAAAACTTACGAAGATGGAACATTTGTTTTATGTTGCCATCACCTGGAACCTGGCCTGGCAAACAGTAGATCTTTAAGAAATTACCCCTTAGGGAGTGAATAAAGAAACAAAAAGAATGATAGATTCTTGCTAAAAAAAAAAAACACTGCTCAAAAGTTAAAAGGAATGCAGTAGATTTATATGTTCTGATATTAAAATGTCACCATCCCATGTTTTAAGTATAAAGAGCAAGTTTCATAAGAGTGTATTTACTAAAAATATATGTATCTAAAAATATTGAGAAGATACCCATGTGATGTCACTGGATATAAAATAACCAGGGAAAGATATTATTCATGTGCATGCCAGAGACCTGAACTGTACTTCTAAAACTGTATAACTGTTTGATCTTATAAAAGGATTATTTTATTTAAATCTGTTATTTAAATTACAGCAATGTTAGTTATTGTAAGCTGCATTCCACCCAGCCCTTACTTTGGTAGGTATTTCCATCAGTCTTAATTCTCTCGTGAAGTTTACATTTACATGTGTGCTGTTCCTCCCACATTCTTTCATATTTCTCTGCAACAAAATGATCTTCCAGGTGGCTTGGCTGTCTATTGTCTCCTTTTATTTTATATGGTAAAACTCTAGCTATTTCAGTGCTAACAGCCACCTCTCTTAAACCTAGCATCCTAACACTTATTGAACTTAAAAAGTTGGCTGGTAGTTATTCAGGTATTTATTCATTATTGAGCACAAGTTTTGTATCAAACCATACATTTCTTGCCTTCGAAAATTCCCGGTCTAAAGCTTTTCCCAACCAACTTTTTACCCAAGTTTTCTAGCTGGTCAATATTTACCATGACAATAAATATTTTAGGTGATACTTTTAAATATCAATCTGAGGTAAACCAGGAAGGTACCCCAGTTTTGCAGAAGATGACCAAAAAACACAAAGAGGATATGACTTATCTGCAGCTGCACAGCTATTTAGACAAAGAGCTGGAACGTGAATTCATATCCCCTAAAAAGAATGTGCTTAATCAACTAAGTCTGTGTAAATTAATGGGGCTGGTCAGTTATTTTAAATATGCTGTCAGTTATCTGTTACCTCAGGAATGATGGATGACTGACGGCACAAAGCCTCAGGGGTATGTCTTGTTCACACATACAAGGATAGGTAGGCAGTTCTGCTGATCTTGGCTGGGCTCACACGTATCCAGGGATCCCTGGCTGTCAGCTAGTCTAGGCTGATTTTGGCTGAGGGGACAGTGATGACTCAGCTCTGCCCCTCATGTCTCTCATCCTTCAGCAGACTAGCCTGGGCATGTTCTCAGGGTGGTGATAGCAGCAAAAGAGAGGGGGAAAGAGCTCTCCCAGTTTTACAAGTGCTTTTCCAAACTCTGCTTGTATCATACTTGTCAACATCTCATTGGTCAAATCAAGTCACATGGCTGCCACCAGACTTGGGGTCAGAGGGCCCTAAAAGTTTGCATGACAAAGGTATGATTAAAGTGATGGGTGAAGACTTGGCTGTTTTTGGAATTTACCACAGATTCTTTCAAGTATTGGGATATTATGATTGGACTAATATTCAATTGAGTAATTTTGTTTATACTCTTAATTTGCACTGTGAGACACCCAGGAATCCCACAAGAAGTGAGCCAAGACATGGTTGTGTAAGACAGAAGTGAAAAAAATGTCCTCCAAGTTTTTTCCCAGCACTATTCTCAAACCTTGTGTAATTTAGTTGAAAAGCATTCTTATCAAATTGTGAGCATGAATTTGTTTTTTCCCCCCCAGGATGTCCATTGTTTTGTTTTTTGTTTGTGTTTGATTGTTGTTCAGTAATCAATGTGCTTGTCAATGGTACAGTGATTTGTATCATTTGGTAGCTAGATTTCCACCTGTTCCTAATGCTGTATTATCTTAATCACCTCATTACTCATTCTTATTAATATATTGGGAAGAGAAGGAATGAAAGAGGAGTGTGGCTCAGGAAATATATAAATGGATTTAACATGGGATAAAAATCGATGAGGAAAGAAATAACATGAAATGGACTTTTATCTCCTTATGTTATAAATCCTACCCATTTTGCCAGTAGTGACTCCTGAGGCAAACACATGGGAGAGCACTAAAAATTACCACAGCAAAGTTTCCCGTTGTGTCAGCCTCACCAACCAGGTAACCTTTTGTGAAATTAGTAACCTTGATCTCATTAGACCTGTGGGGTTAATGATACCACTTCCTTCGGACACGAAACAGGGCACATGAAAAGGAATTGTACCCAGGAGGGCCCCACAAGGTGCTGTTAAATTTGAACCGTTCAATCCAATTAGCCATCTAGGAGATTCAAACATGTATTCATGAAGTTTTTAAACTCTAATCTTTAGCATCTCCTTGTCTGTTAAGGTGAGGACAAGAACTACTTGAACTGACTGTCTCCCGATGGCTTGATTGATTTTCCTCCCACTGAACTGGTCTTGTTCTCAGGGAAACAGAAGCCTGCCTTTCTAAATAAGACTCAGAGACTGCCTTAAAAAATGAGTGTAGACCTAGCATCAGGCAGAATGAAGCTCCATCCTTTTAGCAAGCAGGTGCCATGTGACCAAGAGTGGATGACACTCAGACAGCTTTTCACTCTAGAGAGATGCATGTATGATAGTGATGGGGATGTGTAATAGTGTTCTTGCCTGATTGCGTAACTGAGCAGGACCCTGTGGGGCCTTCCCAGGACAGACCCTCCCCCATATCCTTGCTTTTGCGTCTCTCTGAACTACCTCCATAACGATATCCAAAGCACATGTCCTGAGTTGTTTTACAAATGGTGAAACCCCCACCAAATGGAAGACTTTAACTACTTGATGACCATGAGCACACAGTTCCCAGGTCTCCCGGAGTCTGAGGATTTATAATGTTAACCCCTGCAACACCACCCTGTAACCTCACCGTCAACCAGTCAGAGAACTGTGCACGAGCCGATCACATAGCCTGGGACTCCCCCTCCCTCACCTTGCCTTTAAAAATGCTTTGCTGAAGCCCATTGGGGTGTTCAGGCTTTTTGAGCACTAGGTGTCCTGGACTCCTTGTGTGGTGCCCTGAGATAAACGCTGTACTTTCCTTCACTACATCCCAGGGTCAGTAGATTGGCTTTAACGTGTGCAGGTGTGTGGACCCACGTCTGATCCGGTAACAAATGGAGAGAGTAGCAACTCCAACTGGAATCTGCCACTATTCCTTCCTGCCTTGCTTCCCCCCCACAAAGCTGCCATGTGTTAACCTCATTTCTGAGCTACTGCCTGACTCCGTTCCTCACAGAAGGAGGGGAAAGAGAAGCAGCAGGGAGAACCCTGGGAGGGGAGCAGCCCCTCATATGTTCCCCACGCTCCAAACCAATAACATGTATGCCCTTTTAAAGAGCCCATGAAAGAGTTAGAAACTCCCCTTATATGGAAAAAATAAAAAAGACTAAATAGATGTTTTTGAAACAGATCCTCTCAGACAAAACACTTTTAGAACAGTAACTCACCATATCACAGTATTTAATACATGTTTGTTATTTTTTTCTTAATAACAACAACTCGTTAAAATGCTGTCCAGCCAACCTGCAAGCTAAGCCGAGGAGGAAGGGGATGCTTGTCATCCTCTCCTTTCAAGCCACCACAAACATTATGCTCTTGCTGTTTTGTTTAACTTGGGCCAGAGTCACTTCACAGAGTAACTGGGGAGGGAGAGTTGGGTCCATTAAAGAATAAACTTCAAACACCCTCTGGCTTTTGGGGCTTTCTTGTGTTATTCCACCTCAAACCCAGAGGATATGAAAGATGGGGAGATTAGGGAGGGTTCTGCCCTGGCTGTTCTTATTACTGAATGGCTTCATAAATGCCAATCGAAATAATTATCAAGCCATTATGATGATTTGCATTAAAAAACGGTAACTTAAGCAAGCAGCCTCTGTGCTTGGAGGAGGGCAGTTGCCGGGTAGCATTTAACATTATAAAAGGCCCATTGAAGCCATACTAGATTTCTGGCTTCCCCAGCATTACCACACTGTAGTCCACAAAAAGGTTATTCTTCCAGCACTGTTTATACTCACAGTCCTTACAGTGCACGCTCCCAGCGCACCCATTCCTGGTATTGATTTGTGCCTGTGCCCAAATTATCATCTAGCGTAGACAAGGCAGAGGCTCCTGGAGATGGTGATGCAATGCTTGGACCACGGCAAGACAAAGAAAAGGCCTTTTCTTGTCAACACTTCCCTTTGCTGATTAAGTGAAAATACCAGAGTACATTTCTTACTCCCCTACCAAGGAGGGTGGGGGTGGGGGTGGGGGTGGGGGACCCGTCCCATTAAAGTCAATGACTTACCCTGGATCCCCTTCGGGAGTACTGAAAGGAACCAAGCAGGCTCTTATGGGGATCAAATTCTCACTTAACTCACCACTATTCTCAGTGAGGGAGGCAGTCACCTTATAAAAGGTACTATCTTTGTTTTGTAAACATCACAGACTCTAAAGGGTCTGGGAGAGGAGGGGAGAGTGTACTATCTGACGACTGCCAACACTGTAGGTGGCAGCTCTGAAAGTGTCAGGGGGAGGGACATAGCCCCGATTCAGGACCAAGCGGCCCTGAAAGCTATCTCATAGGGGACATCAAATTCTCCATGTGACTTAATCATAGTTATTTCAGTAGTAACAACAGTACAGTATTAGTTCTATAATTTCACCAGGACACCAGAGAGCATACATCCACTTTAGGATCAACACAAAATATGAATGAGTCAGTCATGTTGTCCTCAAATAGCCCAGAAATTAATCTGATGTTACAGGGAAACTGCCACGGCCTACAGAATGGCATGCCATGGTGTTCCTTGGAATTAAATTACAATCAAAGGATCTGAATGCTAGGAAAAGAACAAATCTCTCAGAAAGAGGAAGCAAGAAAGATTTAAGTTAAATGAAGAGATCAAAACTCTAGTGGTAATATTTCCTACTCCAGTCCTTTAATTGGATCTTCAATTATTTGAAGATTTGAAAAGCATTTGAAGTTTATAAGACAAAGGCATTCCTTCTGTGGAGCCCTCTCAGGTACAAATCCTTTCTGTGTCCCCTGTTTCTTGTTTGTAGGAAGTATGCTTCATTCAGCTTCTTAAGACATTCCTTGAGTTCCAAAAGGCAGACTTGAAGAGTTGCTAATCAGGGAAGTGAGGAAGCGCAGAAATAAAGGAGGAAGAGTCAAGAAACAATAGTGCAGGGAAGGGGCAAAGTCCTGGTTCCTCCTCAAGGGATACACAGAATAATGTCTTTGAGTTATTTACAATATCTTTAGTTCTACAGGAACTAAAACCCCACCCAGGTGAAAGATGGTAAATTCAGGCTGAGCGCAAGAGTCCCAGAGTACCACCCTCTTACCTCATCATGAACCAATCAGAAGAAAGTCTCATACCCTGCAACCCCCCCCCCAAATTTTGCCTATAAAAACCTCTCCCCCAAAACCATTGGGCAGTTAGGTTTTTTGAGCATGAGCCAACCCCTCTCCTTGCTTGGCCCTGCTATAGAACTTCTTGGTCTCCAAACTCCAGTGTTTCAGTTAGTTTGGCCTCACCGTGTATCGGGCACACGAACTCATGTTCAGCAATGCTGTTTTCCAAAATTACTCCACTTACCACCAAAGTGCACTCGTTCAGCAGAGGTGTTTACTTTTTATAATTTTAGTCTAGACTGGAATATTGTTAACCTGGGGTCCATGGACCTCCAAAAAGTCCGTGGAAAGAATTTAAAGGTTCACGGAACCTAAACAGAATGAAAAATTACATCTTTGTTTTCACCAGACTGTAACTGAGATTTAGCATTTCCTGCAGTTATTTACATAGGCAGCAAGCTGCCTGTCAAGAGGTCCTGATTGTGTCACACCGTAGGAAGACTGGCTCCAGTATTTCAGAATACCACTTACGTGCATCCAGACTTTGAAATTATAATTATCATAATACATATATAACATATTTATGTTTCTTTTGAGTATATTAATAGCCACATGTATCACATTCTGATATATCACATTTTAATTTCTTGATAACTACTTTTCACTGCGATTGCTTCCTTTGTAATTCTACCAACTTCATTTTGTGCATTTGAAGAACATTATTCTGAGGTGGTTCCATAGGCATCACGGAATGGCATGGGGTCCGTGGGACCATGGCATCCAGAAAGGTTAAGAACTCTTGGTGGTCTACAAGTGGCTACTGATAGAGAAACTAAGTTTATTTCACAGAGTGGTTGAACCTCCTGGCCAGCAGTGAAGTCAAAGCAAGGAGATCGCAGGCTATGGAAGATTATAACAAATCACCAGAATGGGTCAGAAGAAATCTGAATGGACCAATTTAAGTAGGGAGTCTTTTGCTTCCTCTGCGTGCATTGTGCAACTTCGGGATTCGCCTCAATGTCAGGGTGACAGGAACACCCAGACCCAGTGAACGAACTTAGAGCCAGATGATCCTGGAAAGCAAATGACGGCCAAACAGCTACTGTCATTTGGAGGCTCAATTGGGTAGCAATTATTCAGAAACAGAAGACAGTATTTGGTAACACTGCTTACGCAGGAAAAACCGGCCCACCTTCCACATGAATTCGTCAGGGTTTGGATGATCTAGTGACTTCAGAAGGAGAACTCCGTGCTCAATGATTTTAGTAGTATATTGAATCAAATCTAAGTGTTAGCAAAAACTAAACAGGAAAAACATCAACAGTCTAGGCTGCTGTGTCTGCCTTTTTCCAAGTAGGCCGTTTAGATTTTTGGCCAACATTGCAAACTGTCTCTTTTGGTCTCAAGGGAACCTTAAAGAACCCTCTTGTGGATTCCGTATGCAGAATCCTTTGTGGATTCTCTAGAGGTGTGGGTGTGCCTGCAAAGTAAATTTGTCATTAGGATACATCACACATCATAATGAGCTGAATCGCTGTCAATGAAATCAAATGCCACCAGCATCGGGCAGGAAATAGAACTGAATCCAAGTAGAGTAAGACTATCGATATGGAAGGGTTGGGACCACAGTGAAGGAGAGAACGTGAGCCTCGTCTGAAAAGCACAGGCTTATTCAAATCCTTCCCAGGGTTTCAATGTCAGGAAGTCTGGTCCACTGCTGCCAAATCTGCCAACCGATCAAGCGAAGCTGGAAATGAGGGTTTGGTATGAAGCCACCCAGTGTTAATGGCAACAGACTAAGTTGCAGTTTTTTTAAAACACTCTCTGAGTTAAGCAACTATGTTTAAAGTTGACCCTTCCTCTTGGTCATAACTCTTGCCTTGCAGAGGCTGCTGGATCATACAACATACTATCAACCAGATTGAGAAACAGGATTGGTTTCCAGCACGGCCTTCCCATCTTTTCTACCCATGGCTCTGCTGAGTGCAGCATAATTCAAAACGATGCTTTTCTCCTTTGGAATAGCCGAAGGCATTGATAGCAGAAGGAAAAGTATTCAGTTAAACTAAATTCTTAAAAGCTGAACCTGTCCAGAGTTTTACTTAAAAAACAAAAAAAGGGGAGAGAAGGAGAAAGAAAGGGAGGAGGAGGAAGAAGAGGCAGAGAACAAGTAAAGCCACCAGGATCACTTACTGGGAGGTACCTCGCAGTGCTATTGAGAGGGTACAGAGTATTAGATAATTTGGGGGATTTCGGATGGCTGATGGAACTCAGATCATTGGAATACGATTGGATACGTTGGTAAAATTTTGGAGGATCACTTGATCTAGCTCCAAACTTGGAAGCATGCCTGCTGAGGGATTTTTTTGCATGTGAGAGGAAGGTAGGAAGGCAGATCCCAGCCACTGAAATAAGCCTAGCCTGATTAAAATATTGGCTTAGTTCAAACTGATTCTGTTCTGAAAGTGCTTGATCAAGTGGTTGCTGTCAGCTTTTTAGCTTGTAGTTTGGCATCGTGCAAGTGAATCAAAGCTTGTGTTCATCTTTATAATCCCCAGGTTTCTGCCAACAGATATTTCTGTCTGTCTCTAAGTCTGTCTGTCTGACTCTCTCTTTTTTTTAACAAGGTCTCTTGATCTCATTATGTCCTTATGGAATTGCAATCCAGCTATATTAAGCATGAATAGAGAAAAGAGAGAATGCACATAATATAAGTATTCTTGTTCACCTTCATTTTAGTTTTGTTCACTTCCTTTGCTCAGAATTTAATATTATTTAAAAAGCCAGCACCCCACCCCACAACTATGGTTAGTAGATCCAGACTTATTTTTCCACAAAGCTGTGAATAACAGTTAAAGAAAACGCTGTATGTGCATTTCTTATTGACTAGGTCTTATCTCGGGCTGTCATTCCATCAAGAGCGGCTGACATCCACCTGTCTGTTCCAAGTCACGCAACCAAACTCTGCCTCAATCCCTTACCTCTCCTTCTTCTGCATTTTTCTTTCTTTCAGCTGTTTTTCTTGAATCGTATTCCTGCTCACATTCAAAAACATTCTCTTTCACCCCCAGCTGTGTCTCTGACTAATACATGAAAATCCCTTCCTTGTCTAGGAAATGGTTTAGCACTGACTCAATTTCATTTTAATCACATTTCAAGGTGGCCTTTCATGTGATAAATTTCTTCCCAATACACATTTGCCCAAGTGGCTTCCCTGTTTATGAAAGTGATGGCACATGGGCTGGATAATCTCGTTTTGTCTTTCTGGATCCACTCCCCTTCCCCTTCTCCACCTTACTCTGTGCCCCAGGAGGCTGGCCTGAACGGACTGCATAAACCAGGCTCCTTTGCCCTTTGACGTCAGCTGGATTTGGTCAATGGAAGCCACAAGCAAGAAATCCTCAATGGGAAAGAGAGAACACAGGTTGGTGGTTGTCAGTCCTTACAAGGGCCTTGAGTGATGAAGGATGGTCTGTCTGCTTTATACCTAGAGGCTTGTGCCGGGTCCCTGTGACTGTTTTTTTCCCTCTGTCCCTTCAGATCTCAGGGTTCTCAAGATTATCCTGTCATTTTTAGCTCCCCGTGGTCTTCCTCAACCACATTTGTACACCTTCAAATAGTCATTTTATTAAGCTGCATCCACGTACCTCTATTTGAAAATGCTATGGCTTTCTGCCAGGTCCCCGAGGACACAGTAGGGAAACACTGTAAAAGCAGGGTAGGTGTATGGCATAAATAAAAAATCTAGATTCGGGTTCTAATTTCATCTTTCTCTTGCTGTGCAAGTTTTTTTGTTTTTTTGTTTTGTTTTGTTTTGTTTTTTTGATTTGTTACAAAATGAGGGGCAAGACTCCCACCTCAAGGAATGGTGAGGATTAAAGAGATAAAACAATGGTCTTGGAAAGTCCTTTGTTTATTCTCTAAAACTCTATGTCTGTATCCATTCTATTCAACCAGAATCAGTGTTTCACAGTTTTCTGAATATTATTTATTTCAGAAAAGTGAGACTCAAAGAGCTTAAATATTTTTCCCCTGTTGCCATCAAAATAAATCATTTTTTAAAATTCCATAGTAAACTCTGTACAAATGTTTGTTATAATGAAATCCTGAATTAACGTTTGTGTACACACACAGATTTTGTGCTGAAACGGCTTTATCCAACATGCACATAGAAAAAGCGCAGAGAATGTACAAATAGCATCACTATTTCCTTAATCCTAGGTAAATTTAGCAGTTTACTTGTGTGTGTGTGTATTATCATACAGATCTCCTTTTTTATAATGTTTAAATAGCTTATGATGTTCATAATTAAAAAAAAATCTTTGCAGTCAGTAGAATCGGTATGTAGGACTATGACTGACAGATCATTTCAAATTTCCATTAATCAGTAGATAAAAGAGCAGCTCCTTGCCCTGAGCCAAAACACAGTGATGCTGTTACTTTGCAAGGGTGGGTATCGTGAGAGCTCAGAGTACAGTAGCAATGTTTCTGTCTCAACTAGTGTCTCCAGCATTATCATAAATATTAGTCAGGACAGACTGGCAATGCTTAACTCTTCAAATTCTATTTATTGTTGATGCCAAGAACAGTATACTCTGGCGATCCCGTGATCCGACCAGCATCCATTTCACTGTGCTGTCTTCTCGGCACATGGGCCCTTTGTGAAGCAGAGCCACATGGAAGAAATTACTCCCCATCTTCTCTGTTTTGACCTGGAAGTGAGACATGTTTCTTCCTCTTGTAGTTTACTGGCCAGAATCAGCCACATGGGCTCATGGAAAAGCAACTGGGCTACAAAGTGTGAGAAAGCACATGGATATCTGGGGAATGGTTCAACGTTAAATATTGCTGCTGTATCTCATCCCTATTGTCATTTTTACAGTCTCTCACTACATCACGTGTAAACATCATAAAATAAGCATATCACTCACATTTGATGTTAAAACCAAAAGTTATGCACAACTTCAAGGAGTTCAAAAGTGGGACTGAGGAATGATTTGGGGGCCACTACGCCCCTCTCTTGGGGCAGAATTTTCCAACCATCACTAGCGGGGATACCCATAATACACCGTGATTTCTCAGGAGGGTACCTCTTTGAACATGGCAGTTTCTGTAAGCAAGCCTTCTTGGTGACTGTAATTGTTTTTATCACAGGCTAATGCACAGAATATCAGGACCCATTAACAGGAATGGCCCTTGAAAAATCTTCTTGTTCGTTCTCTTAAATCAAGATAGAGCACGATTAAATGATGTTAGGTGGAAAATATCATTTCAATCAAGATTTTTTTTTTTTTTTGGAGTGGAGTTTACACACTTTCCCATAGTAATTCACCTTGAAATTGAACAAGCTGAAGATCAGCCTGTTTCTCAGGAAAATCTTGCAATGTTTTTCTTTGGTTTTGATCTCCAAGCAAATGAACCACAGTTGATCTCTATCCTTGTCTAGGATACTTTTTCATCTTTGTTTTATTGCATTTATTCTTATGTATCATGTTACTCCGCTGCCCTCAGCTTTTTCTTCTCCATGATAAATAGTCCTTGTTCTTTGAGTCTTTCCTTCTAGATTTAAATCCTCAGGCCTTAATCATCTCTGTAGTTCTTCCTTCTAACCTTTCCAAATCTTCCAGTTTGCTACTTAATGGTAGAACCTAGATTTTGGGCAATGCAGCAAGAATGATAAGGTATTATTATTTCCCAGTACTAGTACACTAAAGTAACCACATCTGTAGCATCCTTTTTAGATGTTAACAGAGTGCAAAAGACCCGTAGCATTCACTAAGGAAGTTAATTCTCCTTAACTAGATTTCACATTGAATTTATTGCTATTGACTTTTTTTTGCTTGTTTTTATTTTCCAGGCCATTTGAGAACTGTCAGCTGCATAACCTTGAGAAAGTATGTGGAGTGTTTCTGGCTGAAAGTAGAAAGAGAAATCTCATGGGAAAGTAAATCCTCACATGAGTGTCAGCTGAATTTTGGATGGTGAAGAAATTCAGATCACTTGGATAAGCTCTGGATGAACAGATAACATTTTGGAAGATCATTTGAACTAACTCTGAACTCCTAAGCATGCATGGTTCATCTCTCATTGGGTATCCATGAGGCTCACGCATCTATCTACCCTAATTTCATAGAAGATCTTATTGCACCACATTCAAACAGCTATGGTTTTGAATGTGGACTTCAAAGTGCCTTCCAGTCATATAGCATGGTGGGAACCACAGGCACTCTGGGAAGCTGTTCAATGGATTGTATCTTACTTATTTCAAAGCCATCTTTTCAACTGTTGGATTGCTTATCAGAATTTGCTATTTCCCCTCTTCCCTGGTCCTTAGCTGAGAGTTGAGCTCATTCTGTGGGAAGTACATAAACTATTCATTGACTTTGAAGCCAGTGCAACGGAAGGAGACTAGGAAGTTGGCATTGCCTGGTTCTCAAGGCAGTTAGAGCATCTTCCTCAAGTTTCTGAGATATATCAATCAGTGTCATTCAAAAGTAAGGTAGGACTCTAAAGATCTGTGATTAGGTGAAAATCATACCAATCTGGCATCTAAAAGTTTTGAACACACTGTAGTGGATGCCTGAAAGAACAAAGAAAGGACCCAAGACCTTGTACTCATGTATATAGTCTAATGTATGTGACATTAAATAAGATTTCAGTTTCATTTTTCTCTGTTACATTATTTATATATGTGTTATGAGGATACCGTCTTATTTATATCCCATCACATTACAAGCTACACAGGATATCAAGGCTTAGTCATGTTTTCTTGCAATTGATACTTCAGACAGTCTGATGGAGTCTGTGAAATGCTTCTCAGAGTAGGATTTTAAATGTAAAATATATATTTACATGTAAAATATATGCATATATAGAAAATCTTAAAAAAAGTTTTTGAAAGACAGTTATTTAAATGTAAAAAGATAAGTTTGTGATAAAAATAGTTACTTTTAGGTCTAGAGCCACAGGGACTGTATATCAAGGCATCAAAATATCTGTGTCTGTACATAGCAGCTAGAGGATTTCATTATTGGACATTAGTACAGTCAAGGCACATCTAAAAGTTTATGACTGTCCACACACATGGGTTGTACTGCCTTTCTCCCTTTTTCCCCTGCCATATTTTCTTATTTATTTAAACAAAACTCCCAACTCTTTATATTTTTTTTAGGAAGTAAACTGGGAGAATTAATTACAACATGTCATTCTTGTTAAGTATAAAAATACTGAATAGTTGCAATGCCCTTTATTTATTTTAATCTCCAGAAAAATCTTTCAAGCAGGCTGAAATAAATGCTTGTTCACTCTTTGGAGAGACTGGGACGTTATAAACTACATCATATATGCTAAATCATTTCAAGTTGAAAATAATGCAATCCTGCACTCTCTAAACATGGTGAAATAATAGCCAACATTTCTTCTTTTGAAGATGTTATCTTTGATCTAAGAGGTCAGATAGCTTTAATAAACCATAGGTCATAATGCTTTTCCTTAACAACATTGTGCAGGATGTAGAGAGATCAAGCTGTATTATACCTGTATTCTAGATGAGAAGGTGAAGCCGTAACAGCTAAATGCAGTGGCTCATGGTAGGGCTGGGGGCGGATTCTCATTTCGCATTCTACCACGCAGTACGCCTGGCTCTCTGACTGGCTGGTTTTGATTTCTGCTATTCTTTCCCTGCTTGAGACAATTAATTTCTAACGATACCCAGTAAAAGCACTTGATGATAGAGGATATAAAAGTGATAGTCATTAATCTCTCTGAATTCCAGTTTCTAAATAATAAGAATGTTGAAGAAGATAATATTTAATTTGATGTACATTTTAAAATCCACGAAGGATCATATTTACTTGATCACTTTTAGACCCCAAGAACCTAGAAGATTTTTCTGGCATATATGTGGTATGCAATAGTATTTGTTTACTTACGTTGAGCCATTGTGAATTGTTCTTTCCAAGTCTAAGTTCCTTTGTTCCCAATAATTTTAAAACAGTGAAGTCCCTTGATGGATGGATGTTGTAAGCAGAATAAATCCCTGAGGCAACAGAAAGGAGAACAGTCTGAACGATGAAGCAGTGCTTCCTTTGACATAGAGCTGTGTCACCAAAAAATGTTAAGAGAAATTTGTGAACCTGAGTCCCAGGATGTTCTCTGGAATCTACTGACTTGTCCAAAGAACAAAATCAGAGCGTTTCTAGTAAGTAACCTAGAATAAAGTCAGGTAAAATTTCCGGAAGGAATTAGGTATGTCCCTGGAAGACTGACAATGTCTCAGATTGCTATAACCTATAATCGTGCTATAATCACATTCAAGGTGAAACCAATGGGCTTTAACCCTAGAGTCTCTGAGAGAATTCTCTTGTGTTTTTCTTTATATGGTTTTACGAGGTTAGGGAGAAAGTGGTGGTGGCTCCCTAGAGCATCTAGCTTATAGAAGGAGGTAAATATTAATGACATTCCAATGGACTAATTGGTTGGTTGACAGTTCATTTTCCCCAAAATCCATTTCAAGCACATACAGAACAAGTTACCTTGGAAATACCCTCTTCAAGCATTGGTTGGTTCTGTAGCCACCCGTCTCTTCCTCTCTCAGTTCTCCTCCCCAGAGGAATGACTAAACCGTGAACATGGATTAATTAGTATAAATATTAATAGTATTGATAAAATTATTTTCTCTGAGCTATTTCTTCAGAAAGTATCACACAGAAATCTAAAGAAATTATACATCGATGACTCAGCTGGTGAAATTCTAATAGTCCAAGCATTTTTTTTGTTCAGGATGGAATCAGAAATGTCAGTATCCCTTAAAAGTGCAGTAGAGATAATTAATTTTTTAATTTGGGAGACCCGTTAGTTCTCACTATTACTGTTGAAGTTTATCTGCTGTTGATCACATATACACATTACTACTGACACAACAGTAGCATGGTACGCCATTTCAAGGTTTTATTTTGATTTGATTTTTTTTCTTTCTTAGATAAGGAGCTAGGGACCTCAAATCCACTCACACTTTCTGGTCTGTTTTCCTTGTAACCACATTCTCTGGCCTGACTTCTAGCATGTGCGGGGACTCTATTAGACAATGTATGAGCAAAACTTCATCTATGAAGATGTGTGTTGTGTGCCTGTTTCATCAAATACACAGCTCAAATCTGTTATTGGGTTCCCTCTATGTTGTCCCCTAACTAGTTATGAAGTGTTATTTCCACAGTAATTGGCAATTTGTATAAGATGCCTGACCTCAAATACAGCATTCTCTTATAAAGTGGGTATATACAGAATTTTTAAACAGTTTTATTGACATGTGATTACACATAAAATTCATCTATTTAGAGCATACAATTCAATGTTTTTTAGTATATAAAGTTATTTGTATTTTGTGTATATAGGATTAATTTTTTGAAAAGACTATTCTTTCTGGTTTAGTTGTTTTGACACCCTTGTCAAAAATTCTTTGACCATAAATACGAGGGCTTACTTCTGAGCTCTCAATTCTATTCCATTGATCATTACATCCATCTTCATGCCTATAACACAGAGTTTTCATTACTGTAACTTTGTGGTACATTTTGAAATCAGGAAGCATGAATCCCTAGTAGATGGACTTTATCGAAAGATTGTTTTTTCCTCCTATGAGCCAGATTAACAGCAACAAGATAAAATCAAGGGAAAGCTGCCAACCAAGCCATTTGAAAGAGGAAAAGGTAAATGGAGAAGCAAAATATATGTTGGCTCTTAGATAGCTCACTTATACAAAGAGATCGGTGCAGTCCTGGAAATAAAAATGATGTTGTCTGGCCTTGGTTTTGCTATTTTCTATTCCTGGTCCTGGGCAGTCATGTGAGCAGATTCCCAAATTCTACTGACCTTCAAGTTTGCATGGGGCCACATTTTTTTGAAACATTTTTTTATTGAGTTATAGTCATTTTACAATGTTAAGTCAAATTCCAGTGTAGAGCACAGTTTTTCAGTTATACATGAACATGCATATATTCATTGTCACTTTTTTTTTTTTCGCTGTGAGCTACCACAAGATCTTGTATATATTCCCCTGTGCTTGTTTATCTAGTCCACATTTCGAAATTCCATTCTGTCCCTTCGCACCCCCACGCTTGGGGCCACATTTTGACCAGTCCTCATTGCCACAAAAGATTGTCCCCCAAGTGCATATTTTCCAAATACACTCCTTGAATTTATAAGACTTTTCAAGTTAGACTAGCTGTCCAATAAGCTTTCTCTTAATTACCCACAAATGAAAAAGTCATTTTAGTGTTCTGATATGTGGTCATCAAACCAAAGAGAAAATACTTTTGTTGTATCTAATTCCCCAGGTGGATGCTCTGCTATTTTGAACATATTATGATGCAGATATGGGAGAAAGGTGCTTCGTATATCTTCATGCTTAGCATTGCTATCATAATAAATTTTGATGAAAGGAACAAGACCATAGGGGTGGTATGTAACAATATAACCTAATTTCAGATATCCTAAAAATAATTTTCCTCAATGATTTGTCCTTAAGATGTCCCATCCACTTACTATTATTACACAGTAACTCATGTCTTAGTTCTCAGGTCGCCATTAAGAATTCATACATCTATTCCCACAATAGTTGTGAATGATCTGATGGCACAAGGTGTAATAAGCCGCCATTGGAACATGAAGAGAACATTTGTGTGACAGCTGGCATTAAGCCCAAGGGGTTTGAAAGGATATTGCCATAAAATAATTAACGGAGCTGGAAATCTGCTTTGAAGGATACATTCCTGGCATTTCTATGGAAACAAGATTTTCAGTGGAAAGTCTTTAGGCATAAATAAATTTAGTACATCATGGATTCTGCATTAGTATTTAAAAGGCTTGAAACTGCCCTGCTTTCTGGAATTGTAGAATCTATCTTTGCAGTCTTCAATGCCAGATGTGGACAGGTTTCTGAGTAGAGAAATGAGAGCCCTTTCACAAATATTCATCATCTGAACCACAGTTTACATGTTTCTCCACACAACTAAGCACTAGGTCTGTGTTCTTAAGATATCCATTGATTCCTGATAATTAGCATCTAGAAAGCCACATCTTCATATAATGTGATATTATATCTTTTTTTTATAGAACCCTATAATTATAGGACCCTATAATCACATCAATTATATCTCAACAACAAAGAGAGCAAGAAACCTACAGCTTGGATAAATATGGTTGAGTTTTGCAGGGCACAGTTCTGCAAAAGAATCCACATTATATTCTAATGAAAAATTACAGGGTAAATTATTAGTTATATTTTCCTTGATGACACTTTCCCCTAAGGATTTTTTATTTCTTTGTTTTGTTTTAATAGCGAGTATCAAATTAGAACATTTTTCAACCCTAGTAAGTTATTTAAGCCACTGAGTGTGAGCTGATAGACAGATCCACACTTTGAGTAGAAAGACTAAAGAGCAGTCATTCTGAAAGTGAGATCCTCAGGGGGAAGGAAAAAAAGATTGCATTTTAATTAGCTCTGGAGTGATTCTGATGCAACCAAGGTTGATACCTTCTGTTCTGGACAGTAGAAGCCTTTGCGTCTTCAGTACCCCAAGCCAAATGCTCATGGTTCATTAAAGGTGAAAAAAGCAAAGACGTCAGGTCTAAAGTTAACCTTCTCCTAAAACAGTTGCTTTGCAGGGCAAGGAAATAGTCAGTTTTCCTCACTGAAGAGCCTCTTCTTGAAGTGACTTTAATCCCATCATGCTGAAGGGTATAATTCACCTCATCTCATGGCACATAGACACAGATATATAAATATATAAAAATTGGGACTGCCTTATTATAGCATGACATCTCCCACTGTGAAGATAAGACCCTTACTTCTCAAGATTAAATTGATTTAGAGCATAAAATTAAGATTCCACAAGATAGACATTTGATGTTAGAGGGTGTCTCTCAATGGAAGAAAATAAAAATGATACTGTGTATATAACATATTATAAATACACTATAAAATATAATATATAAAATGTCTGATGCATTAGTTTTGCTTTTCTATGAACAATCCACTGAGGGTTTCTTTTTCCTCAAAAGCCTGGGTGGAAAATTGCAATATTGGCAAAAGTTTCTGAAAAAATATTTTTGAGGCAGTTTACTTAGACGGCAGTCCAAAAACAACAGAGAGATAGGTTCGTACAGGGCCCGAACGCAGGTAGCTACCTCAATTAACCCATTGTCTCATCTCCAAGGCTGCTGAAAGAGGAGAGGGCGACTCGGGAAAGGGGCCCCGCTCACTCCTGCACATTCATTTTCATAAAGTTCACAGAAAGGTGAGGAGTCTTAGAAGCTTCAGCAGAGCTGGGGAAGAGACAAAGAGATGCAAATGAGCCCAAAGCCTGTGCTCAGGAACCCCAGGTTCAAAGTCTTTATAACTTCTGGGTTTTGAGAAGTGCTTTTCAAATAGGGAACAGCCATGGATTGACCCAGAGGCAGTAGGTGGTCTCTTGTGGACGTTTTGTCCAGTTTCTATGAGACAGCCAGACTTAACAGGTAAGGATACAGATTTGGGCGCCAACAGACCCATTTCTAGTTTTACAGCCACTTTGGTCATACAGTGCTCTTCTATTTTCTCAACCATCAGCAACAGTCAGTCAAAGCAATTTCCAACCTGACCTCTTCATCTTAAGTGTGCTTTTCCAGTTAGCCTAAGATAAAAATGGGTGGACGACAGGTCTGGAAAAGCCTTAGAGGTTTTCCACTTTGAGCCCTAGAAAGTAAGTCAAGTTCCCCTTTGCTTCTACTCAAAATAGGACTTCCTCTTCTGTTAAGATCCATCTCCAACATCCAGTGTATGTTTTGTGGAATCTTAACTGTGTCCTTTAAAGCCATTTAACCTGCAGAAGTAGGGGTCCTGTCTTCACAGTGGGAGTGGCATGCTATAATAAGGCATAAATCCCAATCTTCTGAGACAAGAGATATAAATCAACCAAGTGGCAAAAAAATTCTGATTCTGAAGAGTGAAATGGTCCTTTTAACAGATTATACTTTCCAAAGATCACAGAAAAACACTTCCCATCTCGCACGCTCTTACAATTTGACTTGGCCACTCTTACAAGAAGTGGGACTCTGTGTTCCCTCTCCTTGAGTGTGGGTGGCTTGTAACACAGGCCAAAGTGAAGCCACGTGACTTCCAGTGCTGGTTCATGAGAGGTGGTATAGCTTCTTCCTGGTTCTTTTGGGGTAAATGTTCTTGGAACACAACCACCATGCCGAGAGAAAGCCAAACAGCTGCATGACAAGTGTAAGTGCCCAGGCTGATACCCGAGCTGAGAGCTCACCGTGCACCTTAGTCAATAGACAGGTGAACAAGTAAGCTTTCAGATGACCAAGCCTGCAGCTACTAAGCCACTCCCAGCCTTTGAAGATTCCCAGCTGAGGTCCCAGACATCAGAGAGCAGAAATACAACACCATGGTGCTCTTTTCAAATTCCTGACTCAGAATCCACAGGCATAATGACATGGTTATTGTTCTCTGGTGGTCTGTCATGCGGCAATACTAGTAGAAGAATCTCTCCTGTAAAACACACCCGGATACTCACAAAACGTATTTACAGGGAGATGGTTGACACTGACCATATGGCAAGCTTTCTTTCTCCTCACAGCCTCTCTTACACGTGCACAAAATTTTCAGAGATTACATGTTGCCTCATTTCTTTGACTTATTGTTAGTTGCATGGTCTGATCAGATAACATGGTGGTTGCAGTCAGTGGCCCTAAAGGGCTGTTTTTTGAGGACCACAAATCTTAGGATTTATCTCACCTGCAATGTGGTTTCACCCTTAGTCATACGGATGATAACTTACCCTGTGCAGAGGTATGAATGCATTTACAAATCAAGATGGTCCAGATTCTCTGCAGGACCAGGCATCTCTGTGAATGCAGGTTGCCATGGCAAGGCATGGATGGGCCTCCGCGAAGGGGTCGGCTAAGCTTTGATAGAGTTCAGCTTCTTCGTGGCCTGTTTTTCCCTCCCAGTCTTTATCCAGGATGATGACTGCCAAATAGACCATCAGGGTTTGTTCAATGCCTGATGTCCACATGTTACATCCAGACCCAAGCCATCATGTGATTGGAAGGAGATGTTATAAAACATAGGTTTTTGTGTTTACATTTAGCACCATATGGACCAGCAGCATGGAGATTTTTCTGGCATAACCTGTTCTTTCCCATCTGTGGAGCAGCAGTGATCTGATGGTCCCTTCTCTAGAGATCAAGACTGGTGAGGATGTTTGGATACAAATCAAAAGACTAGTCTGGGCACCTTAGACTTGAAAAATGTTTGGGGGCATCCTCTCAGTGCTAACACAATCATCGATGAAGACGATAGAGTAGGATACAAAGAAATTTAGAACTGTGTTTGCGGAGGAAATGATGATGGTTTTTAGAAGCAATTACTGCTAAATACTCTCTACGCACAGGACATTTGGATGCTTCTGGCTAATGTCATAGGGGACAGGTTCTCATAAAAAGCACCAAGAGAAATTGTAAGGGAAAACATGAATAAAGAAAAGAGGAAAATTGGACCACTTATAAGTAAGAATCATAGTAAGTAAAACACGGAAGAAATCTGGGAGTATGATGGGAGAGGATTTGCCACATCTGGACCTAACCAAGTATGGTGTTAAGACTTTCTTTTCCATATAAGTATCAATGCTTCTTTTCATTAAAAGCCCCCATCCTTTGCTTTCAGATATTTACAAATAACTAGGCTCTTAAAAACAGTAGGCTTCAGGGAGGCTGTTTGCATGGGATTCAGCAAAATTTCAGAACAGGGCCAAGTACTTTTGCTAAGAGAAGCATAGACAGGCAGTTGACAACCTTGATTGGCCCTAACCCCCAGGGACCTGGAGAATGTCTCCACTGGCCAGATGAAGTAAGTTCTTATTTGATTGGCTGTGGGATGGTCTGCGTGCATTGGCTGCATTTCTGGCTTTGCAGAGCTAGCCAGGAGAAAGACTGCATCTGAAAGCTGATGTGCTGAATCCTCTTGTTGTCTCTGGGCCATTTCCTCATCTCCTTGGTCACTGGCTCTGCATGCTAGCAGCACTAGAGATGCAAATTCTTGAGCCTTGCCTGAGATGTACTGCAGAAACCCTAGGGACAGGGCCCAAGCTGTCTGTTTTAGCAAGTCATCCAAGCAATTCTAACGCATGCTGAAGGACCACCCTTATAAGGTCATGTGTGACCTTCTACCAGGCCACGTGACTCAGGGGTTAGGTTTGGGGGAAAGACTAGGAACTGATTCACCAGCTTCTCCTTCTCAGTAACTTCCGTACTCAGTCCTGTCTATTTGGAAGCTTAGGAGCCCAGACTGGAAGTCAAGACAACTGAGTCTTTCTCTTTGTTCCATTTTTTTTTTTTTTTTTAGCAATCTAATTCCCTTTGAGACAGTGTGGTTTCATCTGACTAAGGAGGAGAGAGGGTCAGTAAAAAGGAAGTGTAGGAAAGAAAAACATTGTTTTTAGATATGATCTCACCATGTGATGAGATGATATTAGACAGATTATATAATCCATCTAATTTAATATCTTTTTACTTTTAACAGCTATATCATGTAGGGGGGAAATATATGTTTCTATAAGCAAAAATCAATAAAATAAATCTGCTATGCTTTGGACTTACGTTATATAAGAGATATTGATAATTCAGATGATATTAGAGATTCCTTTCTATTTTTATTAGAAGTTATATTCTTGATCGAAAAATGTTGAATCACGTGTCTGAGTGTTTTTATACTTCTAGAATACATAAGAATATAAGAAATGACTCTCAGAAGGATCAGCCTGAGGCACTACAACACCACTTCCTTGGTGCCATTCCAGCTCCTCCACCTACCCCCATGCATACCCCACACTCACCCCGCATAGAATTAGAGGCTTCCTTCTCTGTGCTTCTATGGAACGTTGTAAATACTCCTATTTTAGCACTTGCCCTTTCGTGGTGCTATAGACTGAATGTGTCTCTTCCAAATTCATAGGTTGAAACCTAATTCCTGATATGGTGGCATTTGAGGGTAAGGCCTGTGGGAGGTAATTAAGTCATGAGAGTGGGTCCCTCAGGATGGGATTTGTGTCTTTTTGAGAAGAGTCAAGAGAGATCTTGCTTCCTCTGTCTCCACTCTCTGCTGTGTGAGGATGCAAACAGAAGACAGCCATCTGCAAACCAGGAAGCAGTCTCTCACCAGACGAAATCTGCCAGCAACTCAGTCTTGAACTTCCCAGCCTCCAGAACTGTGGAAAATAAATGTCTAGGCTAATTTGTTATAGCAGCCTGAACTGACTAAGACATTTGGTAACTGAGTTTTGCTTGTGTTAAAAACCAAGACAGCAGGCTCAAAATGGAGTCACTTGTGCTAAGCCCCATGTCAAAAAACCAGGACTTAATTTCAGTTTCTACTCTCTCAGAAATTTAATCTTAAATCAGTCAGTCAGAAATCACCTGATCAGCACTATTGAGGTAGCCTGCTCATAGATTCCCGCAATCCCCTAAGGAAGCTGACCTTGCCGCAACCAATCCAGTTTCTGCTATTATAACTTCCTTGTTCCCACAGCTGCCTGTAAAGATCTTTCATTTTGTACAGCTCCTGGGATTGGCTTTCCATCTGCTAGATTGGATGTGTCCCAATTCATGAAAAGCCAATAAGACCTTGAAAATTTACCCAGTTGAATTTTGTTTTTTAACACTTGACTATCTCTCAACTATACTCTGAGATGCCAGAAACTAAGGGTTGAGTGTTACTCAATCATTTTATCCCTAACTCCCAGAGTAGTGCCTGATACACAATAGTTCTGCTATGGTTACTTTTATGTTTGATTGTTTTTGGAAAATATTGCTAAGATTATGTAACCATGTCAAACAGTTTCAATTTTCTTTAACCCTTGCATTTTCCCCAGCAAAAAAAAAAAAAAGTGTATTATTCCATAAGAGATTTTAGATGGTTTTCTGTATCTGCTAGCTCATTACTGGTCAGAAATACCTGATAAACCTGGTAAAGCCAAGATACATCCTGACTGAGAAAATCTAAATATTTCAACTTCATCAGTCATCAGGAAATAAAATTAAAACCACAATAAGATGCCACTACACATCCACCACAATAGCTGAAATAAAAATAGAAAATAAGAAACACCAAGTTTTGTCTAGAATGTAGAGAAATCAGAACTTTCAAACACAGCTGTTAGAAGTGCAAACTGGCACAGCTACATCTGAAAACTGTTTGTCTGTTACCAATACTGAACATCTGCATACCCCACGCTGGATGCAGCAGTGGCACTCCTAGGAGTACCCACTAGAGTAACATCTCCATACGCCCACTGGAAGACGTGTATGAGGACAGTTGCTCTTCATAATGGCCAAAAGCCGAACAATACCCAAATTCAACAACCATGGCTCGGAGGAATAAATTTTGAGAATTCAAGCAATGAAATATTAAACGACAAAGAGAAGAAATGATCAAAACAAATGCACATAATATGAGTGACTCTCACAAACATGACTCTGTCTGAAAGAAACCAGCCGCAGAGTGCAGGTTGTATTTTTCCATTTATAGAAAGTACCAAAACTGACAGAATTAATTTATGGTGCTACAAGTCAGGATAATGATTGAAACTGGGTCATGCACAGCCCCAGACAGGGGCACGAGGAGGAGCTCTAGAAACAGGTGATGTTTTGCTTTTCGATGCAGATCCTGGTTCAGTGTCTAAAAATCATCACACTCAAATATATCCTTTTCTGTATGTGCACCATGCTTTAATTTTTTTTTTAAAGCGTACCTATGGAAGGATGCCCTCATACAAATCCAGAGTCTGGTTTAACATCATATATACTTGTGGTTCTTGATATTAAACACATTGAATAATATCCTTATTTTTATTTTTTTAAAACTCACTAATTTAGTACCCACACCAAGGACTTGACAGTTTGAAATCTCTTATTTAGTAATAGCTACAATGCACCGAGAGCTTCCTCTATATAAGGGCCATTTCAGGGTCAGTGAGGTTAAGCCGAAGAATACAAGCCTTGAATGGCAGGCCTCGTATCCACACCTGCTCTGACTTCAAAGTCCACACAATGTATAAAGCAACTTCTATAGATCACCTACATTTATTTAGAAGGAACAATTGTCCCATGTTTATTAATCAAGGTTATTTAATTTTCCAACAGTTAAGAAACGAGCACTATTACCATAGAAGCTGGTATTTCCCATTTGCCTCTGATAAAGTTTACAATACATCCTCTTTCTCCGTATCATTGTCTGCACAGAACCCCAAGTACCCAGTCATCGAGGTGGGAAACCATTATTTCTGGAATAATGCCACAAAAAAATTTGAGGACCCCAGTGCCTCAAAATAAAGACTAACGGCCCAGATGAATTCTGGATTTTTTTTTTTATTTCTCATTATTTTGGACCTAGATGGAATGATCAGCCTCTATCTGGGACATTGTTGTGCTCATGGCCAAGGAAACAGATTAACAGACACACAATGGCTCTCCACCCCTCCATGGGAGTGGCATAACTATTCCTGCCCACATTTCATTGACCAAAGCAAGTCATATTGCCACACCTGACTTTGGTGGGATGGGAGTTTTAATCTCCCCATAGGAAAGGGCACCTCAAAATAATAGGGTTAAAACAGATACTTGCATCAGCTGCCAGGTAAGGAAGTAAGATCCTCTTGTAGGAAGGGACAGCAAACGTTTGAGAATAACAGCACGGGCTACTGCAAGCATTTTAAGTGCTATTTAACTTTCACTGTATAAATAAAATAATTGATTATCTATTACCAATGAAGAGGCCACTGTGTTGTTTTGCACTATATTGTTATAAACCACACTTACCAATGTTTCCTTAAAGCCGTTTGCAAGAGTTTCTGTAAGACAGATGCCTGGAAATGAATTTTCTGAGTAGTAGCTTCATATGCGTCTTCCACGTTACTAGATTTTGCCAAAGTTTTCTCTAAAAAGGATAAATTTACTCTCTTACCAGCAATGCCTAGGCATTTTAGAATTTCCGTATACTATTACTCTACCCAGTAATGTAATACCACACATGTTGTTATCAGGTATCTTTGGAAGTGTTACAGAATGTTAAATCTGGGCGACAGTAACATGGATATTCATTATACTTGTTTTTTGTATTTTCTCTATAATTGAAACATTTCTTAATTCTTCGATTAATCCTATTAATAGAATTATTAATTCTATTAATTAATTTAATTAATATTTCATAAGAATATTTTTAAGCTAAAGGAAAATGAAGAGAAGTTCCATAGAAGCAGACTGACCTGAAGAATCCCCGAGCCTATTGCCACTACCTTCTAAAATAATATAGATAGATTTAGGAATTATATAGCGCGGTATAGAACTTTTCTTCTGCATGTTTGCATACACCCTTCAATTATTTCCTCCTCTAACCATTAAGGATTTCGACAAGTACAAATATCTAATGAAAACATTTCTCCCCTGACTTTCAAATACTATTGGATAGAAGATATTGTTAAGCACCTTCTATCCCATGTTCCTTGGCCCGCTGGGACTCCTTGAGGTAGTAAACAGTTCCTACATGTGCCAGTGTTGTTTTCCTTTCAGTGCTTGCATCTCTCTGCCTGAAGTCTGCCCTTGGCTTGAGGAGCATGCCTGACTCACGAGTGGAAACAGGAAATGCCAGGATGCTAATATCCCCAAGAGCCACCCTCCACTAATACGAGGCGAGGTTCCCCGGATTTCTGAACTTTGGGAGGACTGAGTTCTCCAGAGTCTCTCTTGGAGGATCTTCAGAGGGGACTGAGCCCCAGTTGTCCACGCTGGTAACATGCCCATGAACACACCCTTTATTGGCCTCCCTCTCATCCTGCCTCGCTCTTCCCTTCCCTTGCCGCGGTTTCCATGGATCCTTCCCAAATAAACTATTTGTGCCTGAATGTTTGTCTCTCAGTCCTTCTTTGGGGGCATATGGGAGGAAAAATGTCTTTTTTCTCTGGCTTGGATATTATAAATTGGACTGAGCAAAGACAGATTAGCTAGAGAGAGGCAAACCAATGTTTATCAACACATGCATCACACGTACACATGGGAGAACCCAGTGATGAGGAACTCAAAGGGGTGGTTAGAACTTGAGCTGATACAGCATCATAGCAAAGAACAATAGCAGAGTGGAGAACTGATAAGACGACGGAAAAGGACTTCCGAGATTTTAGAGGTGGAAAATCGGAGGAGGATAAATCTATGACGAAACTAATGGAAGAAGGTCTCTCAGCAAGGTCTGTCTTGTAGATTCTGCTGGTGTCATCTCTGGGCTGAAGAGTCCACAGTTATCTCCAGTGATTAGCATTGCTTTTGTTCTGCTAGAGAGGGGAGCAAGGGGGCATCTTTACAAATTTATGTCCTGTTTGTAAGCAAAAAGAAGGGCAGAGAGCTTGTGTGTGTGTGTGTGTGTGTGCGCACGCGTATCTGCTTCTTCTCAAATGTCTTCAGCTCCAACTCTAGGCATACCTCAGTTCATTGTGCTGCACTTGATTGCATTTCACAGATGTGCCAGTTTTCACAAATTAAAGGTTTGTAGCAGCCCTGTGTAGAACAAGTCTACCAGCACTATTTTTCCAAGGGTGCTATTTTTACTTAAGGTATGTGCATTGGTTTTTGAGACATAATGCTATTGCACACTTAAAGACTACAGTGTAGTGTATACAGAACTTTTATATGAACTGGGAAGCCAAAAAAAAAATCATGTGACTTGCTTTGTTGCAATATTTCTGGAACTAAACCTATAATATCTCCGAGGAATGCCTGTAATCAATGTGTAAGCATATTTGGGGATGGTATATTCTGATGCCTTCAGGGATTACCCTGATTAAGAAAGCAGAGATACATAAGTCTTAGTGAAACTAATGTCCTTCCCCTCTCCCCCTACCAAGTCCTCCATCTTTCTAGAATTATTCTTCCTTTTAATATTCTAATGAATTGGCTCAAGTCTTCACCACTTTGAAATGTCTTTGAGAATTTCTGAAGGAGCAGGAAGAGAGTTTGCAGCCTTGTGTATCAGTCCCTATAGCCTGCTTCCCTGTCACTAGCTCAACACAAGCTTTCAGGTCCTCTGGCTTCTACTTCTTCTTACCAGCTGGCTCTGCCCACAATGGTCAGCACCCTAACAGTGTATCTTCCTCAAAGAACTCATCACACAGCCTCTTACATTAAACAGCCTTTTACTGCAATTTTGAGTTAATACAGTGGATTATGTAAAAGAACAAAAAATTCCTTAAAATTGGACACTGGATCTTCCTGTTGTAAAAATCCACTAATTCTTCCCAGTCATGAAAAACTTCTTGCAGGTTACATTTGTATTAATCTTGTAAGTTCTCACTCCGGACCTGTTCCCCTGTTTCCTATCTGGTTGACTCCAGAACCGAATGCCTCCCCCAACTCCCTAAAGTGTTTTTCCAAAAAAAAGGTCATCTAATTGTGTTCTTTGTCCCCGAGCCTCACAAAGCACAGGCAGGACTTTTTAAATGACATGTTTTTCTTAACATAATTCAAATTATTTTGCCCATGTCACTTTTTGTTTGGAGAAAAGGTACAGCCTAAATATTCATTCTTCTCTATTTCACCCAGAACTTGATGATTGATACTTATTTTTATTTTTGTTATATTTAACTGCAACAATAGCATGGTGAACTCTTTTAAATTAAATGTTTCAGTATTTCATATGTCTAGCATCTCCATGACTCAGGATAATTTCAAGTGATGAAAATTAAACACAATACATCTTAAAGGAGAGAAGGCACAATGTTAGCTCACATAATGGCAAAGCCTTGGGACTGACTTCGGGTACAGCTAGATCTAGGGGATTATATATTTTCAGGACAGTGTCTCTCTATCTTTTCTCTCAATTTTCTTTCTTCTGTGTTAACTCTATTTACATGTAGGTCCTTTCAATGTTTTGGCAAGATGACAATGGACTTCTATACTGCCTACTTGGTAACCTCTGATAAAAGAGAATGCCTCCTTCCTGATATAATGCATAAAGTCCTAGTGTTTTCTCTAATTATTCAAAATGAATCACGTGTTAATTTAAGAATCAGTCACTGTGGCCGGGAGGATCCAAACAACTCTCCCTTCTGAAAGTGGTCTCAGGGTGGGAGAGGTGTTATTTGCCATAAGGCATCACTGTTTTAACAGATGAGGAATGGATGGAGAAAAAGGAACCCTCTTACACTGCTAGTGCAAATGTAGGTTGGTACAGCCATTGTGGAAAACAGTTTGGAGATTCTTCAAAAAGCTAAAAATAGACTTACTATATGATCCAGCAATCCCACTTCTGGGTATGTATAATGGGAAAAGATACATGCACCCCAATGTTCATAGCAGCACTCTATAAAATAGCCAAGACATGGAAGCAACCTAAATGTCCATCGACAGATGATTGGATAAAGATGTGGTACATTTATACAATAGAATACTACTCTGCCATAAAAAAGAATGAAATAATGCCATTTGCAGCAACATGGATGGACCTAGAGATCATCATTCTAAGTGAAGTAAGTGAGAAAGAGAAAGAAAAATACCATATGATATCACTCATATGTGGAATCTGAAAAAAAAAAAAGGACACTATGAACTCATCTACAAAACAGAAACAGAGAGAATCTCAGACATAGTAAACAACACTATGGTTACTGGAGAAAGGTGGTGGGAAGGGATAAATTTGGGAGTCTGACATTTACAAATGTTAGCCACTACATATAAAAGTAGATTAAAAAAAGTTTCTTCTGTATAGCACAGAGACCCATGTTCAATATCTTGTAATAACCTTTAACGAAAAAAATATGAAAACAAATCTATGTGTGTATATGCATGGCTGGGACATTGTGCTGTACACCAGAAATTGACACATTGTAATGGACTGTACTTCAATTTAAAAAGAAAAAACAGATGAGGAATGTATGCTGAGCAAGGAAATGTAACACATTCAGGGGTCTAATGAAGAGTTTCAAAAGTTGGCCCAGAAAACCCAACTGCATTTTCTATTATTTCTTCAAGAGAAAAAAAAAAAGGAGGGAAGTTTATCATTAAATAATGTGCACGCATATGAATGTTTAGAATAGAAGTTGCTTTTAGTTGGAGACTCATTACAAAGAAGCCAATTAGTATTTTAATCACACTGCAGGATGAGGAATTTATCTAATTTTTCCATATATGAGGATTGACACAGTATTGCTGAAATGTCTTTTGCCATCATTTGATATCTATTTGCTAATGGAAAGGAATATTTCCTATTTTGAATTTTAATTCTAAAGTCACATTTTGAAGAGTCAGACAGAAATCAATAAAGAAATATACATTTTGCACAGGTTTTGCCCAGGATGTTCCTTGGGTGAAAAGGAAGAATTATTCCTGAAGTATACCTCTGGAGAGAGGCTATTTTAAAATAATGAGGAATATTACATCTGAATATATTCTTTACAGAGTAGAATATGCAACATTTTAAGAGTTCAAAGAAGAGAGAAATTACTGTAGGTTTGAGAAGTTAGAGAGGATTTGATGGAAAAGACAGATCTATCTTTAAAGTAGGTAGGACTTTAAAAAGCAGAGAAGAAAGATATGAATTTAAAGTTTACATTAAATGATTTTTAAGGAGCTAATGGGAAATATGTTTTGTAATAATATGAAGTTTTAAACAATGATTTCAAGCTTTATAATACGTGTTGCTGATATGATATTTCTGTGTTATTTTGCCTAGGTGTTTATCAGAAACAAATTGATTCAAAAGAAGTTATTAATTTATTACACAAACTTTCAGGCTGCCTTGTTTTGTTAATGATTGAAGAGTAAAGTTTTCAAATCACAAATTACTTGGATAGGTCATCATATGACTCCCCGGACTGGCATCTCTAGAATTTTGTCCTCAAAATGCCTCATCCATTCATGTTTCTTTTAACTTTCTGTTCTTGATCATTGACTTTATTACTTGACTGGTGATCTTGGCTCTTTAAAAAGTATAGAATGCAAAGTCACCAAAAGATTAAATCAAAACCCAATCGATGGGTTACCTGTAGGGCTAAATAATTTAAGATATACCTAAACCACTTTAAGACAAACTTCATACAGTGGAGAGAGATGCAGTAACCTCTGGTTTGAACCACCTCCTATCCAGTAACTGGGCCTGCAAATGTCTAGATATCAGTGGTACTGATATGTTCATGTTAGTAAATCAACCTGGTATCAGTTTAAAAAGATGGTGGTCTCTTTCTCAAATATTTCTAACTTCCTTTAAAACTCTTTGATGGAATTCTCACCCTTGATTTTGTCTCCATATTTATACCCACACAGTGCATCTATTTCAGAAATGCTACCATGAATAGCTTATTCCATAGAAATCCCATGGAGAAATTGGGTAGGATAAACGCCATCATTGGAAATGAATGGATCTATGAAAATTAACCCATGAAGATACATAAACATCAGAAGGTCTGAGTAGTTGTCTGAATCATAGCCAGACCTCTCTGGTCTGGAAGTCACAGATGGTTCCACTTTCCTGGAAGGCTTCTCGGCTCTTCCAACCATCATCAGCCGTAAACAACAAGGGAACAGGTTCTCTTCATATATTTGAATAACCCTGCTTCTGTCCCAGGCTGAAACCACCACATGCCAAGACATACAATTAAACAAAACAAAACAAAAAAGCGCAACTGAACTTACTGGAACCTTAAAAAAATTAGAATTAGATTTGAAGTAATTTTCAGGTCAGTTTTAACTTTTAACCAAGTTTCCAAGGCCAAAGCCTATAAACTGAAAACTTCATGTTTTAGAAAAAGAGAGAGAGAGAAAGAGAGAAAACAAAACAAAACAAAACAAAACAAAACTGGGCTAAAAGGAAGACGAAAGGCACCACAATTAAGGTATTGCCTTGTGAGTCATAGGCACTCAGTTATTAGATGATTTAGAGCCTACAAACAAATTTGTGGATCAATGATATCTTTGGCTTTTAACCTTTGGTCCATGGCAGTGGAGACTTGTGTCACCTGCACATGACTGAAAAGAAAAGCTGTGAATCTTGACCGTGTTTCTTATCTTTGAGGCTGGGTGCAATATGAGATCAGGGAAAGGAGAGCATCTGAGGTTAAAATGGGGCCACTTGATTTCTCATTTTTCAACCACTGGATCTAAAATTCTTCTTGCATCTTATTCTTCTCTCTCATCGCAGTGGGAAAATATCTCGTAAACCTGATGTTGAATCCTTGCACATTTGATCTATGTTACATATCCTCCCTCATCTACTCAAGATTTTGCTCCTACAGTATTTCTGTAAGGGATTTATTTTAAGTAAGAGTCAAGAAGAGATATTTGTTTTCCCCATGGTAAAGGCAATATCCTGGGCCATCTGATAGGAATCACATTAAATATGTAGATTTCTTTGGACAGTATGGCCATTTTAACAATTACTTCTTCCAACCCAAGAGCATGGGATATGTTTCCATTCCCTTGAATCATCTTCAATTTCCTTTATCATTGGCTTATAGTTCTTGGCATATAAGTCTTTAACTCCCTTGGTCAGGTTTATTCCTAAGTATTTTTTGCAATCAATCACACAGGGAACTATATTCAATATCTCATAGTAACCTATAATAAAAAAGAGTATGAAACAAATATATGCATGTATATGTATGACTGAAACATTAAGCTGTGCACTAGAAATTGACACATTGCAAAGTGACTATACTTCAATTAAAAAAAAACTGCAAAAGAAATTAAAGAGGAAGGAACAATTCCAGACTCATTCTATGAAGCCATGATCACCCTGATACCAAAACCAAACAAAGGTATTACACACACACACACATACACACACACACACAGAGTACAGGTCAATATTACTGATTAAACATAGATGCAGAAATCCACAACAAAATACTAGCAAATTGAATCCAACAGTACATTAAAATGATCATACACCATGTTCCAGTTGGATTCATCCCAGGATGCAAGGATTTTTCAATATCCACAAATCAATCAGTGTGATACACCATATTAACAAACTGAAGCATAAAAACCATATGATCATCCAAATTGATGCATAAAAAGCTTGTGATAAAATTCAACAACCATTTATGATAAAAACTCTATAAAGTGGGTATAGAGAGTACATACCTTAACATTATAAAGGCCATATAAATATATAATGGTGATAGTCTCACTCCTTCCTTATTTATTCTGTTTTGGTTTTGATGGACCCTTATATTCTAAAGATAATCTTGAGATATGTTTCTGTAGCTTTTGGCAATTGTTTCCCATTAAAAATAATCATTTGCTCTATAGATTTTGCAATATGTTATTATTCATGTCCATTAACTCATGCTCATAAATTTCATTTTTAAACATTTTATACTTCATTCCTTAAGACGAACCTCCCTGATCTGCCCCACTGTCATTTTTGCAACTCAGTTCATCTATTCTTCTGTAATAATATATAGAATTTCTAAGAATACTGATGGCTTGTGTCTGTTCTTAATGGATGCAATAGTCTTTTAAATAACACCAGAGTCTAAATCATAGAGAACTTATTTGAAGTTGATACCTTTCTTTGATGGTATCTTTGTTTTATTCCAATGTTTAGTGATTCTTGGATATATGATCAAATATCTGTTTGATAATTGAAAGGAAATACTTAGCAGGGTTGTTCTTTCTCAAACCAGTGAGAATCCCTGCTTGTGTATTGGCGGATTCAGGTTCTCATATTAGTGGACTCTCTGGGAACAGGCAGGACATACTGGGGAACACTGGGTACAAGAAGCTTTGGTTTGAGCACGTTTGACTCTTCCCTATGGCTGAGCATCAACTGCTCTCTAGCCCAACTCTGTATCTCTTCTGTTCCAGATCCATCAAATTGAGAGCGATAGAAAGAGCTTTATTCTGATGGAAGAAAGCAATCTGATTCAAACTCTGCTCAGCATTTCAGCCTCCAAATTCATGACAAAGACCAGCCTGAGGCTTATGCTTACCCTTGTTTAGAAGGGATTTTGTACTGAGTTGGGGGAGGGGAAGATGTGCTGCATCTAAACTGTCTCTGGGTTTAAGTAGAAAAGAGACATCTCTTTCAAATTTAGCTTGAATTAACTCTCTTGATGATACCCCTGGCTCCTTTGATTCCTGCTGAATTGTAAGGGGTTTCTTCTAAGGCGTGTTAGAAAGAACTCTTCTCGCTGCTTCATAACCTTTCACTCTCTATAGTTTGGGTTATATTTTCCCATTTGCTTGTTTCCTTTCATTCTTAAGACATCCTTCATCTACTGGATATTTCTTCAAAAATTATTAAATGAAGACACTCTTTCTCTTTTCCTTGCCTGTGGTTCACTTTCTTTTTCCCTTTTACATTTTTTTTTTCCTGTCATTTCAATAGTATGGGGAGAGAGTAAGGAGACACAATTTATCATCTTGTTCCAGACACATCTCCTTATTAGAATCTCTTTCCTCTTGAATTCCTTTCAAAGTGAAAACTTTCAGTACATTCCCAAATCCTCTTTCTCCAGGCAAATGCTACTTGGGTTTTGCCAAGATGCAGCCATAGCTCTGCATGCTCAACCCTCTTTAGTGATTTTGTTCTAGAGGCTACTTGTATCTGTGTCTGTAAGAGTGTTACTTAAAGGTATGCAATGTATGTATGTAGCACTAAATGATGATGATAATAATGTTTAACATGCATCCAATGCTTATTAGGTACCAGGCATTTCGTTAATTGCTCCATTCGCTTAATTTTCTTCCATTCATGAAATATGAAACCCCCCCCAGGTTCTTCATTTTACCAATGGGAAAACCAAAGCTGGGGGCTCAGGGTCTCCAGGCTTGTAAGTGTTGGAGCCAGGACTGCATCTAGGACTTGGATTCCAGAAACAGCACTTGTAAAAATTCTGTTACATGGCTGAGCATGCACTTTTACAATTATTTAACTACACAGTATTTAAGACCTCATGTTCTCTCAAGTATCAAAAAATGAGCAGAAACACAAAGCTTCCAGGAGGCTTCTACTTTGAACAGCCAAACACTAAGTGGCAAGGCACACTATATGCGGGGAAAATTCCAGTAACTCAGAGTGAAGTGTAAATTGCAAATTGCTGCATGGAAATGTACCATATTGCCCAGTAACTGGGATGATTTTCTCATGATTTTCATGAGACACAAATAGCGTCTTGCTCATTCTTTGGTTCTTCTGGGTCAATTCCTGATGTCACGTACAAATAAGCAAATGTACTTCCTCTCTTAACCTCAGAAATATACTCCAAGCTATTTCTCCCTTCTTTACTCTCCAAGTCCCATAGTGCCTCTTACAAGTTCTTTGGCCAGTTGGAAGCTCTGACCCAACTTTTCTAGGCCACTGACTTAGAAATCAATAATTCTCTTTCCTCTTCCATCTCTAAAATTAACCTGAATCAATTATCTTTAGCCAATGTTCCCCTGATGAAACAAAGTCCCTACAGATTACTGTCTTTGTTTTCTCAGTTAAAGCCAAACAAAACCAAGCAGTGAACTTAAAGTCCAGAGCAACAGACTTGGAAGCACAACTATGTTCAAATCTTGTATCATCACTCACACGCCTCGGGTTATGTTTCACAGTGACTCCATACCCTTGAGTTTTGTGTTCCTAAGTTTAAAACAGAAAGTAAATAGACTTAAGATTCTGAAAAATTAGACTAAATGATAACACGTGTAAGCCTTACACTAGAAACTTGGTTTAAATCTAAATAGAGTGTCTTCCCTGCAAAGTAAACATGACATAAGAAAGTGTTTCATAAACTAAGGTGTGACAAACACATACTAAGATAGC
Source organism: Vicugna pacos (assembly GCF_048564905.1). NCBI lineage: Eukaryota > Metazoa > Chordata > Mammalia > Artiodactyla > Camelidae > Vicugna > Vicugna pacos. Next base: position 18,538,606 of record NC_133005.1, read on the forward strand.
AGAAAACCACTGAACTCGGGGAACAAACAGATTCTGACCCAAATATGCTCATAAAAGCAGTGTGGCCTGTATAAGTCTCTTACTTTTCTTCAAGTTTTATTTATTTACTGATAAGTTGTTGTAATAAAACCATTCCAAAATCTAGACGGAGAGATGGAGCGTAAAATCCAATAGAGTGTGCAAGTGTTGACTCATATTCCATACTTCTTAAATCTTGTACCTTTCTCTTGTTAAAACTTTTTGTGTTACACCTGTACAATTGTCCAAAACCTTAAAGTGTATAGTTGTATGTGTATGTATTTACACACAGAGCTACAAACAGAGAGAGAGACAAACTACAGTCTTCCTATATTACTATATATGCTGGGAAAGCCAATAGCAAGTGTTGGTGCAAATGTGGCAAAATGGTAACTTCCATATTTTCTTCTGTGGGAAGATAAATAGTATAAGTATTTGGAAAGTAGTATGGCACTTCCCCCCCAAAGAAAAACAAAAACCAAAAAAAATTAAAAAAAAACACAAATATGTTTATAGCTTATGATGCAACAATTTCATTTTGAGATATGTGTTGTCAAAAAAGTCTCAAGCATGTGCCCAAGAAGGCCTATTTAAAGGCATGCATTATATCATTATTTAAAAGATCAGACGTTGAGTGAGCAAAATGAGTTGCACAGGAATACACGAGGATGCTAGCAGATGTTTAAATAAAAATGCATGGAAAATACCACTGTTCCCAGACCAGACACAGACAGTGCAGTATAAAAGTCTAGATGAGATGTCTAGTCAGCAGTCTCAATGTAGAAGTAAAGTCTGGAAAGAAATGGAAGGATAGAATGACACCAACTTCATTTGTCACATTGTATTTATTAAAGAGAAGAGAAGGTGATGTGAGAGCACATATGTTCAACCGTCAACATTGTTTGTTAAATCCGGGCAGTGGGCAGAGGGTGTTGACAATGTTGGTCTCTGCATTTGCCTGTTTATTGGCCTGGTCATAAAAACATACAAAGGAACTATTTTTTAAAAAAAGCTATGGAAAAACCTCCAGTTGCCTTAAATTCCTTCAGGACAATGGGCATTTGGATTGGGGAGCATGTGTTCGTATTTCCCGCATGTGCGGCATGGTCACAGAAAGGATGAGAAGCATATATGCACGCATGGGTACACATATGCATGCTATATATGTTATATATGCACATGTAATACATATATATATAGCACACCCTTCCTATATTCATACCATATGTGCAATGAATTTTGCTCTGCTCCTCCGTCTAACTGCAAATTACTTTGAATTTTTATAAAAGACGAAGTTCCATTAATTTAGAGAAATTTTTTTTCTTTACCCTTGACATTGCAAAGCCACTTAATTCTTTTAACAGATTTTATTGATAGATTCTTGCATAACTTTTCTCATTTGGCACCACACTTGTTTCCTCCAGCCATTGGCCAATGCAGGCCCAGGATTTCATTCCACTCTGCTTTGCTTCATCATTTTCTATAAAAACAGGCTGGACACACTTAAATAACATTTGCTATTAACATATTTTAACTTTAAATCTGTTAACTAAGATATAGTGTATTCAGAGTGTACTTGGGTCATAAAAAGGCCGGAAATCTGCCTTAACATCTCATGGAAATATCTAATGAAATGTCTAGTAGCACACACACTTAATTGCAATTTCCTGTAACTTAGAGTGGCTTTTAATAAAGCTTATTCTTTTTATATTTTACTATTGCTTGACTTCTGGATTGTGTGCTTTGACATCAGAAATAACTTAGATGAGATTATTTCCTTGAAGTTTAACTCCCAGGATATGTGCAATCACATTCCTTTCCATAATGAAAAAAAATTAATAAAACACTCAAGAAACAAATGGACTGCAATTCCACCAATTCAAGATAATTACAAAGAGAACTGGCCTGAATCTGGAAACAAAGCAAACGTTAAAAGAGGCACCATATGTTTACTTTCAACTGGGGGCAGTAATGGGAACCCACTTACAACAATGTGCCCAAGCCGGGGTCCTGCTGAGCCCACTATAATAAACAGAAAATGCTTTCATAGAACTCCCTTAATTATTGATTCTACAGCTGAGGTGGTTTTGAAAGTGTGTAAGAACAGTGGTTTACCAAGCAAGTTAAACATTCTTTTCCTGCCTTCCTCCCCCAAATCTTATATAAACCTAGTTCCTTTAAAAAGTCTACTTCTCTCCCTGTGTTATGAATTCTGAAGACAAAATAAATGTCAGATAAATGAAATTGTCCCTATTCGAGAATCCACATGGAAGTTTTGGGGTATTTTTCTGTAAATCTAAAAGAATCAGGTTAAGTCAAATGTAGAAGGCAGGAAGAAAATAACCCATCCTAGGATACATTTTTTTCTTTATCTTTTATTACTGTCAAGTACACACAATGTAACAAAGGGTGAATGGGAGGTAATGCTTTCTGAGTCCTAGAACATGTAAAAACCCCTTTAATTTTGCTCTGATTGACACTTTGGCTGGTTTTAGAATTTAGATAAAAAATAATTTCTTGTTTTCTAAGACCAGTGGGAATATTACTGAAACATTTCTTTCTGAGATCCAGAGTTGTTTGTTAAGTATGATTTCACTCTGGTTCTTGTTTCTTTATAAGAGGTCGGTACTTTGTGGAAATTTTTATACTTTCAACATATCCTTGGTATTCTGAAAATTCATGAATTATATGAGATATTTTAAAATACGTATATTTTGTTTGGCAGTTTATGGTCACCTTAAATCTTAAGGTTTATGCCGCTCTGTTATTCAGTTATTCCTTCATAACTATTGTTTCATCTCTTTGTTTTGTTCTATTTCCTTTTTCAGAGATTCCTTTTATCACATGTTGGAATGTCTAGCTATGTCATATTTTGTCTCTTTTTGGTCATTTTCTTGTCTCTCACACACACGCACGTACACACACACAGGAAGACTTGCTCAAATTTATTTTTCATTCTTCTATGGAATTATTTTTTCTTTTCCTTTGAAGAGTCACTTATAAGCTTCTAGAATCACTGTCTTGTTCTCTGGTTGTTCTTTGTTCACATCACCTCATGTGCTTTTTCCTTTTTCTTAGTGAAAAAATTATCTTTCTCAGGAAGTCATATTTTGTTTTTTTCTAATATGTTCAGCAATGACATGTCACATATAAGCCAGTTTTTGTTTGTGTGTTTGTTTGTTTTTGGATTCAAATTGTCTGTTTTATACAGGAATAATTCTACATCTGCTAAGCTATGGTGAATTGTGTAACTAGTTCAGTTTTGTCTGTTTCAATTGGATGCTAAAAAGGGCTTAAATTTAAACTCATGGTCTTCTATTACTTGTAAAGAAAATATTAGTACCATTTTGAAATTTATGTGTCATTTCTATCTTCTGTTTCATTCATTACTCTTATTTTTTCTTTCTTATTTACTACTAATTTCAGATCACCTCTGCTATTTCATATACCTTTGGAATCCACTGTTAGTCCTCAGAGTATGTATTAAGATTTTTAGCACAGTGAAGAAATAGAGTGAACTATCTGGCTACTGTTTCAATTAACATTTTATACCCAATAAATTTTGTCCTGATACTCAATTTAAATGATATAAACAAAATATCAATAGCAAAGAGTCAGTATGTATAATTCATAAAATGAATTTTCAAAAATTCAATCAAGATAATTTTTATCAATATAAGATTTCCAAACATATCCCATCTTGTGAAATATTTCTTGACCACATCAGCTTTTACTCATCTCTCTCCTTTGTAGTTTCTTTTTGCTTTGGAAGAAGTTTTCTCTCTTAACAATTTCTGCATGTGAAAACAAAGCCAATTCATCATGACATCCATTTTTGCAATGCCACACTAAAAGGATTTAGTTAATCTACAGTGTGGAAGTGTCTGACTTGATCCATGTGTCATTTATCTTATGCCATAATAATGTTGCATAACAAACCACCTCATAAAATGGGTGGCTTAAAACATCAACTGTTTATTATTTTACAAATATTTGGGTCAGGTTGGTGGTTTTGGTGATCTGGGCTAGTCTCAGCTAATCATGTGTGGGCTCATTCATGCCTCTGCATTCAGATGGTAGGTTGGCTGGGTCTACCAACAAAAGATATGGCAGACTGTAACTCAAAAAAAAAATCACACATGTTTGTTTGCGTGATTTTACCTAAATAATAAAAATGAAGAGCTCATACTGAAAAGCAATTATTTTTCTTGCCAAATATAAAATATGAAATCCATATAGAAATGGACCTGGTTTTGAATAATGGAGAAATGAGGAAGGAAAATCAGGAGAAAAATCATAAGTAATGAAAATGCATAAAAAAACCCATAAACTTCCCCTTATTTATCTTCATCAAATTCCCTTCACCAAAGGAAAAACAACCAATTTGACTGACGTGTTTTTACATCCCTTCAGTTCCTCTGGTTCTATTGTTTTCTACAAAGGGGTTGCCAACAATTAAGAAAAAGAAGTTAAAAAAAAACAAAACAAAACATTGTGAGCTTCAGTCCTCACGCAATAGTAGGGTGACAAATCAAATGTATGTTATAATTTACCCAGAAGAAAAATAATAAATTCAGATTAAATTAAAAATGAAAAAAAAACTAAAAAAACTACGGATTTGTAAGTCAAGGAAAAATAGTGTGAAACAATAACTCAGCGTCCAGGTAGCATTTGTGTTTGTTTCCATTGCCAGCATTTTCACATGGGGTAGAAAGGAGGCCAGGTTTTAACTACGATGAATTAGTTGTGAAGCTTGCTTCGGGGCTGTCCTAATCTTCACTCTGCCCTGTCTTATTCACTTTATTCGTTGCATATTGCTACCGATACAGAGAAACATAGAAGGAAAAAAAAAGAACAGATTTTCCAATCAGCCTTAATGTAAGCTGCCCAGCCACGAAGCCAACAAAACCAACGTCCCCTCCATGGCGGCCTCTCTTTCCCAAAGCACTTCAAGGAAAGGGAGAGAGCAGTGGTTGGTCATCAACTGAGCAATACGGACCACATTTTCCTTCATCTTCAATCATAGTGGAGAAAGGATTACCTGTGCACCCCTGCACACAAAGCAAAAAGAAACTGCAAAGGAGAGAGATGAGCAAAGGCTGATGTGGTCAAGAAATATTTCACGAAATGGGATTTGTTTTATTGACTTTTCTCATAATATCTGCTAAAACATATTGACAAAAAATGTGATGATATGCTCATTTGAAAATGAAGACACTTCGTTCCCTTTCGTGAGTTCCATATCCAAAAGGTGAAGGGTGGGGAAGAGAATTGTCCCTTTGGGAACTTGAACACTGGGAGACATGGTGCAAAATCTTTTCTGAATTGCATGCCAATGGCTTTTGTTCCATCTCTCATTTGAATGAACTCTAGCCATGTATTTATACAAAATATTTTCAGATATGAATGCCAACGTGCTTCCTAAGAGATGATCTCTTTTAAAGTGTCTTGAAGGTGAGGATGAGAGGCAAAATGATTGGCATATTACCAGGAATTTCCACAGGGTGCATTAAATAAACACAATTTGAATTCTCAAGAGGAGTTTAATTAGTATGAAGATAACAATTTGGACTTCATGTCCGTATATGTGGCTCACTGTGAGAACTTGATTGAGGAAATGCTCTGGATTCAAATTAGATTCTACAGAGCGGACTAGCTTCTTTTTTTTTCTTAGACCCCTGTGCACTTCAGTGTGTGCTGAAGAAACAAGCTTTTGGTCTCCCAGGAGAATATTTAAGCTGGACTTAGAAGCAAATTATCTTCATTACACGTGAGTTTCTGATAGATAAGGCAAGTCTCCACTCTAGGACATACAAAAAGAGAAGATTTAAATGCCTAAGTAGTCTACATTGATTAGACTTTGAGTTGCATATTACTATTGATGCAGAGAATCATTTATTTTTCCATGATGAATAGGAAAACTATGATAGATACATACTCCAGTAAGTTTTTGCATTGCTCGTGGTCAGCTCTCTTTAAAGACATGATTGCCTTTGTAACTTGCATCTCAGTCTGGGCGGCTCTCGGAGCCCCCAGCCTTAGTGTCGGCTGGTGGGCAAATCCCTCCACACCCGCACAAGGCTCAGTGGAAATTTCCTTTATCACAATCCTCAGTCACCAAAGTTGGTTTGGAGGAACTTCCCCTTAAATAGCTTCCCGTAGTTTACAGTTTAGTTTAGAATCACCAAGGGTGGGGGGTGGGGGCTTTAAAGGTTACTGATAACTGGCTTCCACTCCTAGACTTTCTGATTTAATTGGTTTGGGGTATGGACTAGGCTTTGGGATTTTTCGAAAGCTCCCTACAGGATTCCATTTCATCGCTACGCATCACTTGAGAACTACTGATGTGTAAAGAGGAGGAAAAGAAAGCAGAAATTTGTTGTAACAAAATACTTCTTGTGTGATAGATACCTAAGGGGGAAAAATGGTATTTTTCCCTCCCTGGCCAGAGCTTCCACCACCCTCACCAGTCCATTTCAAAGACTAAAAACATCCCTTGAAAACCTAAGTTTCCCTGTAAGGAACTTAAAGACATCACGGGAGAGCTCAAGCCTGCTGCCTCTCACCCCCGCTGGCGACAGAGAGCAGCTGGCGACCATCCTTCTCTTTCCCATAAGCCAGTCGACAAAAATAACGCGACAGCTTTATCTGTGTGTTGTGCCGAATAAAAATATACAGAGGAAGCTGGTGAATTCTCTTTCCTAATCAACAAATTTATTAATTTGTTTAAACTCCCAGGAGCCTGATCCTTTCACAGGAGCAGAATAAGTTAATTGCGTTCTCATGTTAAAACAGCATCACTAGTCGGGCACAACCAAGGAGAGTGCCTTTTTAATATCCTGTGGTGTGGATGTGGCAGGAGGCAGTTAAACTGATAGAATTCTTACTAGAACAATCAAGCGGAGGGTGTTTTTAATGCAGTGTCTTGGAACCATGCAAACTTCTCACCAGCCTGGCTGTGCGGGTAATGCCTTGTAGGCACAGTTCCCACTGGTTTCAGGGTGAATTACATTATATTACAGAGTTGTTAAGTCCAGCATCCAAGATTCTTGTGTTGTTTTTCTCAGGTACATGATTAACACCAGACTTCCATATTCCTCTGAGTTACATCTGCCTGTAAATTGAGGGGGTTTTGTTCATGTTTATTTTGTTCTGGCAGAAAAACCAGCCATGGCTGTCCATCCACCATTTTCCTGGAAAAAAACATTTACGGAGCCTCCATTATGTGTTGAGTACTATGCAAACTTCTGGAGTGAAAATGGTAAACCAGACAGGCAGGATATTAATGCAGGGGAGAGAGAACTCATGGATATTAGAGTCTGGGATCTAATGCCAGCTTCCCTGATTTCACAGCCAGGCTCCACCACAAACTGCATGTCATTTCTCTGGGACTCAGCGATTGCATTATAAGATGGGGTGAATAATAGTTTCTTCGTTACAGAGAGTAGATTTATTAGGGGGAAATCAATGGAATAATAGATTTAAAATGTTTTGCACCACACTTGGCACATTGTGTTATTTTTTTCTGTTATTGTTTCTGTTGTCTCTACTTATGGTGACCTAAATAAATAAGATTTGCTGTTAACAAATATTAATGTCATTGATAGTCTTTTGATTTTTTTTTTTCGGTGAAAATGTGTATTTATTTTTAAGGTGAGAAAGAAAGCTTCTTATAGTGCGGCATATTTCTACCCAAATGAACATAACATATTAAAAAATAGTATTTATAAGAGTCGAAGATTTTTGTATTTGGAGTTTTGCACAAGTGGCCATTTGTTAAATGACTCAGAGTAAATCATAGCTCAGACATAAGGGTGAAGTGGGCTGGGCTTCCTCCTAGGAGGGGAAGTGCTTTTGTAGCGTCTGGTCACTATTAGCTTCCATCATCCGAGTGATATACGTGGAAAACGGCTACTTACATTTTCAAAGAAAATAGATGAAATCAGCCCTGAAACAATATATTGCCTGAGATTTCAGTACCTGTGTCCGTCCTGGGATGTGTGAGAACAACACGAGACAGTTTACCGCTTCTCTTCCCTTCCCCGAGTGGCACGAAGGATGCACCTGTGGTATGTGGGGAGATGAAGTATAGGCAGGTTTATAGAAAAGATAAATTTCCCTGGAGAACCCTGGATGCCAAGCTAAGCCCCACTTTTTTAATTGCTGTGTGAGATGGGCCAGGTAACTTAGTGTATTTGGCTCCACTTTCTTCATCTATAAAAAGAAGAGGTTGAACATCTATACCTCAGTGTTTGAGTTTCATCTAGATTTGGAATTTTAATATAATTTATGGAACACTGGACAGTGGTTTAACTAAGGAGAGAACTGTATTCCACGTGTGAAAAATAAGACCTAAATAGGAGCGATGCATTAGTACATTGCAGGAGGGTCAAGTCTCCCAAGCATCTTCAGACAAGATGCCTCAGGAAGGGGTGTTTCAGGAAAGGCCAAGACAGGTGCAAGGATATCATAAATGTGAAATATATAAACATATACCTGTGATATATCTTGTAATACCCCTGGAACAGTTAGAGCTGTAAGCAAATATACAATGTTCATTATTTGTGAAAAGCTTTGAAATAGATGATTAGCTTTAAGTTGGCCGAAGATCCTTGTTATCCCCCCATAATTATTAACCTATTCTTAACAAAAAGAATCTTAATGAAAGGATGTCTCTCAATGCAGATTCCCAATATACACTATGGTTTCCATTAAGCAATTTCATTAGGTTGGTTATAATTTTTTCTTTTATTACAGCCCAACTTCTATGACCTTAAAAAATCTCCATGACATGAGTACACGACTTTCAATTGCCATCAACCTGCACAGACAGAACGGCCCTCCACCCTAGCATTGGGTCAGGTACCGACACCACACAAAGCAAGAGGGTATAAAATGTTGATTGCTTATGTAATGAGGGTATTTCTTGGGAATGCAGGGTGGGCCCCCCCAGGAAGGTGGAAAAATGGCTTGAGAAAGCAAGGGAAGAAGACAGCTGTGGGGTTTTTATGGTGCTTAGGGGGTGAGGCTGAGGTGCAGTTTCCAACGAGGAGCCTTTTCCAGGCAAGGGCTTGTGTGGTTTGGCTCTCCCACTGGCACAAGTAGAGGAGATACCCAGGCTTGCTTAGCTTGCCCACATACGCGACAGAAGGGGATGAGAGAGGGGTGAGGATTAAAATCTGTTGGCAGCCAAATATCAAAACTGAAGACAGATATTAGTTTTACACTTTCCATATAATTAATTTCCATTAAATTAAAAAAAATTCAGATAGAAGGTTCATCAGGTTCACTTAGATTATCAGCAGGTGTGCTCAAATATTTTTAAAGCATGACGGGCTTCCATTACATCATCTAAACTTCGCAGTCTTCAATTGTATCAACTGCGGGTGATTTTCCTTGATATTTTGCAAAGGCGCTGCTTCCTTGGCCCCACTTTGCCCTGCCTCTTCCCCAAGCTGCACAGGCTGACGATGTTGCCTCACTCATGAAGGCAAGATCACAAAGTTGGATCAGCCTTCACATACCTTGTGTACAAGGGAAGCGTAACTTATGGAAATATAACAAAAATGACCAGCATTTCACAAACACTGAACCTCTTTCCCCGCAGTCCTATGTCAGCACAAAGTTAATTTCCTTTTCCTTTTAGCTCATTTATGATGTGATGTGAACTGCTGAACCATCTTTAACCATGTATAAGACTTTTCTTTTGGGTCATTGGAAATGTTTAAAATTAAAAAAAAAACAACTGTCTCCTAAAGAAATTTCTTGCTGTTTCTATTATTTTAAAATTATTTTCTACACAAGTTCTTTATTGTTCTAATGGATGAAAGCCAATTCAGTCAGAAAAATGGAAGTCATGTTTTCTATCTGAACCTAAAATATGGATGTTTTCATGATATTATTGTTTCTACAAGAAGAGCTTAAAGCTTTTTAGAGATAAGCAGTCTTAATTCTTTTCAGCTACTCAACTAGTGTCAACTAGTGATTACAAAGGATGTCCACTAAGATATTTGATGACAAAAATTGATAACAAAAGAAAAGGAATAAAAGTAAAGGCTAGTTGTGAGGTTTATGTAAGTTATATACACACAATCTTGTAATTTATTGCACACAATTTGGTTTGACCTTATATAATGTGACCTATTTACAATGTATAAAATGTCAAATATAACAGAAGAGAAACCAAATGAAGAGTAAATAGATTTAAAACATTTTATACCAAAAAAATTTGATGAGCATGGATATTAAAGCAATACATGACCTTTAAAATAGATTTATATTTTCTAGCACCTTTATTAGAGCGAGCTATAAGACTTGTCATCCACAAGTAAGGCTCACATATGACAATGTGACAAGAATTTTTTTCCATCTAGATTTTGGTTTCTAATTCAATGAATAGCTACATATAAACAGGAGAACTGCTAACGGTGATGCTGTGGAGTAGGAAAGACCAAGATATGCAGGAATCACGTGTTGCAGAAAGCAAAATTATAGTTACAGATACCTGCTGGAATCAGAGCTAACCAGCACAGAAGAGGGTCTCCCTGGCCAAGGCATGGGAATGTCAGATTTCTAAAGAAAACTGGAATTTGTGAAAAGTTCCAAGTCCACAATGATACTTAAACAGGTAAATTACATGAGGTTTGTTAGAAAAAGGTTACAAAAATTTCCAATAACATTAACAGACAAGGCTCCATATTAATATAGTCTAATTCTCTGTAGCATACTCTTTGTAGCGCATATTTAGCACATATTCTTACATGTAAACTGTGTTTTTATACAAATTCAGTAAAGTTTGTAACCGTCTTGCCACTTTCTGTATGTTTCATTTGTCTTAAGACGTTTAAAAAGCAGTGAAGGGCTTGTCAATGGCGTTGCTAAACTGGATTTATTACACATACAAATCTTGCTTAAGTGTTAAGGAATGTTTTCCTTCTTTGATTGCAAGGTTGACCCATTGGATACTTTTAACATTTGAGAAAATCATATATACATTATACTTATAATTATAGTTTGAAATACTGGTAGAAATACTGCTAGGTAAACATTGCTAAATATTCATGTGGTATTTCATAGGATATTTTATTTATTTATTAGAATAGTGAAAGTGATTGCTTTCTTAGGAACAAAAATTATATTTGTAAATTGGAGACTTATCTATATACAGATGGATATTATTTTAAATGGAATTACTGCAGTTATATTTTCTACTCTCAAAATCCCCTTCAGCGACTTTTATCCCAAATCATTGACTGATATGAGACCACCTCATTGCTTATTATTTGCATAATGCTATACATTCTTCATCATGCCAGAGTCTTTCCCAATAGATTTATAATCTCCGTGAGGGAATTTTTCACAAATTTAGCACAGTGTCAGGAGCACCACAGGTTTACAGGTTTCCCTTGCACTAAAATTTCATTTGTTGAAGTCATCCAACCAGCTAGATCGATGTTGCCAAATTTAATGATCAATTTCAGTCTAAATGTATTTGAATTCCCAGTAGAGATTACCCCAGGTGTTCACACTGTCCTTCTTGAGACACCACCAGGACATCACTCTCTCCTGCTTTTCTTCTTACATCAATGCCCACTCCTTCTCATTTTCTAGTGCCAAATTGTCCTCACCTTCCAGACCTCTAAATGTTGAAGTTGTCCCAGGTTCACTCTTCGTGGCAATTCTATATTATTACTCTATGTCGTAGGGCTATGGATTCTGCATAGACATTTAGGCAGCTCAGACTTGTATCTCCAACCTGGATACTTTGCAATTATCATCTCTGCCTGGATGTCTAATGAGCATCTCAAGCATAGGATGTCCAAATAGAAATCTTGTTCACCTACCCACCCAAGACATTTTTTCCTAATTTCTCTATATTCCCCGAAAGGGACCATTCTTCCAGTCTCCTAGGTCAAAAGGAGATAGGCGTGGCTCCTCACTTTCTTTACAAACCATGTACAATTGAAAAGCAAGTCCTGCCTGCTCGATCTTCAGAGCAAATCTCAAGTCCCACCACCTCTCTCTTCCTCCTCGGATACTGTTTACTTCCCAGAGTTCTATTCTTAACCAGCTTCTGTCTACTCTTTGTAAATCATTCAGAGAAATCTTTTAAGTATATAAGCAAGATCTTGTCTAGATGCACAGAAATGATGGCTCTAACATCCTCTGACGATGATCTGCTGGTGTCATTTGCTGGATGAGTAGTCAGGTGCATTCTTAACGTGCAAGAATAAAAAGCCCTTCTCATGTCACATCCTCCTCACATCTGGTCTGTGATTGCCTCTCTAGCCTCATTTATTGCTTGCTGCCCTTGACCATTCTGCTCCAGGAACATGGACCTCCTTACTGTTCTTCTTTCAAAGAAAATTTCTTCCTGCCTCATAGCATCATTTTCATTATTCTGTCTGCTTACATACACCCTGTTAGATCCCTGCTTCTATAGACAACCATTTTTATTAGGTTTTTTTTTTGACTGAATCTTTCAGAGAATAGATAGAGAGATGATAGACAGATAGACTTGTCACTTCTCACACATACCATTACCTGACATTTATTACTTTATTCACTCTCTCTGTTCCTCAGCTAAAGTGTAAGCTCCAGGAAAACAGGGAACTTTTCTTTTAAGTTTTATACCTTATATACTGATATATACTGATATTTAGTAATTATTCAAGAAAATATTTGTTAAATAAACTGTGGTATAAAAGGGATAATTAAATTAGAAAATTAAAATAATTTCTCTTATGAATTTATGTCACCCTTTGATTAGATTCTTTAGTAAATTTCCCAACAAAGAGCAAAGAAACAAATTTATTCATTATATGTGCCTTGCTCTCAGTTCAAAATTCTTTTTAATTAGTTAATATGTAACAATAATTCTAGCTGTGAAAATTACTTTCTCCTCAGTAATGAGACATCTCAACCTCTTGTATAAGTGCAACCTAATTGTGAAAACACATCAGACAAAAATTCATCGAGAGTCATCCTACAAAATACCTGATAACTGCTCCTCAAAAATCTCAAGGTCATGACAGCCAAGGAAAATCTAAGGAATTGCCACAGATGGAAGAGACTAAAAAAACATGAAAACCAAATACAGCATGAGATCCTGGACCAGGAAAAGAACATTAGTGGAAAAAAAAAACCTAGTGAAATTCTAACGAAGGCTGGTATTTATTTGTGTCACCCCCATGTTCATTTTTCATTAATTTCTTTGTTGCACTATGGTTAATGCAAGATGCTAAATTAGAAAAAAGCTGGGTGACCAAAAGAAAATGTGAACTGTATTCTTTTTTGCAACTTTTCTGTAAATATAAAATATCTCAAAATTTAAAAAAATAAGACAAAGGTCTGAACAATTCATTGCTTGGTGCTCTTTCTATACCGCTGTTTTGGTCTTTGTCAATGTCTACGTGTCACTGGAATAAATTATTCAGCTGAGTTAAAAAAAAAGTAGCTAATTACATCATACTGTGTAGGCAAAATCATCCCGTCACTGACTTTTTCCCTTTTCAACTAGTTGTTAATGGTTGTTTAGCCTCAGTCCAAGAGTGTACTCTTAGGAAGTTGATGATAATTCTTTATATTTCCAAATATTTGTCAACTCATATAATACTTATCAATTAAATTCATTATGCCATATACCATACATTATGATGATGTACAGAGCTTTAAAATACATCACCATGATATTTATTACATTCTTTTGAGCTTTCCATGGAAGAATGACTTTTCTAAGTATGTCATAAAATATTATATACTCAAAGTAAAGCATAATTTCCACAACTTACTAGAAAAAGGTGAATGTTGTTCAATATACAAAGGACTTAGGAAGAAATCTATCTCATGCTTTCTTCTAACCTTGTATACTGGGTAAAGAGTCTTCCAATTTAGAAGGAAAAAAATGATGTTTTTCATACTGTGCTATTGCTCCTCCTGGGAGCATTTCTATGCCCCTTTCTAGGTGGATTTTAGGGACCTATTAACAATATTAACCTATTAACAATGAGTGTTGCTCATTGAAAAATGGGTGTGAAGCACAGAAGCCCACTCGAAGAGTAGGGGCAACCTAGCTTGCCTCTAAAGGACTTTTCAGGATGAAATTATGCTGTTGGGTTGAACAAATGATTATCTTTCTGTAGCACCAGGAATGTTTACAATGGGTTGCATGGTGTGAGCAGTGGGAAATATAAACAGATCCCACCTTGGGGGTGCTTAACATCCAAAGGGAATCCCAGCACATTCTGGAAATCCTGTGTAATCTGACTGCAGACTTAGCAGGTTCTCCTCAATTTATCCTCTAACTACAAAGTACCTGATCGGAAAGTGAGTAACAAGGGCTTGAAGCTGGAGATTGAATTTGAGTGAAAAAGGTTTAAATGATCCTTTGTTCTATTTATTTTTTTCCACATAAATGTAAATGAGCCCTTTATAGAAGTCATGGTAAATGCACCATTTTAGAGTTTACAAAGAATGTTTATTTAAAATACTTAAGCGACCTGGTCCACAAGGTTGGCCTTCCCTCACAAAATAAACAGCCGCCCATTTGATAACCATGAGTGCATACAGGGGCTTAAAGAGCTCAGATTTACATTAAGCAGGTTGAAACACTTCCTTTTAATTATGAAGTCAGAACGATGCAGTGGGTAGGATTCTGTACTTAATAGGACTGTCTCAAAGCCCTTTTCCCTGTATGGCCGAGAATGCGTAGATGATGTTCCTAAATTGTTGATTATTTTTTTTTCTTTTGGAGAAGTTAATTTTAAGGAGACAAGAGACACGGGTTAGCATGTTAATTAACATGTGATTTCTTGGGATTGCTTGTTATATAGCTTTTGGGTCACCACAGAGAAGCAATTCTTGGAATTCATCTTTTTCATCTTTTACACATGACAACAAGAACTGTCATTCATGTTGAGTGGCAAATTTGTTCCAGTTAATGGCCCTCTTGTGGTGATGGCACATTTTAGGACCAAAACAATCTTACTGGGTGTTAAATATGATTAACAGAATTTCCAGTTTCACCACCCAGCTAGACAATGTTGTTCCCTACATATTTCACCACATCTGTTTTCCTGAAGCATCCATCTTCTGGGCACAATTTCAATCAGAAGACAGGAGAAGCAGAGGAGCCATTTTTCCTGTGTAACTGCAAGAGTCGAGGACATCACTTTCTCTCCAAATTCAGACTTAACGTCAATAATGATTGCTCACGGAATGACTTTTCTCCATAATGGGTCTTTAAAAATGGTATTTTGATGGTACTGTTTCAGGCGAAATTCACACTCATTCACTCGACACATTAGTCAGAGGACATCATATGGGGTAAATTAGATCAGCTTGCTGGGTTCAGATCAACACCGAGTGTTGCTTTGATATACACACCAAGAGGAAACACTGAAAGCACCATCTTCTGCATCTCTCAGCCTGTCATGTGTGTGTTCTATTTCTAAGTGTTTTCAGCCCTTTAATGAAAGGGTTAGCATTTAACTTAACATGTTCTTCTATACCTTAATTTTTGTTTCAATTGGAATGTGAGCAGATCACGAGCTTTTGAAAGGTTCAAATATTAGTGAAAATAATCGTCTAGAAAAAAATGATCTTTCTAAAAAAAAATGACTCCCCAGAACCCACTTTCAACTACTTCTGTCCAATCTCAAGCCTTCATTTCATATTCTGACAAGTACCATACAACTTTCTTTCATTGTATTTTATGTACATACTATTTATGTACTTTCAAATTGCTGTTTATTACTTATGTTAATTTGTTTTCATTGGTCATTTGATATATTTTTATCTGAGATAAATCCATGCATATTTTTGGCTTGGAATAGGATGTATTGATTTTTTCTATTAAATTAATGAAAAAGTATATTGCTTTCATTTCATGTATTTGCACTTAAAGTTGGGGTCTTCAGGAAGAGATAAAAGTCAGTGGGTGGAGTCCAGCAATCCTCTTCCTAGGCATATATCCAGAGGGAAATATAATTTGAAAAAACACATGAAACCCAATGTTCATAGCGGCACTATTTACAATAGCCAAGACATGGAAGCAACCCAAGTGTCCATTGATAGATAACTTGATAAAGAAGGTGTGTCACACACACACATGCACATGCATAGAATGGAATATTACTCAACCATGAAAAAGAATAAAATAATGCCATTTGCTGCAACATGGATGGACCTGGAGATTGCCATCTAAGTGGAGTAAGTCAGAAAGAGAAAGAAAAACACCACATGATGTCACTTATATGTAGAACCTTAAAGAAAGGACACAAAGGAACTTATTTTAAAAATAGAAACAGACTCACAGGTACAGAGAACAAACTTATGGTTACCACGGGGAAAAGATGGGAATGGATAAATTAGGAATTTGAAATTTGCACAACTTGGGGAGTGATGGAAATGTTAGCTATCTTGAATGTGGTGATGGTTTCATGGGTATATATACATATATATAGATTTATCAAAATTCATCAAATTGTACCTCTGAAATATGTGTAGTTTACTGTATAGGAACCATACGACAATAAAGGTGTTAAAAAAAAAAAGGTCAGTGAGTAAGAGATAAGTAAACCAAGCAGAAAGAGGGAGAGTGCAGGGAGAGAAAATCTGAACTATCAGCTTATTTCTCAAAGGTGCACTGTATTTCCTTGGGGCCTCTGTCCCTCTTGTTCTGCTGACTGTTAAAAAAAATAGGTTTGAGCTATAGAAAACCCAGTTTTTAATGTTTATGAAGTGTCTGCGTTCTGGAAGCATATTATGGAAGCCGCTGGCAAGCACAACCATCTGATGTGAAACATAGCGTAGAGGTGATGAAGATTAAATTTGTGCAGAAGCTGACAATTTTGTCGATAGGTTCCCAGGTCTCACACCCATGCTGTAGGTCTAAAATTAAAGTTGTCGTAGGTGATATTATTACTGAGTTGTTCTGAAAGGAGTCACTTACTCCTCATAATGGAAACGGAGTGTATTCCTCCAGACATTAGCATGTCATAAATCATATGGGTTTTGGAAAACTACTGGCTTTCAACAGAGTTTTATTTAATGAAAATTAACACAATAAAATGTCTTCATTGCAGTACTCATGCTGCAGTGGAACCCATTCAAAACATAGAGCTTTCATTTTTTCGTAAAAGACTGAAACATCTTGCCAAAATAAGATAGGCAAAAAAAAAAAGTTTGATTATTTAACATTCCATGATTTGTAATGGATGGAGTATTGGGGAATAACAGTGATGAATACCAGAATTGATCTCATGTCACCAACTTAAGACTTTATTTTTGGTAGCATATTACAGTGACATGTGGTAAAAGGTAGCCAAAGTGTTAAAACAGAAACGAGGGGTGGGGAAAAAGAAATCCAATTTTGTTCCATAAGAATTGTGAATTGGGAACAGTCTTTTAAAATGTTAGTTCAGCTGAGACTTTCTGATGAGTAGGAAGGTCTGAGTAATTTGCTTTGGAAAGTTGTCATTCGAAATTGCTGGCTATTTGTTTGAGAGTTAACGAAAGCAGGTAATGTGTAGCACTCTTTTATAGGGAATCACTTAAAGCTGAGAGTTCCTTCCAACATGACATCCTTGCTCAACCAACCTCCCAACAGAGAATTACCACTTGTGTACATTTACATTAGGCAGGTTTAGGCTGAAAGCATATTAAATGGGACATTTGCAAGGTCTTCAGAAAATTAATTTATACTGAGCTTGGCATGAAAACGAGAGAGCGAATATTCTCACAGATTTTTGGCATCCCCAAACATTAGACATGACGTTTGTGGAAATGTAATTAAGTGCATAACATATACTTCATAATAGTACAGTTGGCAAGAAAGGGGGAAAAAAAAGCCTCTATTAAAAAAGTGAAAGCAGGTAATGGTAGCTCTCCAATGGCAGCATCTTGAGCTTCACTATTTACTGTTACTAATGTGTTGCTTTCTTTTACAGCATGGACAAAATGAGAAGCGTCTTTTGAACCTAAAACTGCATATATTACCTGGCCTGTGACAATGCATATTACTGTCACTATAATTTTAAAAATGAGCTGACCCAAACTGATCTATGTTTACAATATTATACATAATATGTGATACACACCCATAGGTTAGGCACTGTACCATTGACATTCCTTTATCCGTCTCTTACATTGGTCTTCCAGAGTCCTAGGTGGATTTATTAACCTGTCCAAGACGATGAAGAGGGGACAAACACCTTCTGCTACTCCCAAGTCCAAAGTCACTCTCTGGTGTAAGAAGATGGAAATCCAAATGGGGAAAACTTGATGAGTCTAGAGCAGTCTCCATGCATCCAAGGAAGGAGAAGAATGCACTTGCTTTAAAATAAAGAGATGAGCATGCTCAGGAGCATAGTTTAATTGTTCTTGGGTGAAAGGTAGACCATCTACCTTTGAGGTGGGAATATCACTGGAAACAATTAAGTAAACTGATGTCTGTGTCTGCTGTAAAGTTACCATTTGGATTACTTCTGAGTTCCCGTAGTTATGTGCACCAAATTCTTGGGCTAGAGTGTTTGCCTGACAGTTCTGATCCCAGTTTTGAAGGACTGTTACTCCTCTCCTTGTTTAAGACACTAACATTATCCTTGACAATGATGAGGGATCCACTAAAGCTTCAAATAGATGTACAGTTGGAGGATTCTCTCATAGCTTGTTCCTTAAATGCCCATCTCTCTAACCCACAGCTTGCAGGCTCAGCCTGAAGGGCAAATGTGACTGTGAAATCTGTAGTCCAACACTAGTAACCAGACTTCTCTTCATGCTTATGATCAAACTATGGCCTCATTCTCCAATTTGAATTATTAGGTTACAGTCTCGTTCTTGAGATGCTCTTTACTATAGTCCACGTATGTCATTTCTGCTATTGCATAGTAAATGACTTCAAAACTTAGTGGTGTCAAAAAGCAAAATTCAACTAAGTAAATTTTAAAGATCTGATTGGCTTTATTTAATTCGTAAATCAGATGGCATCCAATCTAGTAGACAGAAAGGAGCTCTGAGGAGCTGTACAAAATGAAAGACTTTTGTAGGCAGAAGGGAGCAGGAACAAGGAAGTTATACAGGACAAAAAAGTGAATTGGTGGTGATGGGGTTACTTTCCTTTCAGGGATGGCAAGGGTCTATCAGGCAGGTGACATAACTTGTGCTGATAAAGCCATTCTGGATTGACTGGTTTAAGATTCCACTTCTGGGAGAGCTGTAACTGTAATTAAGTCTTAGTTTGGTGATGTGGAGCCTAGCTTAGGTGACTCCATTTCGGGCCTGTTGTCTTATTTTTAACAGTGGCTTAAGCATTAAGCGTTTTGTTGGTTCGACAGTGTGTGTGTCAGCTAACTGGTTCTTCTGGTCTAGGCTAAGCTGTGTCTGAAGACCACTGCAGTGTTGGTTGGTCTAGATTGTCCTCAACTAAGATGTCTCATCTCTGCCCCATGTCATCCCCTAACCCTCCAACAATCCAAATGGAAAGGAAATTTTTATAGGCTTTTGAGTCAGCAATCCAGCAACGTCTATAAAAATTAAATATGTCTAAACACTAACACTGAGCAATGGCATTATTAGAAAACCATCACATAGAAACAAAGAAAATGAGAGAGCATCAAACTATCAGGGCAAAATTAAGAATCTTCTGGCAGCAAAACCTTTGAGTTTACCATTTGTATGCTTTCAATAAAGAGACTACTAAAGGATACGCTCAGGAAAGAAGAAATTGAAAATAAAAGGGAAAGAGGAGGGTAGAAGAAAGAATGGTGGTTAAAGACATGTATTAATTGAATCAAAAAAATGGACTATTGGAAAACACCATGAAATAATGACAGATTTGATGATTATTAAAACAAGGTGGAGCTAAAATAGTAGAAGTGCAAATTCTCAAAAAATTCATTTTATGTATTTATTATTTTTTAAAAAATGCTGCAGAATGTGCTCCAATATAAAAGGGAATTATTTTTTAAAGAAAGATATGATATCCAGGAAGGATAAGATGCAACAAAAATAGCTGAAAGAAATTTTTGTTTTGATAGTAAGAAGAGATCTTAAGATGACAGCTTTATACATAGTAACATGCACAACACGTTCACAGTACCAGGTAAGACACAAGGGTGACAGGAGTTAAAGAACTATAAAGTCTCCACAATATTGAGAGGACAAAGACTTTTATTATTTTGAAACTTTGTTTAGGAAAAACAAATCACGTTAAGAATTAAAGTAACTGAAGGGCAAATGGCATTAGTGAAAATGGCAAATTAAGGACCTTCAAAAACTCCCCCCTTAATACAAGCAATGTAAACTGGCAAAATTGTCAGAATCAATTTTTTCAGAACTCTGTAAATTAACCAGAGGCCTGCAGCAATCCAGAGAGCCTTTAAGAAAAACAGCTGAATCTAGGTAAGAACAGAGAATTTTGTGATGTTTTAGCTTATCTTAGATCCATTTCCCACTGTCCAACTCACAATAGCCTTGAAAAAACAAGCTCACGTTCACCGGACTAATGGGAGCAAAACGGAGCCACAGCTCTTTCAAATTCTCATTCCCAAAGAATTATCATTATTTGACCTGGCGAATGGTTCCCTGGCAGACCTCACTTGAAAAGGTAGTCTTCATCTAACCTGATTAAGTACTCACCTCGTCCTAAAAGTCCCCCTTTGGGGGGACACTGATCAAAAACATTTACAGGCAAATATTTTAATGTCATGGCTGCCTGAGGCAATGGATAACATTTGGGGTAAACCATAGACTAATGAAAAAGCTTAAAAGGAAAAGTTAAGAAATGAGATATCTGTCGGGGCTTTGAAACACTTTGACATATTCCTGGGACTCTAGAAGGCCATGCACATGTGTAAGGCTGTGTGCATGCTCAGGAAAGGAATTAAAAAAGACATAAATAAATGTGAAGACCTCCTATGTTCATAGATTGGAAAACAATATTGTTAAGGTGATAATACTCCCCAAATTGAGATATGGAGTCAAGGCAATCTCTATAGGAGTGTCTATGGCTTTTTTTTTTTTAAAAAGAAATGGATAGCTGATACTGAAAAAAGGTATAGAAAGACAAGGGACACAGAATAGCATCTGGAAAAAGAACAAAGTTGGAGGACTCAACCCTTCTTGATTTCAAAATTTACTACAAAGCTATGGTAATCAAGTGGGTATTGCACTGGTATTAGAACAGACATATAAATTAATAGAACAGAATTGAGAGTCCAGAAATAAAACCATGTATCTATTGTCAATTGATTTTTGACAACTGTGTCAAGATTACACAATGGGGAAGCAATAGTCTTTTCAACAAATGGGGCTGAGATACCTGGTTATCCACATGCAAAGAATGAATCTGGAACCCTAACTTAACACCATACACAAAACTTAACTCAAAATGGATCAAAGACTGAAATGGAAGAGCTGATAACGTAAAACTTCTAGAAGAAAATATAGGTGTATATATTCGTGACTTTAGGCAAAGTTTTCTCATATGGCCCCTGAAGCACAAGCAAGCTGTCTTAGTCTGTTCAGGCTGATGTAACAAAATGCCACAAACTGGGCAGCTGATAAGCAACAGAAATTTATTACTGACAGTTCTGGCTTCTGATAAACCCCACATCATGGTGCTGGCAGATTCAGTATGGTGGCTGGTGAGGTCTCACTTCTTGGTTCATACATACGTGGTGCCTTCTTGCTATGTCTTCACGTGGTAGAGATGGCTGGGATCTTTGTGGGGTCTCCTTTCTAAGTCATAGATTCCACTCATGAGGACTTAACCCTCATGACTTAAGTATTTTCCAAAGGCCCCACCTCCTAACATCATCATCTTTGGGGGAGGTTAGGATTTCAACATATAAATTTGAGGGAGGGTGTATACACATTCAGACTACAACACCACCAAAAACAAAGAAGAAAGAGATAAATTGGACCTTATCATTATTAAAAACTTTTGAGTATCAAAAAGCAGTATCAAGAAAGTGAAATAATCCACAGAATGGGAGAAAATATTTGCAAATCACATATCTGATAAGATTCTAGGATACAGAATAGATAATGAAGACATACAACTCAACAATTAAAATAAAAATAGTCCAATTAAAAAGTAAGCAAAGAGCTTAAATAAACATTTCTTCAGAGAAGATATGCAAATGGCCAAAAATCACATAAAAAGATCAGTATTGTTGGTTACTAGGTAAGTGCAAATCAAAACACTTGCAAGCTGTAGGATGACTACAGTAAAAAACACAAATGAGACGTATTCGTGTAGATGCGGAGAAACTGGGAACTTCGTACATCACTGATGGGAACGTCATGTGGTGTGGCTATGGAAAATAACTTGGCAGTTCCTCAAAAGTTCAACCACGCAATCCAGCAATTTCAGTCCTGGGTGTATACTAAGGGAACTAAAAATATACGTTCGCATAAAAAGCTGTGCACCACTCTTCACAACAGAATCACTCAAGATAACCGAAAGGTGGAAACAAACCAAAAGCCCATCCATGAGTGGATAACATACTAATTTAATGGAATATCACTCGGACATAAGGAGGGAATAGAGCACTGCCGCAAGCTACACCACCAATGAAGCTTGAAAACATTATACTAAGTCAGACCTCCAAAAACTATAAATTGTATGATTCCATTTATATGAAATGTCCAGAACCAGTAAATCCATACAGAGAGATAGTAGATTAGTGGCTGACAGAGGCTCCAAGGAGAGAAAAGGGGAGCAAATGTGGTGGACGCAAGGTTTCTTTGAGGATATTGAAAATGTTCTGGATTAGGTAGTTGTGATGATTGTGCAGCCTTGTGGTTATACTAAAAACCACTGAATTGTCTGTTTTAAAATAGGGAATTTTATATGTGAATTAGATCTCGATTAAAAAACATTACGGCTATAACTAAAATAATAGAAATAGAATGCATAATTTTCAAACCAATTGAAGGTAGTATCGGGTAAAATATGATTCACCTGGAGTCAGAAAAGATTAAAAAAAATAGAAGAAGAAAATTTCTTAGAATGAACCACCACAGCAAAAACCATGCAGAATTGACCTAAATGTATCAGCAGTGACATCAGATGCAGAGATCAGAAAATTATGGCCTGGATGAAAGCCTTGCAGCCTGATTTTGTACAGCCTGAGAAGAAAGAATGGGTTTTGCATTTTTAGAGCTATTGAAAAGAATGACGAAAGAGGTAGGGGAGGAGCAGCCACTGAAACCACAGCTAAAATATTCACCGAGAGGCCCAGTACGGAAAAGGTTTGCTGGCCTTAGACAGTCTAAACTCTCAGTTTCAAAGATGACCTTTTAAAGTTAAACATAAAATCCAGTAAAGCAATAAAACCAAAATTCTCCTTGTCAAGTACCACCTGTCAATTTCAGAAGCGCAGCTGGGACCTACCTATTCCTGATGTGTTCTTCACTATCTGCTTCTGGGTTAAAGGTTGTCACGAGTGGAACTGGCTTGGCATTTGGAAGGAAGGCAGAAGGGAGCCTTCTGAGGACCAGGGGTGGAGAAGAGGAGGGAGCTCTACCGGAGACTCTTAATGGTCCTCAGGAACTTGGGGATCTTTTTTTTTTTTTTCTCCAATATCCCTGCTGCTTCTCAAACTTCCATTTCCCTATAATAGCCTACCTGTATGTAACTGTCTTGAAGTTTAAGCTCAGAAGTTGCACACGGTCATTTCTGCCACATTCTATTTGTCAAACAAGTCAAGAAGGGTGGGAAAGAGATGCAACCCGATGGTGACAATTGCACAGGGAGCCAGAACAGACACCCTGCTTCACTCTCTTCTCTCTCTTTGTCTTTTGAGACTGTTTCCATTGGCCAAACTGAACAGGAAGATATGTCCATACAGATCAGCCTCAATAAGGTCAACCTTTCAGGTAGACAGTGGGGTAGAAAAAGATGGAGAATAAATCCAGAAGGGAAATAGAAGATAACATGCACAGTTAACAACCTAAGCCATGAATTCGTACTTGAAACACAGTCTTAATGGTAGCTGGGGAAATACAGATGAAAATCCACCAATTTAGAACTAATTTTTAAATTAGAGCCAATAGGGGGAAGGTATAGCTCAGTGACAGAGTGCATGCTTAGCATGCAGGAGATCCTGGGCTCAATCCCCAGTACCTCCATTAAAAAAAAAAAAAGGAAATAAACCTAATTACCTTGCCCTCCCCAACAAAATTTTAAAAATAAATAAAATAAAAATAAATAAATAAATAAATTTTAAGAATTTGTGTTAATAATAAAGTAATAATGATAAATTTGATAACCTCAAGCATTGGTTAGGATGTTGCAAAACAGGGATGCCTGTTAATAGCTGGCAGGAGTGCTGTTTGGTACCCCCACTTTATAGGGTATATTGACAATATTGATTCATCCACTCTATGACCCAGAAATTCTAATCTCGTGCATCAGCCATGGATAGACATTAACACACATGCAGAGCAGCATTTAAGACCCTTAGAAGGGGATTGGAGGAATAAAGTTATTTAAAATAAAATAATCAATAACAGTTAAAAGATACAGACTAAATTCTCAAAATAAATCATGATAAATCTTTCAAAAACATCATGTTAAGTGGAGAAAGCAAGGTGCCAAATTAGAGCAACAAGTGAGACAAAATGTATATAACATATATAAATTTAGATAGCACATCCTCTCAGAAGGGACACTGTGAAACAGGGACTCAGAGAAGGACTGTGATATATGTGACCTACTGAGAGATGGAGCTCAGAAGAAGTGGGGGGAGGGAAGCAAGGGCGAGGCTGAGGTCTTGGCTGGAGTCTCATCTCAGCCTGATCCCCAAGAGAAGCTCTGGAAAATATACTGAGCCACAGCACTGGTCTCACCTTGAGGCAAGGGGGTGATTGCCTCCATTCCCTGTGCCCCACCAGCCCCGCCCGGGGTACACACACATACCAGTCAGTCACTGGCTGTTGGCTGACTCACATGATGTAGGGGACAACCTTCCAGTGAGACCCAGGACAATCCTTCAGAGACCAGGACAGCCTAGAGCCATTAGCAGCCCACGCTCACTGTGGCTGGAGTCTGAGGGCACCAGCAGTGAAGGCACCGGCAGGTGTGTGACAGTGTCCGCTACACACATGAAGCAGAGACGTATGGTTTATGGCCTTATGTGTGCCATATAATTACAGACATTTGCATGGAAACAAAAAACAATGCTCATTTCAAAATAGCGGTTTCCTCTCATAAGGGAGGGAAGAAGGAAAGGAAAATGACTCAAATGCTGGCCTTATGCTATATTTGTATTATTTTACTTCTTTATAAAAAGTGACCTGAAGTAATAAAAACATTTTAACACCTAAATCTCAGTACAGGTCCATGAGTACTTGCAAACTTTAAAATTTAAAATAATATGTAAAGACAAAAAAAAAGGAGTAGTAAAATCTGTAGATTTAAAAAAATATAATAATGGTTCTTAAAATATTTTGATTTAATTTACACCAATGGTGAAAATCTCTTCTAAATTATAGATAAAACTAGAAATGACTCAGTTTTGTTTAATTTTTAATCCTGTTAATTCCATTCATTAAAAAATCATACTTTTAATTATAAAAGATAAATGTAAGATTATTCAATTTGTATAGTATCTCTCCCTTTCGATTTTAATCTACCCTCAGTCAACATTTTATGGGAAGATATGAGACAGCGAGATGTTAAAATTTCTGGAATAAGAATAATATTTACCTAATTTTGAAATGAAATATACCTGGCTCATGGGATTTGGAATATTTATTAGTTTATTCTTTATAAGCTTATTAATTATTTTCATTTTTATAATACCACTGCCTCATTTTTACAGAAACAATAAAGTGACTCTTAAAAATGAAGAAAAATGTGTACCCTCCTTAGTAATAAAACCATTACAAATTCAACAACTCCTTGATATTATTTTACACTTGATATATTTGCCAAAATTAAATAAAAGAAACATACAAAATTGGTGACATTTTTTAGACTTGGTATAATGATAAATTGCTAATTCCAGTATACATCATTATAATTCTATTTAGAAAAAGTAGAATCTGGCAAAATTTCTTGAGTAGCAAATTGATGTTTATATCCTTGTATCCATAAACTCATTTCTTAGAATTTATTCCCTAGGAATATTACAATAAGGCAGATATCTTCTGCATGAATGATGGCTATTTCAGCAAAGAATTTGAAACAATCTACTTTAGCTAAGAAAATCATGGCATACTAACTGAATGGGGTGTTATGCTGTGATTATAACAGGAAAATATGTGAATAAGAAAATATGTTGATAGTTCCTGGGTATCTAATGTGTACTTAGGGAGCTCAGGAGATACTGTGATTATCTTCTCTCAAATTCATGGGTTCAGTGTCATTAAGATACCCATTACATGGGGATGGGATCTTTTGCCCACTGTCCCATGGCATGCTAATCAATGGCAGTATTACAATTCCCTTCAAGTTCTAACTCCAAATCCTGAGCTCTTTCCACTGAAGAATTTCTCTTAGCTGTAGAATTCATTTTACAAATAAATGTTTAAGCAGAACTCTTAGGGGAGGAGGGTATAGCTCAGTGGTAGAGCATGTGCCTAGTGTGCAAAGGTCCTGGGCTCAATCTCCATTAAAGATAGATAGATAGATAGATAGATAGATAGATAGATAGATAGATAGATACCTAATTACCTCCCCACCCCCAAAAAAAGCAGAACTCTTTTAGCTCCAAATCAGAGTTAACAAAATCTGAGCCTATGTAGGTCACCATATTGCAACTGAAAAATGTAAAAATGATTTGATTTAATGTTAAGTTTTAAAAGATAGTAATATAAAATTTTGCCAGTTGCAGCTCTTAGTTGAGTAGGATACATAGAAACAGAGATCAAAATTTTCCGGTGCAGATACCAGACCCGCTGCTCTCAGCCAGGTGGCCCTGGAAGGACCACTTTGGTCGCATGATCTGTCACTTTGGAGGTGGTCTTCAGAACTTTTTGAAGCCTGGATAGATCCACTTACCTTTGTGCCAATTCAGACATGGTCATTCATAATATACTGTAAAGAGTGTGCATTGTTTGTGAATGTGAGCATCATTGGGGACAGGGGAGGAATGAAAAACTCATATGAACATGACTCAGATCAAAATATATATCCCACCAAACTGTGTGTGACAGTGTGAGTTATCTCCTTCCTTCTTGCCAGTTAGGAAACTCAAGATCCTGTCACTTGCCTGCCCGCCCGCCCCCATTCTATACCAGTAACTTCTGAAGACAGCTGAATTGGAAGCTATGGCATGAACAGGTGACCCACTCTTGGTCTACGAGATGTCGGAGGGCAATCTGGCAGCTCAGGGAGAGATGGCTCTTTCTTTGAGGAAGAGTGAGATGTGTGATGAGCAGGTCTATTTCTCTCCCTGCATGTGACGTTCTCCTGCAAGGACGGGAAGCTTAAATTTAATTGCAGGCATCTTGTTAATCCGGGAAAGAGCCCAAAGTCCCAGGAAAGCTTCCCACATCGATTCTGATATGTGGTAAAAAGGAACATCTATTGTTTAAGCTCCTTTGTGTTTGAGTTTTCCATTATGAGCAGCAGAAAGCATCTTAGTGTGAACTGCAGAAATCTGACACCCAAAGTGCTCAACTAGAACGTCCAATTCTAAATGATTAAGGGTGTCTTTTTTTGCTAATCTAAATCAAATGTAGCTACTCCCAGTGTGGGCTTTTTTTATTATGAATTTCTGGTGATTTTTTTTTCTTTCTCCAGTGGTTATAACATAATTCATGAGTTTTATCTGAAGTGATTGTTTCCGATTATTGTGGCTTCCTTTTGATTTTCATAAGTGAAGTTGCTGACTTCATGTTGCTAGAAAAAAATGCTGGGTTTCTCCAAGAAGTATGGCTCTTAGGTCCCCAGAAGATGAAAAATTAATTCTCTTCTTTCCTTTTCCTCTGCTTTCTCTTCTGTTCTTTCTGCATTAGGGCCAATATTTTGAAATAGCCCTCCAATACCACTGATAGAAATCTGCATACTTCATTGCAAAGATCAAATAAAATACATGGAAAAGTGCTTTGGCGGCAAGAGGACATTCTGCAAGGCTCTGGGGCTGACATTATTATTGTCTTTACATCTTAACAACATCGCGCCACATTGACAACAGCAAGCTAAGAATAGGCAAACGGTGGTGGGATCTCCCCACATTATTTTCATAAACTGGATTTGCTTTAAAATTGGGATCATGTAGCTCTACCACTTCATCAGTCTTGGGTTGATGTGGTCATAATAAGCACAAAATTTTTGGTTTTATTTCATTTAACAAACATCCCTGTGGCCGTGGTTTAACTTTAGTTATGTTCTATGCATTGGTCAACATACATCTGACCCTTGACCAACACAGGTTTGAATATGGATCCACTTATACTGACATTTTTTTTTTGCAGTAAGGATAGCACGTGTAATTTCATTTTACAGATCTTTAGCTAAATGTGGGGAAACATTTGTGTTCCATTGGAGATCACAATATGTGGAATTAAAAGAAGTGGGGTTTAAATACTGATTCTATCCAAACTGTTTCAGTTTCCTGCCCTTAAGTGAGCCATTGATCAATTCCTTTTTTTTTTTATTGAGTTATAGTCAGTTTACAATGTTGTGTCGATTTCTGGTGTACAGCACAATTTTTCAGTCATCCGTGAATATACATATATATTCGTTTTCATATTCTTTTTCCCCATGAGCTATTACAAGATCTTGTATGCATTTCCCTGTGCTATACAGTATAATCTTGTCTATCTATTCTATATATACCTGTCAGTATCTACCAATCTCAAACTCCCAGTCTGTCCCTTCCTACCTCCCTCCCCCCAGCAACCACAAGTTTGTATTCTATGTCTGTGAGTCTGTTTCTGTTCTATATTTAAGTTCATTTGCCTTCTTTTTTTTTTTTTTTGCCAGTTTCTTTGTTTTTGATTCAAAGACAGCAGTATTTGGATATTTAACTGCATGAGGTGATCAACGCCCCTAACCCCAATGTGGTTCAAGGGTCAGCTATAAAATAACTCTCTTAGTTCCTGTTACAAATTTTGGGGGAGATGCTTTCATTATTCTCATTTTGCTGATGAGGAAATTTAGCTATCAGATATCCATTATTTAAGTAACTAGCCTAAGCCACACTGCTGGCAAGTGGCAGAACTGCAATAAGAATCATTTGGTTTGACAACATGGGGAAGGGAAAAGTTTCTTCAACCCTCTTGGGGCCCCTGGCTGGGTCTGAAAACTAAACTTACAAAGACAGGCTAACAGGAGAAAAGCATACACATTTATTTAGTGCAAGTTTTAAATAACACAGGATCCATCATGAGGAAATGAAGACCCGAAGAAACAGACCAGTGTATTTTTCTGCTAGGTTTGGTGAAGAGCGGGAAGTTGTGCAGAAATATGATGAGTTAAGGGGTATGAGGTAAGTGTAATAACCTGGGGGAGACTTCGCAAGGCCTGTTTGTTAGGATTCTTCTTGGCATCTCTCATCTTCAAAGATAAGGATGCTTCTTCCCTCTGCGTACAGGGAGGGCACCTCCCACTGGAGGGTTTAATGATCTGTTTCAGGGATGAAGGGCAGAGAGAAGGTCAGAGTGACCTTCCTACATCTTCTGTTTTCTCAAACTCCTTCAGCTTAAAATATTCCACGTGCCAAAGTGTAATATTTTGTGGGGAGTGTGTCCTAACCCCATCAACGTATAGAAATAAATGTATGAAGTCATTCACTAAAAGTGAGAAAGTGTGAGCAGGTTCACCACATGCTTCATTTTGCTTTATAGGCAAGTCTAAAACATAATAAAAGGAAGAAAATAAAAGAAGAAAAAAATCTAGCTGAGATTTTTTTTTCTTTTCCATTCTTTGTTTTCTTTACTTTTCTTCGTGTGTATGGTGGGGGAGGAGGGGGATAATGAACCTCTTTGTCTGGAAATAACTGTACTTCATCAACTTCTATGTACTATGAGAGGGAAATTTACAGAAAAAAAAATCATACTGTGAAAACCCCAAGAATCTCTCCAAGCATTAACTGAAAGTCTCCAAGGATGACAGTTGTTGACTGAAAAAAATGCACAGCCTATAAGTTGAGAGTTATGCTTTATTCAGCAGATTTTCTTAGGACTTGAGCCTGGATGATGGCCTCTGAGATGGCGCTAAGAGACTGCTCTGAAGAGGCAAGGGAGGAGCCAGGATGTATAGGAGTTTTTGCAACAAAGACCAGGTCGCTGGAACATCAAAAGATTACTGTTAATTATAGAAAAATAGATCTCAAGTTAAGGAATGGAGTGCTTTTCTATGTATGGGACTGTGCAAAGGTCTGACTCATTGAAATCATTCCTTTGCTATGCACCTAGCTATCTAGGGCCTGTATCTTATTTTTTCCCATCCTGAGTTCCATTAGTGTGCAGCACTGGGCGGATAGCTGCAGAGGCCAGGCTGCCTACACGTCTCCATCCTGAGTTCCCTCCGCTCACCATTGGGGGTGGCGGTAGCAGCAGATGACTTGATGTCTGCAACATCCTTTGTTCATTGATACGACAGGCAATATTTTTTTCATTCACACAATTATATACCAAAATAGACATGGCAGCCGTGTCTCCCGCTGGTATATTATCTTCCAGCACTTCCTTTGGATCTGAAGCCATTAATGGTGGGGACATTATTTGGCTTTCTTTTCACTTTTTGCCTTATATGATCAAATGCAAAACTGACGACAAATTCATTATCTTCTTACCTCTATGACTGTTTTTGTAATGAGACTTTCCAACTTCTTCCATCAAAAAGTGGAGAATTTATTTCTCTATTTCTTGAATCTGGATTTAGACGTGGGACAGACTTTGGCCAAAGGGACATTAGAAAAATCTAAGACAAGCAGGGGCTTGGCAAGCGCTTGAGTGCTTTTCCTCTCTTGCTGCTCTTAGGGATTCTGATTACCGCCTTGTGAATGAGCCTCACCAACCTGCTGGAGGGTGAGTGGCACATGGTCCGGTTACTTCTGTTGACCTGAAGCCAGGAGTCAACACCAGGCATGTGAATGAGGCCTGACCAGAGCGGAGACAAGAAGTCCCATTTAAGCCAAACCCAAAGTGCCCACTTACATTATCATAAGAAAATAAGAGATTGATTGCAAACTACTTTGGTTGCCACTACTTTGGGGATCACTTATTACACAGCAGAACTAACTAATCTACCTTGAAAGGATATCGTATCTGATGCACCCTTACAGAGAACAGAAGCTTCGGGTACCATGTATGACAAAGAAAAATCTTTTCTACTTCTGGAGCAGATGCAGAATTAGTGACCCTAGGATAAAGTCAAAGTTCTGATGGAAATGCTGCAAATTGAAGAAATTTGATTCAAATCCTTCTCCCAGTGTATCTAGTCCTCTCCTCAACCTCAGAGGAAGAACCATCCAGCGAAGCATCACTTAAAGTTTGCAGCAGGGACAAGACCCATCGTAGCCAAATGTGTTTTATTTTTCCTCCATCCTGCCTTCCTATAGACTTCCCCATGCTTCACGGCCCTCAGAGGCACAGCATATAATGTAATGTATGTTTTACCAGCTCAAGGGCATTTCACTGCTGTGGATCAGTCTTAATTCTCTTAGAATGTGTCTAACTTGATTCACTGCAAAAGCCTTGTATTGGGCTAATGAGACCTTGGCCCGCTGGCCATGTTTCCTTTCTTTCCCACCCTAGAAGGATGCCTGAGCACTTCATAAACTTAGCCAGTGGACTTATAAACTTTATGGCCGAGGAATCAGTCCACCTCTGAAATGTAACCTGCTTCTGGTGTGAAAAGTAGCAATTGTTTACATATGGTTAACCCGAAGGCACAGGGAGGCCAAGTGTTAGGTTTAAAACCCTCAGATGCCTTGGAGCAGGTCCTGGTAGCATTTCCTTTCCTTTATTAAGTTCTCTTCTGCAGTGGGTTTAGTTGACTGAGCCCAAAGGAAGTGTATCCAGTGAGTGAATTGAACCTATGACCCTAAGCACCTGGTTAAAATTGGCCTTTGTGTAATGACCTGGGACAGCTCCCCCTGCCCCCAACCTGTAGGGCAAAAATTACATGTTAAAGCTGTTTAAATTCAAACAATTTTTAAAGGAAAGCTATTCATAGACTATCATTTTTTGTACCTTTTATATTGAATGTCATATATTTTATCTTGTGTCTTATTTGTTGAACAATTTTTTTTTTTGCCCCGCTTAAGGTGGGATCTTCAAATGAGCCATGCTGACAACTTCCTTAAACCACATCACAGTGAATACGTAGGAAAGAAGGCACTTCTGTCTGCCTCTCAGTTCAGCACTGGGTGCCAGCTCCTCCCAGAAGGATGAGAAATTCGCTAATCATGATGCCAAGTTCAGGATGTTTACTGGACCACAGTTATGAGCAGCGGTGTGACTGTGGGTTAAATAGAACCTCCATTGCTCTCTTCATCCACTCCACACAAAGAAAACAACGCTTGAAACCCAAACATCTTGCTTTCTTCAATTGTGGGCTTTTCACAAGATGCTGGCCATGGCTTCATATAGGATACATCACTCTCAACAGCTAGTAATTCTTAAAAATTAGGATGCGAGGTGGGAGGCAGGAGACTCAGTTTTCTCAAGCCTCTTTGCTGGTGGGGTCACAGGCATCGGCTGATCAAACGTAATCTTATTTTTCCGTTGACTGTCGACCAGCGTGTGTTTACTTCTCTTGGTGACTTCCAGATCACAAGGGGAAGAGATGACTGTTAGGGAGGGGACATCTCTGGCTCTGCCAGTCCAAATGCAGTCATGTACTTTCCTTGGCAGAATGTTTTTTTAAAAAGTAGCTGTTAATTAATTTATTGATGACATTTTCAAAATTCTTCCAAAATGATTTGTTTGTATTCAAAACATAGTCTCTTGTAACTCAAAAGATAATTTACTACTATAACTATAATCTTTTGAGATCCTTGATTCAAAACAGTCAAAGCAAATTCTACATCATGTATAATTCCAGGAAGAGTAGAATCAGCTCGCTGAAGACATCCCTAGGAGCCCTTTGGTAGACACATCCATCTGTTTCTTGAACACTCCTTGGCGATCAGGTCTACTCTGCCTGGCTACGCGGGTTTCATTCAGCCTCTTAGGAGCAGCCTGTAGCTACTGACTGATAGAACTCAGTCTATAAATACTGCAGCTCCATAGGTGGGGTCGCTCTCTAGATGGGATAACTCTTGAGCTGCATGTTCTAAAGAGGCTCCCAGAGTTCCCCAATGGGACTGAGCTCAAGCTGCACACAGTGGTAACTTGCTTGATAATATATCCTTTACTGTGTGGCCTTCCCTTCCATAAATCATTGCAGAGTCACTTCCCACAATCACCTGCCAGATGAACTACACACACTCACACCCCAGTCTCAATGTCTTTTTTCCTGGGAACTCAAACTAAGGCTTAATTATTCTGAGTAGGGCCCAGCCTAACTCTAGAAATGGATTCACATGAATTTAAAACACTATTTTAGGTAGCAATTTCTCATCTCACTTTAAATCAGAAGCTTTCTGCCAGTTTGTGTTAAATCTGAAAAATCAGTTTGATGATGCTAAATTATTGGCTGTTTTCAATACGGCTGAGACCACACAGATAGCAGGAATGGACCCTCTCGCAGTGTTGAATGTGCATTATTGTGTATTCAGCTATTGCAACGAATGAAGGACACTATTCGCTATGAATAAAGGAAGGAGTTGAAGGAAACAGGGCAAAGACAAAGCAAAAATTCAAAGACACAGTAAAACAGTCAAGCTAGCCCAATAGCTTAACGGTGTAAAAACCTTTCTCCAGAGATTTACTCTGAAGGTAGTAAGTTTCCTGTAAATACACACACACATACACACACACACACACACACACACACACACACTCTTCCACTCCAGTGCTCCAAGGAAATAAGCGACTGTCTCTTGGTCTTCAGGCATTTTCAGTTTGGCCGGCTCCATCGCTGGGACATGAACAGACGAGAAACAGTGGAGGAGAAAAGAATACAGAGCGGAGGCAACGGGCAAGCAGAAACTGTGCCATTATGTGCTGTCAGGCTCGAGTGTGAATAGGGCTGCACCTGGAGGAAGAGAAAAAAGGAAGCATTCATCCATCTCTCCTCACGTGGGAAGCCAGATAGGGCAAGGGGGCTCTCCTGTCAAGAGAATGATTCAGGAGTCCTTTCTCACTGAAGATTAATCATAGCAAAGAGCAGGGGGAAAGAACACCCCGCTCTATTTGCTTCCCAGTCTCTCCCCTCTGCCTGGGTCCCAAATGACTCTATTTTCATATGTCGAGGTATTGGTGGAGCAGAGCTGCTGAAAGGTCCGGGACATCTGGGAGATGAATCACTCCA
Organism: Vicugna pacos; assembly: GCF_048564905.1. Lineage (NCBI taxonomy): Eukaryota > Metazoa > Chordata > Mammalia > Artiodactyla > Camelidae > Vicugna > Vicugna pacos. Next base: position 18,573,002 of record NC_133005.1, read on the forward strand.
TGCAGAAACGGAACAATTAGCCGCGTTTAGTCCAGCACAAAGGCCTTGAGAGGTGTCTAATTGAGTGGCCCGCAACGGAGCCAGGAAACAATGTGGATTTGAAAAGAATCCCACAATTAATTTCTGCATTGACCTAACGGGACGTAATTTGTTCATGTGGACAGAGCCCAGAGTGGGCCTTTTCCATGGCGCTCGTGGATTTAAAGTGCGTGGCAATCCCCTGTGTTTGTGCATGCTTGGATGAGTGCAGGAACAGTAAAGGATGTAGTTAAATGCAAGACTTTTTTTTGTGTGTGTGCAGCCCATTATTAAATCTGTGACCACTGAAACATAAAACGAGACATTCTGGCCTATTTGAGGCCACACATTCTCTAGAACATCAGGTTTAGAATCAGAGACATTGACAGTCAAATGATTTTGAACCATTAGGATATTTTGCAAAAATCACATTGCCTTTGGACAATTTCAGAAATACAGAGAAGGCAAAAGTGTCTAAAAAATAGATTTTTATTCAAAAAGTGGGAACAGATTATATCATACAGATTCCTTTGTCCAAGAAATGAAGCTCACTTCCCGGAAGATGTTAAAATTATATTAACTACGCATGCTTATGTGTGATTGTGCCCTAGACAACTTTCCCCCTGGTTCCCAGAGAATTAGCAGCATGTTTGTTAATTCTGGTATTTTAAAGAAGAAATTATAGTTATTAACATTAAGTGAAGTGTAATTGAAGGAATCTAAAGAGGCTTGACCCTTTAGAAAAATAATCATTTATCACCATAATTAAACTTGCATTTTCATAATAATGGATTAAACTCTAGATACGAATTATGCTTAGATTTTATCTCAACTTTTTTCACTGATATTTTTTCGATTCCCAAGCAAGTAGACTGTGCAAGGACACTTAGCCACAAAAGAGATGGGGATAAGCAAGAGAGAAAATGACTTGAGTGGACTGGAACGGGTGTGTGGTCCACGTGTCTCTTTTGGCTCACCACTGCACCTCAGGGAACACTATAAATGTCTGGGACATGATGGGCACTCAGTAAAAGTAGGATAAATGTACGTGGGCTTCTGCATCAACACGGCCCCTTGACCTCAAGCAGAACTGAGGTTGACATGGTACACAGAGAGGCAATGAAGGTGCCATACAGCTCAAAGATCTGTGTGTGAGTTGCCAGTGCAAACCCACGGTGTACATTGATGTACACAGTCTTCCAACTTCTACCTCAGTTTCCAGTGAAATCAGATAAGTGACCAGTCAATTTAGGCAACAACGCAAGTCACATTGGCTGGTTTATGGCATCAGCTGGTCAACTCAGACTTGGTCACTCATCACTAGGCTGGTTTTGAGTGCACACAGACTGCAAATCTCGAAAGATTTACTGGAGTGAGTACCCGAAAGCAGTCACAGTAGAGGATTCGGGGCTGATTTTTTCATTACATTTTTGATCCACTACACCACTACCTTGTGGTGCTGATGGATAAAAATCTTCAAATTTCTAGCCGACAGAATAGCTGCTTCTGTAGATTTAGTATCTAACAATCTTGTGAACGTTTACCATTTGTCTTAGTGAGAAAAGCTATGAAAACTATTGGTTAAACGTCTGAGTTGCTCACTTAACAGTATCAGAGTCCTACATAAAAATTTCTAAAAGAGTTCTTGAGAGCCAAAATTTGTGCAAAGAAATGTCTATTTTTTTAATAAGTTATTTCACTTTTGATAAAATGGAGAAAAAATGTCATCCTTGATGGAAAACTGTTGAAATTCCTAGACCAACTGATGCCATGTGGAAATCAATCTGTTAAGAAATAGAAGTGCATTCAGATCGGCATATCCTTAATCGTTTCATGGCCTTTATGTGACAGCATAAAGAAGCCTTCCATATTTATTCCTGATGCCAAAACTGCCTCCTTAGTTTGACCCTAGTTTTGCAGATTTCCCCCCTGGATCTTCTCTGGGCTTTGAAACTGAGGCCAAATGACTAGCCTTTATGGCTGCAGGGGGAACAGAGATTGGTTTTCCTTACTGTTGTAGCATCTTTAAAATACCTTCTCACAGTTATTAGTGAACTGAAGATTCCTGCATCCTTTTTATCAGAAACACCACCTGTCTTCCTTTCTGACTCCCGGGTGTCCCTCCAGTGAAGCAGCCCACCCCTGCACAGTTGTGCTTCCAGGTTCTCTCCTTGCTCTTGGCGAGGCTTAATTTGTTGTTCTTCACAGTGTGGCCTCATTGGTCCTAGAAGTCTTTTACGTGAGGATCTGTGATCTAGGTAACTCTCAAGCTCTGGAGTTTTTCATCGGCCTTCACAACAACAAGAAGAGATACATTGTTATCTATTCTTGTCTCTGAAAGTCAGATGGCATCTTCATATGTGAGTGCTCTCTGACCCTGGGAGGTAGTTTATCTACTTGAAACACAAGTCCATTCAAATTTATAAGTCCCTCAGATAGAGGGAATTGACTAAATCACTAGGTAAGGATTCTGTTTCTATAATGTCCGAGAGTGAAGGAATATTTGTGTGTGTTTTGCTCAGCATGAGGCTCGGCCGTGGCTGTGTTGTTGAAGGTAGGTTATCTCTATGCGACAAGACATAAAATTCAGCAGACTTCCTCCTGAGGATAAATGTTACTTCACATTCTGGACCATGAAACAGTGGACATGCAGATGTTCAATTTATTGTTCATACAAATATCGCTATTTTGAGCATCGTTATGTGTTACACTTCCTTAGTTACAGAAATATACACTCTTACTTTCCCCAACAATGATTTGACCTGTGATGTATGAGTCAGCCCACCTTTAGGACCACGATCCATATGGAATGCCAGTGGAAAGCAAGGAAAGAAGGTAGAATCTTTATTGTTTTGCTACTGATCCCACCTGAATATGGAAGATTTCAAAGGGGCAAGTGAGTATTTTTTTTCTCTAGTTTGAATTTCCAGTTTTCCCATTTATTCCCCAATTATTACACTTTGAAGATGTTCTACAACAGTCCATCCTTTGCCACCATATGGGTTTTTACTTATTTTTTCAAGTGATCCTTTGTTTTCTAAATGGAACAAGGTGTGGGGGGCAAAGGGACACAAGACTCATGTGCTTTGTGATTGAAATCATCTGTTCCCTTTTTAGAATCAAACTCAAACAGGTGCATGCTCTTCCAGACCTCACGTTCCCTCCTGGTATCATGACAGTCCTTTCCAATTTCTTGTTATCCACTTCTTTATAGATGACACAAAGTCACTTCAGAATCAAAGACTATGAGAATGAATATATGTGTGTGTGTGTGTGTGTGTGTGTGTGTGTGTGTGTGTGTGTGTCTATGCACGACTGGGACATTGTGCTGTACTCCAAAAATTGATGCAGTGTGACTGATTATACTTCAGTAAAAATAAATAAATAAATACATAAAAGTAAAAAAAAATGAAAAAGTCACTTCAGGATCAACAGGAGTAAATCTGGACTCATGAACTGTCCCCTGAAAGCTGCCATTTTCTCTTGTGCTATAGCAAGTGTTTATTGCATGAACCACATAATATGCACTAAGAAACTGGGGAGATGTGAAGAGGAGTTGTAAGTGCCTGAAGAAAAAAATACTTAGAAAACCAGAGACCTTACTTTTCTGGCAAATGGAAGAATGTGTACAATGTCACCATGATATGGCTGGATACAGTGACGGAAAAGTAAAGAGACATTTCCTGAGGCTGGAATGCGAGGCTGATGAAGGGCTCGTGTGGCAGGAGAAAGGAAGTGTGAAGTAAACTCATCGCATTCTTTCAATGTGATCATTATTTAAACACTGTTTATTAACGTGCCAGAGATTATTCTAGGTAGCGGGGATGCAGTGGAGGGAGAAAACCTCATAGAACATACTTTCTAACATCAAAAGACACATAATAGACACATAAATAAATATATGAAAAAAACCCAGATGTAAATCATTTATATGGAAAGGACAAGCTAGGGAAATGGATAGAGTGGTTATAATATGATATTTAAATTACTTCTACTAACTAATTCTATTATTATTATAAAGAAGACAATGCCTTTCTCAGTAGATAATGAATGACATTTAATTTTCAGGACAACAGCTGTTTCAGGACGCCTATCTATTAGTTGCTCCTTCAATTCACATATTTATGAAAACTTGTGTAAAAACATATATATGCCTACATATACATATAATAATATACATACACACATACATAGGTGTATATATAATTTGTACAAGTGGTTGGATACTACTATATAGTTTATACAATTGTTCAACTGTTTATTTACACAAGTGGTTGTAATTATATATGCAAGTGTTTGTAAATCCCAAGAAAAACCATACTTCCGGTTTTAAATATCTTTACTGGCAATACCTGAAAATACCACCAGGGGGTGATGTTTCTCCTAAAAGTATAACATTTACTGTGCTTAAAAAATGTTACTAATTAATTGATGCATTCAAAATTTCATGGGGCCCTTGCCGGCTAATTCTAACATATGGATCAGTTCAGGGTTGGTTTGGCAAGATTGATTTATTTCCTCATAATGCGTTGTATCTGCCTTGTTCTTCACTTGCCTATTCATGGCTACCAGACATTGTGAATTTCACCTCCTTGAGTGCTAAATAATGTGTATTTCTTTAAACACGCTTGAGTTTTATTTAAGGATACAGTTAAATTATTTGAAAACTGTTTCATTCTTCTGCATCTTGTTTTCAGGATTTGTTAGGTGGAACTGGAGCAGTGTTCAGTCTAGGGCTAACTGTTCCCCATCATTGAGGCAAGTTCTGTCTGTGAATTCTACACAATGCCTCATGAACCTTGAGATTTTCTAGTCTGGCTTTACAGTCCCTTGTGAGTCCAGTTAGATGGACCAGTGTCTCCTTTCTGGTGATTCTTTCCTCAGCCTCACATAGTTTCCTAGCGCACGTGGACTGACAATACACAAGGGGACCTTCCACAGATCTGCACGGTTCCCTTTCTGTGCAGCTCTCTCCTCTCTGATACTCTGTTCTGTCCACTTTAGCTACATCATCCTCTGTGACTCTCAGCTCTGTCTCCTCACAGTAAAGAGTCTGTTGGGCTCTTCCTGACCTGAGCATCCCTCACTGTGCTGTCGTCTGGAAACTATCCCGAGGCAGTCCTCTGGGGTAATGGAAAGGCTCATCTCTGTCCTTCACTGTCTCATGTCCAGCGTCTTGCAAACTGCTGTTTCGTGTATTTAGTCTGTTTTTCTCTTGTTCCAGATGGGAGGGTAAACATTGTGTTTTCCTGTTATGTCATCTTGGCCAGAAGTGGAAGTCACTTCCTTTTCTTTAACCAGAGATTCCTGATGACTTCTTCTGTTGTATTGATCTTGATATTCATTCAAAGAATTTCGAGCAAATGCAATGAACCACAATGATGCTAGGTATATCAATTCAATCCTCTAACTCAACAAATTAATCCAGAAATATTTAGACACAGAAATAACAAGGTAGAATTTTTCCCCTACAATTTAGCTCTATTTTTTGATTATTCTAGATGATTATGAGACATCTGAATATTTTATGTTGACAAAAGTAATGATGACATTAAAGTCAAGCCTTCTCTAGAACAAAGATCATGTCATTTATTTCCTTAGAAGAGTGAAGTGGAACTATGGAGTGTTATAGAGCAGAGTTTCTCAAATTTTAACGTATATGAATTCTTTTCCTTTTTTTTCTTTTTTTTTTGTAAAACACAAGTTCTGGTTCAAGAGATCTAGGGTGAGACCAGATATGCTACATTTGTGAATAACTCCCAGAGGATGCAGATACTTCTAGGTAATATATTTGATTTGTGAATAAGGCTCATCTGTGGACTCAGTATAACATTTTAGCAAAAAATGAGGATTGAATCCAGATGATAAGAACCATTAAATCTAGTGTCATTGATCTTGTTTTAGTTGGAGACTATAAAGCCAGGCATCAAGTGAGCTGCAAACAGGCGAGGACCATGTAGTTCAAGAGGCTGACATAGTGTGCTGGCTTATAGAGAGTTTTCAATAAATTTTTGTTGAAATTAACTAAGTAGAACATTAGGGTAGTAAAATTTCCTTGGAGAAATTTAATCCCATGATTCTTAATTTTGAGGGTCATATCTACCCTTGTAAAAATCTGTAAAAAGCACGTGCTGATAACCATCAACTTTTTATCCAAATTAATGCATATGCACACCTCTTAAAGTCCTTTCACAAGCCATCGAGGATTTTTCAACCTCTTAATTTTCATACACACTGACACTGTTAATGAACAGAAATTTTAAATTCTTGACCAAAATCCCAGGGCTGATCGTTGGCAGAACTTTTATTATCTCATGAGTCTGTTAACTTTCAATGATTTTTCTCCCCCTCTTCTATTGCACTATGCTTTATTTTTTCCTAAAAGGAATACATTTTCCATTCCCAACAAAGAGGATGGACATCATTGTGTAAAACTAAATGAGCTGACCACTGGGAGTTGTAATTTTGTCTTGGGTTTACTGGCCTGGGAATTTACAGTGTAAGCATGTGTCGTTCCCTAGGGGAACTGCTTAAGTACAACCAGGACCACCTGTTCCAAATGCTTCCCTGAGCAGCTCTCAGTACCAAAGGGGATGCGGATGTTAATGTGAAGTTGTCTTCAGCCAAAGTAAGGTGGGGAGTTTATACTTTTATCCAGACGACTTTAGCACATAGATTTTTGCATCCTGAGATATCAAAAGAATTGGCACCATTTTCTCTCTCTTATCCCCAGTGGGAGTTACACAGTTACAGTGACTGTCTGTGGGCCATAAAAGATGGAAACTAGACACAGTGGAACATCAGCCTATGAACAATGGTCATGAAACAATATTTTGAAAATACCTTTAGGTGTAGAGTCTAACAGAAATGGAGATTCAGTAATGTTTGGGGAGCAGCACTGAAAATACAACAAACTTAGAAACAAATCTGCATGCAGGTGCCAACGAGAGGCAACCCAAGGGAGGATCTCAGCGGGGCTGCTTTCTTGTGTGCAGCAGGAGGACATCATGTCTCAGGATTTTTTTTCCCAACAATGAAATACAGAAAGAGTAGCCCTGGGAGATGTTCTTGTGAATCTGTATAAGCTAGATCACTGGGCTGACAATTTGGAAACAAAAACCCATAGTGCCTTGGAGCAAAAGTGCTCGTGAGAATGTCTAGAAACAGAGAGCTTCCATGATGCATATTCTAACATTGCTTCCATGTTGATCTCTTTAATGTCTCCTAAGAGGTGAGGTCTGGTTCAGTGTCATGTAGGCACACAGGCAACTCAACAATTTGTTGCTCATTTGTTAAGATGTCGATTTGAGTCTTGCTCATTTATTTCAGAGCTTCCCGGTTGAATCTATTGATTTGTTTAAGCTTTTCCTGCTGGTCTCGAACTGGGTCATCGGAATAAGTCTTAACGTTTAACTAGAGCCATTAAAAGTAAATAGACATTTGAGAATAGTGTAATTGGTTGTGAAGGTACTTCCAAGGTGGAAAGGCCAAAGGTGGCAAAGCAAGTCCATGTGGGCATGTTGTCATTGAGACCTGACTTACTCAGCAGTTTTCCAAAACGACTAAAGACTTCCTATGGCTTCAGGCACTAATTTGTCCAAAGTCTTTGGCTAAAGAAAACCAGAAAGCCTATGAAAACACGGCTTACTTAATAACACATCCCAGCTGTTCGCTCCCTGTTAAAAAGTGGAGAATGACGTGTCTTGGAACAGCTTAAGTACTCTGCTGGGTGTGTTTTTAGGACTGTACCGAGCCTTAACAGCATGAATCCTGTTCACTTTAATCAAGGTTGTGCAGTTTAAACTTGTCTAAGAATCCAGCTTTTGTGCTGTTGTTACATCATGTTCAGTATATCACCTCCTGCAACTAGGTTATTGCCAAACTTCTATTAGAAGGTTTTTGGTCATTGTGATCCCTGTAATCGTCTTACTCATGTGACTTAAGTAGGAAGATATCTTTATTTTTCCTGTTACACTTGCATGTTCTTTGAAGTCAAGTTATTACTCATTTTTGCCTCACCTGGAGCAATGGTTCTCAAATTGTTGCTTGCATAAAGGCATGTATGAGAATCATGTAGAATGCTTGTTAAATCACAGATCAGTTGGATATCACCTAAGAGACTGTGATTCTGTTGATCTGGAGTGAAGCCCAAGAACCTGCATTTCCAGTGAACTCACTGCTACCAATTCTGGGACCACACTTATAAGTAGCACTTCCCTGGAGGCTTGGTCCACAGTCCTCTCCAACTCAAAGACCCCTATTTATATCGGAGATTTTATAATGTAGTGTTTACTATACCAAAGTGAAATTCATAGATAATATAAACCTCCCGCACACTTATGTGTGAGCCATATAATGCTCAAATTGTATTGTAAAAAAATAAATTGTAAAAGGAATTAAGGAGAAAACAAGTTATGAGATAAGCATTTCAAAATGTAAATGCTTGGGTCACCTGGAATGTCAGTTACAAATTCAGATGTGTCCTGTTGCCACCCAACTATGATGCCTTCTGTGATACGATTTTCTGAGATAGTAAACAATTCTTGATGCAATGCCAATGAAAACAAAGGGCGAGGCCCTCAATGTGTATGGTGGTTGCTACTAAAGCAGTGTAAAAATAGACTTTGTCTTTATATATAAGATGGAGTTACATTTTAGGTGTAGGTGTTTACAAGCACATTTTTTCCCCCACACAAATGTCAGATGAGACCTGAGACATCACTTCACTGTGTGAGACTATGCAGCACATACAGGACGTCTGCAAATCCAGGTCCCCACCCACTAAATACCAGTAGTGCACCCCAACCAAAATGTCCCCCAAATTTCCCTAATGGCTAAACCAGACACCTCGGAAAGAGAACATCAAACAAAATGCCTTAAAGATAGTAGATAATTGACAATTTTTTTTAATTGAAGAGTCATACTTTTCCCTGTGGAGGGGAGATTGGTCGATGGACACCTTTTTCTTGAATATACTGTTTTGTAAAGAAAAGAAAACGCCAACAGTAACAATCAATCACGTTTTTCCTTACACAAAGTATTTTTTTAAACAGGTTATTGGACATCTTCACCATTGTGCATTTGCATCATTATTTCAACCAGCCAGTGAGGTAGGAAAGTCATGACTGGCAGTGCGTGCAGCTGTGGTCTGTACCCAGGGTGACGGTGTGCCCTGTTTTGCCTCTGACAGTTCTGGTTTATACCTGTGGTTCTGGCGTAATTATAACTAATTACATTCATTCTCAAAAGTGTTTCTATTTGGACGATAAATTATATTGTCACCCTAGTTACACCTCACTAACAATACCAGGTGCTGAAAAGCTTGTATGTTTTTCCCTGGTGTAATGTAAGAACAAGTTTCCAAATGCAAACACCATGGCAAACTTTTCTGCAATAAAACAAGGCTGGACAATCACTGGTGTCCTGAGATTCTAGTCCCGTGTTGTATGTAACAGTCGCTTACTATTAACGGAGTAGTGGGGGGTACTTTGTTGTTGTACTTGAAGGACAACCCTCAACAACTCCTTATGACCCCTCTGCATTTCTTTGACTTTCTCTTACTATGACTGTACATAGTAATATCTCACTCAGAAGATTGAATGTCTGCCATCTTCCTCTGAAATTTCCTGGCTAAGCTGAGGTTCACTAAGAGAAACAAAGAGGGTATGGTTTCCTTTCTTCCAAAGCTTTGAGAATGGCTACATTTCCAACTGTAGGGTCCAACCTAATCTTGGAAGGAAACAAGGCTCTTAATCTGCCCATTTAGCGGTTTCACCATCAGCCTTGTGGCCCTATGCCTTATTTCTGGGGTAAGCTTGGGAACCCACAAATCTCCTAAGTGCAACCTTTTCCTGATCGCCTAGATCCTATAACTGAATTTCTGCCTTGGTTTCCTGAGTCTGCTCCAACCCTTCCTCTCTTTGGTGAGAGCTCAAAAACCCTGTACTTTCTCCTCTGTCCTCCTTTCCTTTCAAACACGGTCCTTATTCTTACCCTACATACCACTCCCAGACTCTGCCGGAGTCTATTGCTTAATTCTAGATAGTTTCCTCAGTAACAGTAGCTGTCAGTTAAAAAAAGAAAACGACAAAGAGAAGCAATGACCTTAGGTTCAAATCAATCTACTTAATTGTGACCTTGAGTCAGCTCTTCTTTTTAACATCATTTTTTCTCAAAGCAACTTCTAGATAGTTTTGACTCTCTGAGATAAGAATAAAGTGCCTAGAATTCAGTGGCGTTCAGTGGAAACAGAACCTGGAACAAAGCTGTGTGTAAGAATAACAGGAACCATATGCCCCATGACAGAGGAAAGAACTGAATTTGAGTATTATTCTACGGATTTCAAAGGTTCTAGTCAAAACTTGAATCCTTTGGAACCTGGGAATCAAACGTGGCATTTAAGAATTTGCTTGGCTTCCGATGTTCATACACCATCAAGGTGGAAATGTCTGGTAAACATTTACAGTTCTTGGGGATGAACTGGAATAGTGTAAGAACACTCTAGCCTTGGGTATCCAAGAAGGACTATAAGGGGTAGATGCAGATAAAAAGAACAAAAACTAGTCGGTACCCTCAGATTACCACATCCTACATTCTATTAAAGCTCAGCTCTCACAAAGAGGAGGGGAAAAATGCTGTGTCATCACGCAAGCATGCCAAGCGTAGCACGAAATTGTCCTCTTTCCAGACAGCAGCCTGTTCCTGCAGCCTCCCTGGGGCATCCTTGATGCTCCATATGTGTGGCACATAGCAGACATTCATCAGGAGCAGAAATAATATCAATATTATCAGTTTATTCATTCAATCAGTGAATTCTCTAGGTTCAAATTTTAGGGTAATCCTTACTACAGAGCTGAGCTGAGATAGGAGTTTCATAGCATTACTAGAAAAAAAAGCACATGTTTCCATTATTCAAGCACTAAGTCCAGCACCTTCCCAATAACAAGACACTCTAGATCATTGCTATCCAATAGAAATTTCTACCGTGATGAAAATATTTTATATTTGTGTTCTCCAATATGGTAGCCACTGGTCTCATGTGGCTTCTGAACACCTGAACTGTGGCTAATGTGGATGAGGACCCGACTATTTAGTTTTAATTAACTCAGATTTAAATTTTAATAGTCACAGATGTCTAGTTGAATAGCCCCGCTCTAGAGGGATCATCTTGAGAAGCAGATGTTAACATCCATCCCCTGAGTCCCCTGCATACTTGTCAGGTTGCATATTGCACTTTTATTGCAACCTTCTCCTTGTTTATTGCATTCAAAGCTGCTACAGTCATTCATTTTAATCAGTTTCTTCTGCATGAAATTCATTGGGGTGATTAGCAGCACAAAATGGAACTTACCTTTGATTCTTCATAGCAGTTTCAAGATTAGTTCCCTTTGGAGAACAAAACCAACTGATGACCTATTTGTACTAGTCTTCTATTAATGATTTCAAGGAGAATTTTGGATGCTTGATACATTGTCACACCAAAGGGATGAAAACACTGTGTCCAGGAGCTTCCTGCCAGGGTTAAGTGCAGGTGCCTGTGACCCAGACAGAAAGCACCAGACCATGGTACACAACCTGGATCCTGATTGAAGACCTAGCTCAAGAGATTGGCCAGTCTTTTGATAATAGAGAATTCTTCTAGGGCTCAGTGATAAACGTTTATGTTTCTTGGACCACACAAACAGCAAATGATTTCCTTAACTTTGATAAAGACCTTCCTTTGCTAAACTGATGAACATCTCATGTTCTGTTGGAAGAGGTCTAGTCAATGAGCAATGGATGGTAACACCAACATTCTGGAAATATTGATCCCCTAGAAGGTCCTGCCAGTGATAGCAGATACCTCTTCATCCTAGCAACCCGGTAAATCCCATATAAAGCCTTTTGCCAAGAATCAAGAACAGCTTACCTGTTCAAAGAACAAGATGATTCTATTCGAGTCAAAATAATTCATTAATTAAGTTTTCTATTTATTTTGATAGTTATCTGTACTTTCTAAATCTCCTACATGATATACTATCATAACATGAGATATTTGTAATGTTTAGGTAGGAAAAATCCACTGAATCTGTAGGCTTACTTAATTGAATGGAAAATGATTGAGAACTTCAAAGAAAAGGGATAATGAAGATGAGAAGTAGAATATTTCAGATAAAATTAAATAAAACACAGCACCCTTATTTCTAAATAAATGCTTGAAATATACGTTAATGTTGCATCTTCTATATTGTCTTTGGTTTCCTACAAAACAGTCAAATAAAGTGAAATATCAAGGAGAGTTCTTTAAAATATGTGAACAACTGGAATCGATGTTACAGCATTCAGTAAATATTTCCAGCATGTGGTAACGATCCCCACCTGGATGCTAAAAGAACCTGAAGATTGGGTGTAGGTCAAGAGACAGGCAGCAATTCTATTTCAGTCACTCACAAACTCTGAGATCACTGTTGTAGGTTAGGTTATTATTCAACTAATATCCACCCCCACCTCGTTCCCTTTCAGTGGGAGGATGCAGTGCCCCCCTGCGCTGATTTGGGCTTGACTGGCTGTGACCCACGGGATGTGAGTGAAAGTGATACTGTGCCAGACCTGAGCCTGTGTTCAGAATCACCTCATGTTTCCACTTCTGATCTCCACCAGGAGAGAAACATGTGTCAGGTTGCCAGAAGGAGCCACCGTGACAAGACCCGCATCCAACCTGCAGACTGAAACACATCTTCCCCACTGCGCCCGGATCTGCTGACCCACCTCGGGCCTGCCGTTCTGTGAGGGGGAGAATTTGTTTCCTGCTGTATGCCACCCAGATTTCTGGGTGGTTGTTTTTATAGTCCTGATGCATTCAGGATAAGTCACTTTAAAAAATAATAATAGCTTTCTGTAGTGCAGTTGACCCTTGAATAATGCAAGGGTTGAAGTGTCGACCTTTCATGTGGTGGAAAATCCACTTATAACTTAGAGTTGGCTCTCCTTGCAAGTGGTTCTAAATCTGGGATTCAACCAACCAGGGATTGTGTAGGATTGTGGCATTTATTGAAAAAAATCCACATGCAAGTAGACATGCAGAGTTCAAACCCACATTGTTCAGGGGTCAGGTGTTTATGCACTGTTCCAGCGTCTGTACGCTTCACTTTTATCTGCCCACACATGTCATCTCCTCTAGAGACAAGCAGAGGATGCTCTAGCTGCTTGTACCTGAAAGGACAGCCCTTATCTGGCAGTTTCACCATCATCTTGGAGCCTCTTAGAAATGCAAATCCTTGGGTCCCACCCTAGACCAACTGAATCATCATCTCCAGGGATGGAATCCAGAAATCTGTATTGTAACAGTCCTTTGGGTTACTCTCTGTACGCAGTGAGGTGGCACCTGCTTGCCCAGGACTGTTCTCATTCTAGCACTGAAGGTCTGCCTTCCAGGGAAACCCCTTAGAAGGCTGGTCCTCTTGTAAGAATCAATGTAGTATCCTACAGTGATGTGATTTTGGCAGTACTGGGAAAGCACAATTCTCCTAAAATCCTGTTTCTGAAAATACTTCCCAAAATAGTGTTAATACCTCACGTCTTTGGTGATGGCCAAACAGAGTTTTCCCTTGGTAAGCCACAAATCTCCACTGGAAGCTAATTTGTTGAGCCTTTCCAAGTGGAATATATTGCTTTGTGATAAAGGACAGCCTTCTCAGATGGAAGGGAGCATGAATTCGTAAGTTCCTCATCGATGCTCTGTGTCTAAATTATAAATAAATGAGATGTTCAGCTTCTTACCAGTGAGCTAGTCTTTGCAGTGAGCATTAGAATAGGGCCTTAGAGACACTGTGGGATGAGACAAGGGGTAAGGAAAGAGAAAACACGAAATGTGCATTTCTAAGACTTACTAGTTTCCCTGTAACAGGTTTTATTTCTCCAATGTGACCTTCCCCTTCTTCAGAGAGAGAATGGGGCCCTTTTAGCCCAACTTCCTTAGGCAACTATAGCATTAATGTTCTTGTGTGCTGTGGTTCGTTGAGTATGTAATTCCTTACTTAGAGTAATGTAGGTTAGCCCTTGTGATTTCAGGGTTCTCTACTCTTGTCAACTTCTCTTAGCTTGAGTTGGATCCCATCAGACTGTGGGGCCCAGAGCAACCTAACCATCTTTGGATAGAATCCGTCCAAGAGCTCACCCAGTGCCCTGAAGTTCTGCACATGTGCAGGAGCCACAGGAAGCCCTTGGATCAAAGGGAGCTGAGGGAGCCTCAACGGGGCCGCAGGAACATCGTGTGATTTACCCAGACCATCTGCGAGTGACATAAATACCAGCCGCTTGGAACACCTGCACCGGATGACTCAGCACCAAGCTGGGAAGCCAGCAGGGGGTGAAATAAAAGAAAACAAAAACTTCAGGGACTGGAGCAAAACAAATCATCGCATTTTGGCACCAGCTGCACTGGAAAGAAAAAAAAAAAAGAACGAACGAAAATGAGTTGGCAATTTTTAGTCAACTTCCAGTCAGAGGGATCTGCCAGCTGGACGTCTCAAAGTCTGTGATGGGGCTGGGGGCAAAGGCAGGGTTTTTTAAAAAAAAAATCTTTAAGAAATATCAAAAGCCAGGGACCTCCAGCAAGAGTTTCAGGGTCCGGGGTTTCTAGACGAAGAGCAGCTGCTGTTGAACTTAAGACAAAGTGTGTTAATTATGACGTAGGAGGATTGGAGAAAGAGGGGTCCTTTTGACAGAAGAGAGAGTGAGCGGTGTGGACCTTGTATGCGCCAGGCCAGAGCTCTCCTAAGAAGTCATTGCCTCTCAACTTGTTTATTTAGACACAATCCTTCATCAACTCTCAGAAAACCCCTCTGCCATCCTAGCCACCATGAATTTCAAGATTGGAATATACCTCTGCTAGGAAAAGAAAGACCTGATTGGCTAGGAGGTCTTCCAGTGATGCGGTGTCTGGAGTTTCGGTTACTCTGGGGCGTCTCTTGTCTATAGCAGTGACCTTCTGTTTTCTCTGGTAGAGAGGAGGGCGCTGGCGAAGGGTGGGCACACCCCTCTCCACCTCCCCCACCAGATGAGTGGCCGCAGATATTCTTGGCATCTCAAGTGGCCCAGGTGGTCCCTTTGGCCTGATTTCCTTGGCCAGCTTTCCTTCCTCATCTGGGAATTCTGACCCTCCCGCTTTCCAACTAATTGTATCATATTATCTCCTTTTTGTTTGAGACTGTCCTCTCTGCAGAAGTTTGCAAAATCTCAGTCTGTGCGGATGGAAAGTCTCAATTAACCTCTAACCTTGTTTCGGTACCCATGGCTTGGGTTATTCCTTACACCTAATCGTGGGCCCATTAACAGGTTGTCCAAAACAAAACAAAACAAAAAGCTGTTTTGACCAGACTGTAATTGCTGCTAAGTGACACTTAACAATGGCTCCCTTGTGCCATTGCTAAACGGGCAGTGGGGGCCGCTCAGGCGCATTGCTAAATCCTGGGCAGTGAGATTGATTTGTGATAAGGGCCTCCCTGTATCTCTTTAAGCGCTTCATCCAGCAACTCCCTTGATGGAAGGGTGGTCATTTTTTGGATTGCTAGAGCTGACAACGTGGCACAAAGCATGAAGGACAACTCCCACGGAGGACTACGAAAGCCTTCCTCCCCTCCTGCTGCAAATATAATTAGTTTATGTTAGCTGGAAAAGGTCAGAGGTTGTCAAAGGGTAGCACAGTCTTTGTTTTTAGGCAAGATAGCGGAATAACTGCTTGATGCTCAGATCTGCAGGTGCTGTAAGGAGCTCATTTGGGCTTGGCAGCCCGCAGGGAAAGCTCATTTCCTCTGGAAGACCACGGAATTCCTTGTGACAGAGTCTATTTGCCGTGACAGAGGTGATTATCCATTTATGCCCTCGGGACAATACCTGCCACCCTCGGCCCTCACCTTAACTCTGATTTTCACACACTGCAGGCATGGAACGCCTTCCTCTCCGTTCTTATGAGAACAGTGAGGACATGAGCTCACTGACCAACCTGACTGATTCTACATGAGAAAATGCCCTGGTTGTGTTAGGACATAAAGGGAGAGGGAAGGAGGGCTCACGGGGTAGCTTTTCAAGATAAAGGAGAAACAAAGAAAAGAAAAAAGATACTGTCACGAGTCACTGAGTTAAATGTCACATTAGGGTTAAGTGGGAGAAGTAAGAGTGGAGAATGAGAAGAGTCTCAAAGAAAGAACATTTGCTTAAAATAAGCCCCATTTTCCCCCATTCTCATCACCCTCATTTTGTTTTCCTTACCTGTCTCAAGAAATATTTAACAGGCTGTAGTGGGACACCTAAGGAATCTGGATTGCAAAATCTTCAGAAACCAAGAAGAGCACTCTTACCGGCTCTCCAGTGGACTCACGTTTTCAATTTGTCTGTGGGTGTTTTGTGTGTATGACGAGGTTATGCTTTTAACCATCTGTTGAAGAAGCAAAGGAAAGTGATTCTTAAGATGGAGAGTCTGGATTCTCTTGCACCTGCTAGTTGTGTAAACTTGGACAAGGCGTTCAACTTTTTTGTTTATTATACAGTGAAGTTTTCTTCAACAGTACAGCAAGGGGAATAATGCTGTATTATATTTCTTGCCAAATTGATCTCAGATTCAAATAGTGTGTTTTAGGGCTCCCCTTCCCATTCAACACACAGTTTAATTGTGATAAATCCAATGTGGATTTTGCT
The DNA here is from genome assembly GCF_048564905.1 of Vicugna pacos. Taxonomy (NCBI): domain Eukaryota; kingdom Metazoa; phylum Chordata; class Mammalia; order Artiodactyla; family Camelidae; genus Vicugna; species Vicugna pacos. The sequence goes on from NC_133005.1 coordinate 18,589,694, forward strand.
TTTAGTTGTTTTCAAGTCATTGTTGCTGCTGGCTCAGGCTAAGGTCATCTCCATGGTGGAAAATCTAGGCCCTGGAGGTCCTCATTAAACCCTTAACTGAGACACTGAAGTGTCGTATTCAATGTCTAGTGCACCTTACCCTTCCGCCGTCCACCTAATGAGGCTTGAGTTGTTTCTTCTCTACTTTCCAAGTCTTCGCTTTTACCTGGCATCTCTGTGAAGGTCCTGAAATTATTTGTCAGCCTGTCATGTCTTTAGCCTCTGTAAAAATTATTTAGATGGCGGGATTTGGATTAAAGCAGAATTTTACACATATGCATAAGTAAGATGAAATTGACACTGAGAGCAGCACCCAAATTAACCATATCATGATAGTAAGACAGTTCTCATGACTAACTGAGACAGGTTTGTAGCCTTGTGGTGTCACCTAAAAAGTAAAAAAAACTGTCTTTGATGTTTTAAGAAGTTGTGCCTTTAATGTGTTTTGACACCTGTTTTGGGGGGTACCCACAAGTAATGTGCCAGAAGAAATACTGGTTATGGAAAATCAGAAATCTAATTAACTGTGATGAGAAGGGTTTTGAGTAGCTTTATTTCCAATAAGTCAAAATCTTTATACCTAGAGAAAAGTTTTTTAAAAAAATAAAAAGTTAAAGAAAGGAAAGGGGGAAAAAAACGAAATATAGAAGGAAAGAAGAAAGCAAGGGAGGGAAGGAGGTGGGAAGAAAGAAAGGAAAAGAAGGAGGAAGGGAATTAGTGGATTATCCCCAATTGTCAGCAAGAAGAAAAGTTAATATGCCAGAACTCCAGAAAGAGATCACAATGATTTATGAATGAGCAGATTCACAAAAATAAATCAATGGACAAAGAATAAAAACTATTCATGCGGGTATAAATTTTGACTAGCTTCTATTAGACTCTGTAAGGTTATGAAACAAATACCCTTCCTTAATACCTCATTGACTGGACAGTTATGAAGTCACATTCAAGACTGTAGATACAAAAGGATAAATGATAGAAGCTAATAATGGAAGCCTTAAGGCCTTGGATGGGAAAGAAGGTTGGAATGACCACCTGTGGAGTCAAGGACCCCTGACCCGAGACTCCGAGGAAGGCTAAGATGTAGGATCTGGATACGCAGGAAATCATAGAGAGAGGATGCGGAAGGGCTCGGGGAGGGGAGCAAGACCATGTGGCGGTAGACGAATTGCACCAACAGTCCACTTTGCACCCTAGCCTGTACCCATGCCCTTTGCCCTGCAATGTGCAGTGTCTCCCATTCTGGGTAGAATGTTCTTTCTGTGTTGTACCCTGATTTTTGCTTTGGCCAATTCCTAGCAATATGCTATCAACAGAAGCTGTAAAAATGTGCTAGAACCTACAGAAAAGTCCTTGAGTGTGTCTTCTTTCTATCTTGCTCCTCTACCTTTGTCATGATGAAATGCTCAGATTAGCCTTCTAGAGGCAGAGCAGAATTGTCCCAGTTTTCCCAGTGGAGTTGCTCCTAGATAAGTTGTCAATCAGTGCATCCCAGGCAAAGGGGAGACCCTAGCTAAGATCAGCAGAGCCCTCTAGCTCAACCGCAGCCAACTGCAGGCACAGAAATAGACCAATTTAAGACTATAGGAATCTCCCAGCCAACCTACAAATTCATGATATAAACATGCTTATATTTTGAGCCAATACATTTCGAGGGGACTTGTTATGCAGCATTATTATGGCAATAAGTAACTGATACATATGTCATGCTTTACATGGTGCATTTATTAATATGGACTCCAATTTGGAGATAGATTCTTCCGTTCTTTATTCTGTAGATGTTTGGAAATCATCTTTTGTAGAAGAGTAGACATTAGTGTGGAGAGGAAGGAAGCTCACAAGGTCATGTTCATTTACACAAGAGTAATAGAATTGAGAAAAGTAATCTCCTTCAGTTCATTCACCACTACAATAGTGTTAATAGCTAGAAACAAAGGGGAAACGTACTCAGTCAAATTCCCCAATTAAGTGCCTGAAGTAATCACATTTTATGAAATTAAAAGACACTTTTGAAATACTAAAAATTCTCTTTTTGGCACTGCACATTTTTGTTTAGAAAGGCAGTCCCTATGTTTTTTAAAAACTATTTTTATTGTGAAATATATATCATTCATAAAACTTAAGTATATGAATTTTGAAAATAGTAAAAATACTTACTACCGAGATTACCAATAACTTTGATCCCCTCCAAAGATGCTTCCCATGCGTAACCCCATCTGCTTTTGCCTCTTCCCAGAAATAACCACCAATCTGCATTCTGTGTTCATCCATACATTTTGGTTAAGACTTTAAGGCTTATGGCTGTCAAATATTTAGGACCAACTATGATCTCGCTTGTCTGCAAGGTCATATTTCCAATTATATATATAAAACTCTGTATATGTAGAATTTATGCTCAGTAGCCTGTTGTCACCCCAGAAATAATGTATCTAAAAACAGATTTACCACTGCCCTCTCCCCAACCAGCTTCCTTTCCAAAATGTTTGAGGTCTGTCAACGCCCACACCCTGTCCTATAAGCCCAGGCCGAGTGGTCACACGATTCAACAAGAGAGAAAGCATAGACGGATTGGCACGAATCCTTCCCCACTGCAAAAACACTTTGATCAACATACGGCCAATGGGTCACTACACTAGCAGCATCCTGGAATCATAAAGCTTACATATAATTATAAAAGTACAGGCAGTTTCTAAATTTTTTCACTCACCAGACTGACTAAAAACTTGGAAGCAACCAAGAGGTCCTTCAGAAGGTACATGGGTAAATAAATTGTGGTACATTCAGACAGCGGGCTATTATTCAGTACTAAGAAGAAATGATCTATCAAACTGAAAAGAAATGGAGGAAACTTAAATGCCTATTACTAAGTGAAAGAAGCCAATCTGAAAAGTCCAAACACTCTGATTCCAACTACATGACACCCTGGAAAAGGCAAAACTACGGAAACAATAAAAAAGGTGAGTGGTTGCCAGGAGTGCGTGGGGGGAGGGTGAAGAGAGGAAACACAAAAGACTTTAAGGTCAGTGAAAATATCCTGTATGACATGATCATGATGGATAAATGTCATTATACATTCGTCCAAACCCATAGACTATATAGCACTATGAGTGAACTCTAATGTCAACTTTGGACTTTGGGTGGTAATGATGTGTCAGTGTAACTTCATCAGTTGCAACAAATGTACCACTCTGGGCAGGATGTTGGTAATGAAGCCATGCATGTGTGGGCACAGGGAGTATATGAGAAATCTCTGTATTTTCCTCTCTATTTTGCTGCAAACCTGAAACATCTCTTTAAAAATGAAGTCTATTAAAAGAAACCTATTTAGGGAAAGACAAAAATATACATTTAATTCATTCATTTTTTCCATTCTGAAAAAAGAAACCCATTTGGGTTACAAAGACTTACTGGTAAATAAGACAGAAGACATCACTGCTTTCATGTAGTTTCTATTCTATTATAAGGGATGGATAATGAGCAAAAACAAAAACAAGATAGCCTGAGAAAATGTTAAATTCTGAGGAAGTAATAAAATAGAATGATTTGATAGAGTTGGATTTGAATAGGGAGGTGCTACTTGAAATAGAAAGGCTATTTGAAGAGATCACATCTAGACCAAAACTGAATGATAATAAGTTGCTATATACAATTGTAAAGAAAAAACATCATCAACTTGTGAAGAATATGAGGTTTCCATATAGAAAAAAAGTGGATACAGCTATTAATTTTATTTCAGATCAGATTATGGATAATATGGGAGTGGCAGTACTGCTGGCCGGGGTGTGTGGTGCCACCAAGTCCTGTGTAGCCGACTTGTACACCCCTTTTGATCTGTTTACTAAGTACTTTATCTTCTTGTTTCCTTGGGGTTTTCTATTTTAAAATATCTCAAATTTGGCTTGTACAAATTTATTATTTCATAAATGTGCAAAGTAGTACTTGAACCATCTATACTATTTTATTTGTTCTCTGTGATGAACCAAAGTACATCTAAATTTAAAAAGTGGTGTATCTACAGAAGCTTTTTATTTGTAGTTAACTTTTTGTTTGTAAGTTTCAGGAACCAGAGAAATTTCCAAAAAGCACAAAATGAAAAATGAGTCAGGTAGCTGAAAATCACTGGAGGAGAGGTGGTTTAGGTATGCCTGGATCCAGGGCTCAGCAGAGGGTTTCAGCTCTCTGTGTCTTGCTGTCTTTCAGCTCAGTACCCCTTTGCACTGGCTTAACTTTGGGGGAGCTTTTTCCCAGCATACTGCCTCCCAGCTTCTCATCCAGTGGCTTGAGAACGTTCACTTCCCAGTAGTTTCAAGCGTGTCTCTGTGTTGGGTTTCAATTGACTAACGGGTCATATCTCCAGCACTGATTGGCTCTGTTACCAAGGTACTAGAATACCATGGTTGGATTAGGACTACAGAAGGGACTTTTCCCACAAGAAAATCAAATACAGGGCAGCTACATGCAAAACAATGAGATCAGAACATTTCCTCACACCATACACAAAAATAAACTCAAAATAGATTAAAGACCAAAACATAAGACTTGAAACCATGAAACTCCTAAAAGAGAACATAGGCAGAACACTTTTAGACATATATCACAGAAATAGTGTTCTTTTTTTTTTTTTTGAATCTGTCTCCCAAGGACAAAATAAATAAAAGCAAAAATAAACAAATGGGATCTAATTCCTCTTAAAAGCTTTTGCATAGCAAAGAGAACCATTAACAAAATGAAAAGTCAACCCAAGGAATGGGGGAAAATTTTTGCAAATGATATGATGGACAAGGGGGTTAATAGACAAAATATATTAAACAACTCATACAAGTGGTCCTCTTTCTATCCCTTAGACCCCATCTGTGTCATCTTCACCTACTCACCTCATCTTCTTTCTATGTATTAACATTCCAGGAATTATCAGGTAATTGTCATCTCATGGCATTTGGCTGTGATGTTCCCTCTGCCAAGAATGGTCCTGATGTGGCCAGTTGTTCTCATAACGACAGTAGCCCCTTAAAAGCCGTCTCTCAGAGTCGTAACGAGAGTGTGGTATTTTCCTCTCAATGCAAATACTTCGATCACACTTTATTTCCTTTATTTTTATATCATAATATAAAATTAACTTATACATTCATTTATTTATATATTCACATAGGCAAATATTAAGATAGATAACTGTTTTTCTGTTTCTCTTTTCAGTAACTCTAGAATGTAAATGCTGGGTGGGCGGGAGTTAATGTGTGGCTTTTGACTGCCATATCGCTAGTACATAGAACAGTTCCTGGCACAAAGAAGGCACTCACTAAATATTTATGGCATAATTTAATAAACAAATCATTGAACACACTGTGGTGGTTTCCCCTGTTCCATCGTCTCCACTGGGCATCAGCGAGGGGACAGCACAGTGAAATTATTAAGTATGGGAAGGAGGCAGGGTGTCCCAGAGGGAAGGAACTACACCAACCACAGAGTGTCTAGTGGCACAAACTGATGGAGCCCCAGTTTCTCCAATAAAACCATTCTGGTTTTTCATCCATGGAGACCACATCCTTTCAGATGCTTGTGCTAAAGGGAAAAACAGAGGAATTATCCCTTTTAGATAGCAGAGTAGGCTATTTAAATTGAGGGTTTTTTCCCCTTCATCTGCAGTACATTTTCATCTTTGATGGGATAACACTAGCCTAGGCAGAGAAAAATGCAAGGAGGGCTTATTTTAACGTAAAAGTTGAGGAATTTGATTCTAAGGTTGAGGTGGGAAGAAAACTTTACAAGGAAGTAACTAAAATAGGAACTTAGGGATGTAGATAAATATTCCCACGTGGGTGAGAAGAAATAGATTTCCAAATAAAAGCTTGGGAATAAAAATAATAAATTTCCTTAAAATAGCCTGCAAAATTAATTTATGCCAAGGGTTCACAAATATTGTGATGACTCTTCCAAATGTGGCGTTTGCCTGGATGTGGTTCCCTGAAATAGATTCAGTGATCTCTAGAGAGTGGCATAAAGGCTCTGTTGGCAGTCAAAAATTAATTTCACCACTGGATTATCACCATCGATGTTTTCATCTTTCCAATATCACAGAAACCCAGGTGGTCGGTTATTGGTTTTAATTGTTCCAGATACATGTCATGAATTATTCTTGACAGTTAGCAAAAAGTTTGACGGACTCAACAATAACTTTCAATTTCCCTTTCTCCATTCGGTTCAACATCCTCTATGGGAAAAAAGAATTGGAAGTTTACTATTTAAGCGCTGAAACTGAGCAGTACGAACTTCAGCTTGGTGCGTTCTCCTTGCTTAGGGAAAGACGCATTACTAATAACATTTCAGTCTATTTCCACAGTGGATGTGGAGGATAAACCTCTGAGTCGGATAGGGAGGCTATCTACTCAGCATGTCTGCTTTTCAGGAAGGAAACTGAGTTCATGCAATATCCAAAGTCATTTAGAGTAGGTAGCTAAACTGTGCCTAGAATCCAGGTAACTTGACCTGTGTTTCATTACCATTAAAACAATAAGATGTGTAACCAACAAATTGGACCAAAACAAACAACAGAAGAGAAAAATAAAATAAAAACTGGAATGTGAGTGTATTAATAGCAAGCCAAGGAAAGCTGTTTTAGTCAACTTTAAATGAAAATTAACTTACAGGACATTAGCAAGGTAAAAATATAGGTTCTGGACTAAGACGGTTAACATTTGAATCCTGGCTCAACCACCTGGCAGTTTTTAATTTCTGGGTGCCTCCGTTTCCTCATCTGGAAAATGGGTTAATCCTAATACCAATCTCATAGGCTTGTTATAAGGAATTGATGAGACAATGTAGTAACGTTGAGAAAAAGAGCTTGAAAAAAAAAAAAAGAAAATGCTCTAAAAGCATTTTGTTATTTACTAAGGTCAGTCGCAAATCCCAATTTTACCGATCGAGAATGAGAATTCTTGAAGAGCATGTGTTGATAATTTAATTTTGATCTCCACCCAGAACAGAAATTAATCTAAGGAAAATATCAAACAGGCAGCAGAAAATCCATCCATTGCCTTAACACAGAATTACAGCTCCAAAATGTTCAAGCCTCCATTGACCACAAGGCATGTGGCACCTTCAGTGATTTCACGGAAAGAAAACCTGAAATGAAGAATCAGTTAGATGCGGATTTTCCAAATGAGTGAAATTAAAATGTAAACAATCAAAATGATGGGGACATGAAAACCATCTTTAACTAAAGAGGCTGCAAATATCCATGGACACCCCAAGCAGTGTCCTCCCTTCTTTATCATAAGTTTTGCCCTTTTTTTTCTATCACATTTAAAATCTCACTCATTTCCAAAGGTTTTGTGTATTTCTGATTATTTTGAAAGGAATGCCAGGTACACATGTGGGAGACCTTTCTTATAATAAAATTGGATTGGAAAAAGCAAAGCTATGAATGTTTAGCAAAAACAAACTTTGAAAGGAAACTCAACTTTTTTTTTTTTTAATGTTTCCTTGGGCATTTTTCTAAAATCAGCCTTGTTTCTGCATAATATTTTTCTTGGTTGGGCAAAGGCTGGTTAAAATATTCATTATTTTTTTAATCTACTATGCTGCTATTTGCAGCTTCAGGTAGTTAATATTTGTGCTTAAGCTTTGCAGTTCAAATGGGAAAATCCACCCTACACAGCATTGCTGAACAGCATGAAGGAATCCTTCGAAACAGGAGGTCCCTTCCTGAATACCAATCAGTGTGGCTTTCCTCTGTGGCTGGAAGAGGAAGCACTGACCAATGTTTGCACTCCACCATGTCCTGCATGTCACAAGCTTCATTCCCAACACTGGCCGCCTTGTTGACAGAGTTTCCGGATGGCAGAATGAATTGAACCTCTGAAGACCGACAGCGCTCCTGCGTCTCCAGATGACGTCAACGTCTTCTGGGACAACAGCATGAAAAAATGAAATATAATCAGCCAGAGCCTGGCTCAAGATTACCTCAAAGGGTACATGTGTGTGTAAATATGATAGGCCAGCCCTACGAGAAAAATCACTGGTGTAAATTCACAAGGCTGGAGTTAAAATGCAAGAGACTAAGCTGGCTAAGGAAAGGATTCTCTTCACATCCGCAAATTTCAGTCCCAATGTACGTTTGCAAACTGTAAACTGAGTCCGTACGTCCTATCTCATTCAATACTGATAACAGCTCAGGTAGAAAGTGTTAACTAGGAAAACAGAAATGGGGAAGTTGAAGTTCCGAAAAGCTAAAGTATGCTTTCCCAAGAGACCAACTTCCTATTCATTTTTTTCAAATATATTAATTGAACATATATCATGTCTGAGGATCTATGCCCCTATTGGAATGGGGACACAATTATGAACAAGACAGGGCTGGGACATGAACTCATGCCATGTGCAGAATTATACATTGAGTAGTCCTTGCAAATGTCAGTTCGTTCAAAGATCTTAGACACACTAATGTATCAGGTGATAATCCCTGACACTCACAATATCTTTAGAAGGATATATACATGTCATATTTACTTCCATATGTTTTTTTATTATAATTTTCCTCTTTTCTTTCTCATATGGAAAAGAAAAAAAAAATAACAATGCTATCTCTGTAACGCCTGTGTGTTACCTCCCATCCTCTCCACAATGTTTCATTATTTTTTCCTCAAGGGCTTTGAGATCATCAATCATCAGAATAGTTACTCTGCTCCCCAGGGCAGAAAAGAGGTTACTTTGAGAAGGCACTGGCTTCTTGCCAATGAACCACTGAGATGCCGGGAAGGGAGAATGAATGTTGCTTTTTCTTACCTCTTTTCCTTAACTTAGTCCCTTTCTCAACCTTATTGTTCTCTGGTTTAGCCTGGAACACCCAGTCCCCATTTGACTAGACTCAATCTAGGCTACACTTGCCAGGCAACTTTAACCAATATGGCACCACTACCAACTCCAAAACTGAGTGCTCCTGAAAAGAAAGTTGTCAGATCCTTCCATCTGGTCTCACCTGCCACTGAGTTTGCTGCATTTCCAGGTGTCCGTTGGTTACGTGTTTTTATCACCATTCATCTATTTCAGGGTTGAGGCAAAAGCTTGATGACTTTGCTTTCAACTGCTGCTTCCCGTCCTTTCACCTTCCTTCCCAATAACATTACCCACAATAGAAACCTGAAATCCAGGCCTTGCATCTCACACTGTCTGGCGGCGTGGTTTCCCTCTCTCCACACCTTCATCTACTAACCCCCTGGTCACTCCCTCTCACTCATCCAACATCATGACGCTGCACTTACATCTTTCCTCTTTGCTCTTAGTACAAGAAGGACCCAGCCCCCGCATCCCACCCTTACTCCAATTGCTCCCCCTTCTCTTTTTCTACCCTTCACCTCAGCTCCCCTCTCATCCTGTCGCTCCTTGGACCTTGTTACCTCACATAACTGCTCCACCTCAAAAATGGAAGCATCCTCTTTCTGACCTCAGCCTCCACCTTGTTGGTGTCATGTTTTAACCCATTTCATTATAATTCTCTTTTGGCTTCATGATACGTTCTCTTTCCATCCCCCTACACCTTCACCTACCTCATTAGCCAGCTTGTATTTTAGAAGTTGAAGAGCCATCCATCTGGACTTTTCTATGCTGTCTGCTGCTAAGGCTTCTTCCAGTCATGTGCTTTACTGTCTTGTCTTCCTAGTTTCTACAAATCAGCCAGCCTCGGTTTGCCATCAAAAGTGTCCTGATTCTTAATTGTGAAAGATTTGAACTTCACTGTATTCTTGTCTATAAACCCCTGGATGATTCCTATGTGGATAAGCATATAGGAGTTTCAAAGAATCCCTTCCACAGTCCACCCCTTCACTCTAGTTTATTTCTACAGTGTCAAAGACAATATTCACTAATGCGTCCCCAGCTCCGACAGCAACACCTGGCAGAGTATGCATCAACAGACATTTTTTGAATGAGGGAGGGAAGAAAAGGCAAGAAGGTGGGAGGGAGCAGTGAAGGAGGAAAGAAAAAAGGAAGGAGAGAAAGGAGGAAATCACATGGACTACATGTGACATTGTTGTCTTCAGACTCCAGGATTCAGTTGTCAATAAGCAGGAATTAATTCTGCCCCCTTGCGTTATAATGACCAAAGCTGTCTTTTCCGTAAAGAGTGAAACCTCGCCAAACCTGGATCCAGCTCTTCATATTGTGGTGTCTATTCTTTCTTTGAAGAAAAATGGAGATGTCTGTTTTTGATGTAGCACTGGAAAGACAGAATCAGGAATGGCCTCGTAAATCTCCAGAAGATGAGTGAGTAGAAATCTTCAGAGTCTCTCCTGGGCTGAGCAATGCGTCTCTACCAGCTCCCCATCCAGCCCTGCAGCCACTTTGGAATGCAGTTGCTCTCATGGAAACAGTTTAGTACCTACAAGCTGATAGTTTCTCCTTTGACCTCTCACTTTCCCTCTCTTTAGATGGCTTATGTCACCTTTATATTCTGCCATGTATTGTATGTACGTTTCTGTATCGTGACCTGATTCAACAAACACCTAGTGTGTTGCCATGACTATGTTTTTGGTTTTAATTCACTGTTAACATTCTGAGCATTCAGACATGTTTCTTTTGCTTTTCTTTTGTTATGAGATTTTTTTTTTTTGGTTCCCTACAGAGTGGTGATTTCTAGTCAATGCTTCCTGCACATTCAAATCAAGACCTCAACAAACATCTACTGTGGTGAGAAGGAGGCAGAAAGAATCTTGTTTGCTACATCAGAAGCTGAGACAAGGCTCTGATAGGAAAGGTCTAGAAAGAAGAGGATTAACAAGAAAGGCTAACAGGCAGGAGATAGGTTGCATCATTACCCCAGATCATAGGCAGCCTGTCCTATGATCTGTTAGTCAAGCAGATTTACAAACTGAAAAGACAGCGTGCCCATTTTTACACATCCCCCAATATTATCCCCTAGTTTATAATATGAATATATATATATATTTGAAGCTATATGTATGTATAATTATATATACATATTTTTTAATGGATCTGATTCTCTCTCCATCTGGTGAGAGCTCTCCTAGATCACTTTTCTCTAGAGGATCTATGTAATCCTGACCCATAGGGGTTATCTGGATCAAGATGCAATGCTATGTCATCCCTGTCCTTCTGTTGACTGAGATGGGTCTTGGCTTCTCCTGTTGGACTCAACAGGCCCCAACTCTACTAGTAGATGGCTCCAAGGGGCTAGAGGTTATACAATAACCCTAAGCCTCTGTCTTCTCATCTCTTAAAATGAGCTCATGATAAAGAGTAACCTCCTGTAGTTTTTGTGACAACTGATTCCTGAGGTGCCAGATAAGAGCAGGTTCATATAGCTGTTGGATGCTTTCCTATCTTTCTTGTGTGAGAAATGATTTTAACTTGGACTCAGAAGTTGGCAGGATTGAGAAAGAAAAGTCAAAATGATGGTGGTTCGGGAAGACAGGGAAGAGACACGTAACAATAGCAGCTGACATTTCCTATTTGCCAGGCAAATTTTAAAACTGTGTAGATATTATCTCTTGCCACAACTTTAGGACGAAAGTTTTATTATTACCCCAAATTTACAAATGAGAAAACTAAAGCATGGGAAGTAAATAGCTGGGCCAGATTCCCAACCCAGACAGACTCCAGGCCATAAATGAGCTCAATTACTAGATGATACTGTGTTTTGAGAACACGGTTGAGTCTTCATCCCGGTAAGAATGTCTCAAAGGAGAACAACAGTCTCATTAAACAAGTGCAAGCCATGGGGAGCCCTCTGGTTAGGTTTGGGGATCTTTACGTAGGCTCCGAAAAGGCTTTAAGAAGGAGTCAGCCTTTAAGACAAGCTTTGAAGTACAGATAGAGTGTTGGCACGTTGACATGATGAAGGAGAAAGGTGTGCATAAGGAAGCGTGTGCAGGAATATTGATCCCTGGATTCATTTAGCAAGTTTTGACTGAGTATCTCTTCATAAGCTAGACTGTTCCAGGTCCTGGGGATTTATCAAGATCAGCTATGGGAATTTGCATTTTATCTATGGGAAGACATACCAAGAAAACACAGGTTAACATAGATTGAGCACATGCTATTACAGAACATGTAGCAAGAAAGATCTATCTGATATGGGGACGTGAGCATAGGCCTCAAAAAAGTGAGCAAGCAATTTAGGGCAGGTATTTTGCGGGAAACAAAGTTTCTGAGTCTGCTGCTATTCTAGAAACAGACAGGAGGACTAGGTAAGACTAGGGCAGAAGGGTTAGCAGACATGAGGAAAGATTAGAATGATTGATGCAAAGGCTTGTAGACCATGACAATGTCTTTGGACTTTACTCTCAATGGCATGGGGAGTAGAGGAAAGTGCTAAGCAGAAAAGCGGACTGTATCTCACCCTGGCTGCAGTGAACAGAATTATTCTGAAAGGCAGGAGAAAGAGGAGGAGAGCATAGTTCAAGTGGTAGAGCGCACGCTTAACACACACAAGGTCCCGGGTTCAATCCCTAGTACCTCCTCTAAAAATAAATACAGGCAAGAGAAAGAAGCAGGGAGATAAGTGAACCAGAGGCTCTTTACATGAGTACAGGTGAGAGATGTTGATGGTGCTGACTGGCATGGATACATTCTGTGGATAGAGCCAAAGGAACTTGCTAATGGGGTTATGGTGGATGGGAAGGGAACTGAAGAGTAGAGGAGAGAGAGGAGTCAAGGAGAACCCCGAGATTTTTGTCCTGTTTTTATGATTCATAGTAACACTGAACACTGCAAATCATCAAAATAGCTGTCAATAGAGGAATGAAAAATCAAATGGTATGTAATATCAAATGATGGAGTTCAATCTATAGGTATCAATATGACTATACCTTGAAATCATAATTTTTAATAAAAATTGCAAGTTGTAAAATGATACCTATATGATAACCTGTATTATTAATGGAAACTTTAAAAGATATAAAATAAAAATAAATGTGTTGTAAACCCATAGATAGTCAAAATAAGGAAATATGAATAAAGGATCATAATTTTCTTGTGGCAAACAGTTGGGGAAAGAAAGAAGTGGCAAGGCTTTTGTTAGCCATCACAGTCTCTTTGTACAAATTTCTAAAATGTGAACCATCCTCTGGAAATAGATGCAGCCTCACGCCAGGGTTTATGGCTGGATTCAGTGTACTCGCCCCCTCACCTGGGCATTTTGGGGCAGCACTTCTGAGAAATGGGAAGTGGGGCTGGGGAGGGCTGGGAAGATTTCATCTGTATGTAATTGATTTGCTTTTCTTAAAATCAGAGAGAACATGAACTGGAGAGAGTATGTCAAACGTGTCACCATTCTTGGTGTTGTGGAGATGAGCAATTGCTATGCTGACCACAGTACCTTTTCATATGTTGGAAATATTTTCATTATGGAAACTTCAAATTTTGCAAGAGCTATGTATGCTGTATTGAGGACCAACTATGTGCATCATGGTATCAGCTTTTCCACCTAGTCTATGAGTTCCCCAGACCTACTTGGAATCAAGCTCAGCAATTTAGTTACTTAAACTCTTTTCCTCATCTGCAAAATGGGATGATAAATCTATCTGCCCCACAGAGCTGCTCAACACTTGTTATCTTCCATTCTCAGTGCCACCGATGCTAGTAATGACTATACACTCACAAAATGGTGACAGAGATGGAATTAATTCTATGCCAATGTCAAAGAAGTTAAGTAAATTAAATGCTTTAGTTTTTACAGTTGGTAAGTGAGAAGGTTAGGATTCCAATTCAGATCTTCCTGATGCAAAAATGTGTGATTTTCCACTAATACATACACCCAAAATGCACTAATTTAATGTTTCATGCATGAGGTTAAGAGATTTGAACATCACAAGAAAAAGAAGAGTAATGCTTATGAATGTTGTGATGCATGAGCAGCGTGGAGAATGGCAAAATGCATAAAGCAAGTCAGCGATCTGCTGTCTTCAGATAAAAACGGAAGTACACGATTAATTACACTTGTAAGTATCAAAGTCCGAACTGCAAAATCAATGCCTGTTTTCCATGAGGGTGTCAAGCCTGTGTTTTATGAGTTCCTTATCTCTGGGTGGGGGAAAATGTGATAGATTTAGAGTAAGCATTCCAAAAGGGAAAACAATATATCGTTTAGTTTAAATCTGTGGTTTTAAACATCAAGACCTATGATAATCAATTTTTTTTGTCATCCTTACAGGCTGCTCTTAGGATCTTTTGTTTGAATAAGAAATTAACCTTTTAGACCCTGACTTTTCTGTGTCCTGTATTTTACCCAGTAAAAGTTTATTGAGCTTATGCACATCTTTCCATGAAGTGTTGCATGCTCAGCCCAGGTGAATTGAATCTATGATTTGTTTTATAATGATTTACAGACTGAGAGCATGTATTTTAAACACTAGCACCTGTAGGTTTCTTGTTGACCAGTTTCTTCTTCTTTCCTTTTATAACATGAATCCAGATTCAGATTTTATGACATTTTGTAAAATGAATGGATGTTTGAAAGCTAACTGAAGAGGAGTTTTAAGAAGCAAATACTCACTGACATCAGTTATGTGGCTTATGAATGTTCTGCACGCCTTAAAGGTTTAAAAGGAACTTTTTCTTCTAAGATGATTGTTGGTCTTTTTTTCTCTTCCAATTACATTTTTAAACTTTAAGCTGCACTGTTCAATACGGTAGCTATTAGCCACATGCAGTTATTGAAATTTAAATTAATTAAAGTGGAATCAAACTTAAAAATCAATTTCTTAGTTACATTAACTGCATTTCAATGGCTCAGAAGCCATTTTGAACTATTGGCTGCCATATTAAGCAGTAAATATTACCAAATATTTTATGGTATTTCTATGCTTATAGAAAGTTTTATTGGACAGCATTTTGTAAGACAGAGCAAATTACCAGTACTTTCTTCCCTTCCTAAGATACAAAGTTTAGAATAATCTCCCCAAAATTGGCGTTCAGTTTGTACCCACTGCTACTTGTCACAAAGTCTCCACTTTCATTAGGTAAACAAACAAACAAAAAATTTATAATCTCATCACCACTCTCCTTAAAAATAAGAAAAATTGTATTTTATTTCAGAAAGCAACAACACAACAACAGAAAGAAACAGACTTAAAATATTTTAAAAATATATCTCCCAGGAAAATATATTTATGGTTTCTTTTCTTTGATTAACTACTTCAAAATTTATTAAGCCAAAAAAAACTAAAAAGGAAGACAAACAATACTATTATTGATTTTTATTAAGAGATGTATATTTCTCCTAGGGTTTCATTTGAACAAGCCAGATGTCCGGGAATGCTGGGCACCAATGAATGCATTAATCAATGCAAAACAACTATAAAATATAGTAACAGGTCCCATATGGGACCGCCAAGGTCACTAACACCCAAGTGGTGAGAGTCTTATCTCTTTCCATTATTCAGCCTCCTCCATCCAGACACAAATATTTTTATACTGAAGAAAAATACCCAACCCTAAGAAATTTCATAGTAGACATTTTTCTCCTTGAAAGATTACTTGAGCTAGAAGAATTTCCATCTGGGAGAGGCAATCCATCAGTGGGAAATTCTAACAAGGCTCAGGCGAACACTTGCTTTGACATATTCAGAAGGAAAAGTTTTCATGGCTCTAAACTGGGTCAGGAAGTGCTTGGCTGAGAATGAAGTGCAACTGGTCACCCGCAGTAGTGAACTTGGTGACGCCAATGAACAGTTGAGAGGTATCTCAAAACCCAAATTTATGGCTATTTTGAACTTCTGAATTTGGTCACCCATTTAAGTTCTTTTTTTAATGTCAGACATACGCATACACACAGAAACACACATTATATACACACCTATAAATATATATGTATACATATACACACAAGAAATTATTATGCAACTTTCTATTTTTTGGACAGTGTTTTTTGTTGTGTTTTGTTTTGTATTGTATTTTTGTGTGTGGGGGTAATTAGGTTTATTTATTTATTTATTTATTTATTTATTTATTTATTTATTTATTTAATGGAGGTACTGGGGATTGAACCCAGGACCTTGTGCATGCTAAGCATGTGCTCTACCACTTGAGCTATACCCTCCCCCACCATTTAAGTTCTTATATGTATATATGATATGATAAATGACATACTGCTACCTATTTTTCTTATTATAGTAAAATATACGTAAAATACATCATTTCTTCACTTTTTATGTGGGCATGGAATGATCACCCGCTGTCACTACTACCTCACGTTAGTTCCAAGTGTCATTGTTTCCCATTGTCTTAAGATAAAATCAAAGACCCGTAACATTGCCTACAAGGACCCATGGGATCTAGCTGTCTCGCTCTTCCCAGGCTCACTTCACACCAGGTTCCACCTCCACGTTTGCACTCCATCAGCGCTGCTCTTCAGACTCTGTTCTACTCCTGCCACAGGGTCTTGCCACACCATCTTCTTTTCCTATGGAAAGTTCTTCTTCCTTGCACGAAAGTAGTTTCTACTCACCTTTCAGACTTCATTTCAAGCAAGACTTGCTCGACGTCTTCCTAGGTGATCCTCTGACTGGGTCAGGTCACATTCCCCTGTTAGAAGCCCCTCACCATTTAACACTGATTTCTAACTTTTGCAAATATGCAAATTTACACATGCTGAGGCATTTGGAGAGTATCCGCCATGTTTATGAGCTGATGGTGTCACTGCTGGATCGCCATTTTATCTCCAAGGCAGGGTTCCATAACCTCCGTGCTAGTGACATTTTAGGCTGGATAATTATTTGTTGTAGGAGGCTGTCTGAGCTTTGTGGATGTTTAGTAAACATCCTTGACCTCTAACCACTGAATGTTAATAGAACCTTCCTCCTTCCCCCTTTGTGACAGCCAAAAATTCTTCCCGACATTGTCAAAATGTCCCTGGTGGCCAAGGTACCCCCATTTCAGAACCACTGCTTAGTATATAAACTTAACAGTCAGAATATTCTAAAAACATGCATTTACGGAAGATGAGTAGAAATTTGCTTGTTTCCTGCCCATCATTATTACTCTCAAATCTTTGGCTGGGCTTCTTATGCTTTGCAATAATTAGAAGGAACCATACCTATAGTAGTAACTGAAGTGGTGGGGAGAGGGGGAACTGCATATGTTAACTTGAGATATGTGACCCTGACTTTTAAGCCTGAGGGGTAATAGGGGCAAATACCACTAGTGTCACACACTATAAGTATTAGCAATCTTACTGGGGAAAGCGTGTAGGCAAGAGTCAGCATAACATGACCAAACCCACTGTCTAGCCATTTCAAAGAGAGGACACTTGAACATACTGTGGATTATGATCCAAGACGGAGGCCCCGTACCTCTGCTGCCAGTTTTTTACTTTTTTTCAGGGAAGTTAGTTGTTCTTTGGTCAGGTGAAATGATCTTTGAGCTTGAAATTCTATTACCTAGAGGAGTTTGTATACCAATGTCAAGGTTGAGTAGAAATCTTTAACCCATTGCTGGTGAGCCAAGATACAACATGGAGAGGGGACTGGGGAAGGGAGTCCTGCTAGGTTGGCCAACAGAAAAAAAGACTCTCCCTTCCTTGACCAATGGCTCACTACCATCCTTTTTCAGTTGGGCATCCAACTCCTTGACCCACTAAAGTGAGCCTAGGATGCCTTCGTTCTCATCCTCAGGGGCCTCGGTTGACTAGTGTGTCCAAAGACGGGGGAAAATTTGGCTGGGTTTGGAAGGCATTTCTTTCTCTTTGTTGTGCTCATGGATTTACTATAAGCTTGTCTGTTTCCTTCATTTGGGGGAGTATGTGTGTATGTTTGTGTGTAAAATGTGTGTTTATTCATCTCCTGGCCTCCTTATTGTTTCTTACATCTAAACAAAGATTAGTGAGTCATCTAATCCCTAAATATCCTCTTCAAATGCAATGTTAGTGGCTTGGAGTAAGTATGTTCTTTCAATGTGTATACTTCAGAAATGCCAGCTCCCATCCAAGCTGTGGGGGGACATGTCAGTGCTCTATTTGTAAAGCCAAGGATTTAAGTTATAGACTGAGCAAGTAAACAGAGTCATTGTAAGAAATTCCAAATCACACAGGTGGCCAGTGCCACATTAAGTTAGAATCCAGGTGATATGCTTGAAGGGCCTGCTCTTCAACGTGAAGATGAAGACACTGTTAAAGTTGGTACTTTAAATCATTATAATTAAAGAAGATACTATTAAAGTTAAAGATGAAGACACTGACCTTTTAATACTTGGACAGAGGGCATTTGAATCTGTGTGTGTGTCTGTGTGTGTGTGTCTTCGTAGTT
Source organism: Vicugna pacos (assembly GCF_048564905.1). Lineage (NCBI taxonomy): Eukaryota > Metazoa > Chordata > Mammalia > Artiodactyla > Camelidae > Vicugna > Vicugna pacos. The sequence goes on from NC_133005.1 coordinate 18,607,987, forward strand.
GCTAACAATATGTGTAACAAAGACTTTGTTATGAGCTATGAAGTCCCAACCCTATCATGATATTGTGGAATGGGCCCCAATGCATTCTAGAATCTCAACTAAGGCTGTGGTAAGTGTTGATGGCAGAACTGTGCCCAGGATGACTCTGTGGATAAATATTCAGTATATCCAGAGCTCAACGTGTTCCTTAGTAGAAAGGCCAGAATGTTCTTGTTATCAGACATTTCCTGTTGGATGTGTTATAGCTTTCTCCCTTCTCAAGCAACCCGTCTCAAACTGAGCTCACTACGTTTCACATCAAAACTACTCCGATGCCCCTTCTTGGTAAGTGCACCATCTCCTTGTCCGTTGCCCAAGCCAGAAACCTAGGAGTCATTCTTAAACAATCCTTTCCTCAAACCCTCCATGTCAACACTAAATCTTGGCATTGTGCACACTAGACAGTTTCCAAATGTAGCCTTGTGTTGTTTCCCCCATTGAGGACGCACTATCCCTTGGTGCCTGAATGGCTGGCATAGACTCCTGACTGGAGTGTCCTCCCCTAGCATGTTCACTCTCCACAATGATGCCTCAGTGAACTTTCTAATTATAAGTCTGATCATGTCTTTCCCCTGTTAAAATCTTTCCACCCCTACCTGCCTTCAGGATGTAGTACAAATTCTAACATGATGGAGTCCCAGCTAGCTGTATCTTCTAGCAATCCATACTGAAATTATTTTGAACTATGTGAAGATTCCAACACGGGCTTCCTGTGCTTATCTTGACCAACTTCTACCCATCCTTTGGGTATCAGTTTAGATGTCTCTTCTGCCCCAGCTAGCTACTACAATGGCTGGTTTTTCCATCTATGCTCTTAGTCCTATCTGTTCCTTATTGCACTGTTCCAATCAATGTGTAGATATGACTAAGAAGATTTACACAAACACTTCTTTTGAAATTGCATTTAATGATGTGTGAGAAGAGAGATGAACCAAAGAAGAAGCTATTAATTTGCCCGCAGAAGTTAGAGAAAATACAGGACTTGATGGGTTGGAAAATAAAACTTTTCCATCTCTACTCCCTCCAAAAAAATTTTCAAATTAAGAAGTAGCTTCATAGTAAATATCAAACCAATAGGGTAGCTATAAGACATTTTGTTAGAATCTCTGAAAACTTTAAGTGATTTCTAGTATATGTCACCTAGACAAAAAGACTTAAGAAATTTAAGAGCATGATCACAAAGAAGTCTAAATCTAAAATGGCTCTGAAAAAGTCTAAAAAAGAATTGTAGATATGTTTTTCATTGAATGGAGTAGAACATAATCTGATACATAGAAAACCCAAAATAATTTGGGGGGGATTATAGCACCATGATCTGTAAGTGTCATGGACAGTACAAATTGAAAAGATACCTCTGGCTCTTCAGTTTTCCCTAAATAAGAAACAGGATAAGAAAGGTGCTTAGCTGGAAATATGCAGTAGTTCTTAAGGAAAAGGAAAAACATCCCAAAGGCAAAGCAACCATCTTAAAGGGCAGAGCTAAATAACCGAAGAGTAATGCCAAAACCTAAGGGCAGCAATAGATTAGACAGTTAATCTCATAGAGCAGATCAGGACCCTAATCAAGAACTATTGCCAGCTTCTGGGGTAGGGAAACCTGGTAATATGTGCTATAGTGTATACATTGCTATGCACCCATATCTGCTATGCGATATTGGTTCCTCTCCTTTTTGAATGACCCTGAGTACTCTAGTTATATATTGTCACTATCTTAAAATTGTGCATTGGGAGCATGGCAAGCAGGTAATGTATCATTTTACAGACCTATAGATCGAGAGAAGTCACACTAAAGAAGTCCTGTCTGCATCTGGACTAGATGCATGTTTCAATATATTGAACTTGGCTCGGATGCCAAAATTGTTCGAGACTTTCAAGCAGTAGTGTGCTGGGGCCAGCTCATACCAGCTTTTGGAAGCTGTCTTTTCCCGACTTGGACTCAGTGATGTCATATCAGTAGCTTGAAATTATGCCTGCTGGTATTATTCATACCACAGAAGTGAGCAAGTGCTCCAAATTGGGCTTTTTTCTCCCCTTAGAGAGATGGTTGTCATACCTCCCTATTTTGGTGGTCTTAGGAAGTGGTAAGTGTATTTTTCATTAAAGCAATCTAGATAATCATGCCCAGGGAGAGGACCGTGGTGCATTTAAAATGGCCACAAATTATTTGTGGTTCCTCCCTTTGACAGGTGGAATCTATTTCTTTACCCTTTGAATCTGGGCTAGCTTAATGACCTTTTGAACAACAAAATAAGTTGGTAGACTTTATTTTGTGTGACTTCTGAGCATGGGCCTCAAGAGGCCTTGCCACTTCCCTTTGCCTTCTTTGATCACGCTGTTGCCATGTGAGCAAGCCTGAGCCAGCCAACGGGAGGGTGAGACCTTGTAGGTCAAGGATATCAAGCTTGCTGTCTAGCTTAGGTCCCTGAGCCCAGCTAAAATCCAGCCCACCCTCCAGCTGACCAGAGCTGTAAGAGTGGCTTTAGAGCATCTAAAGAGGCAGAGGGCAGAATTAAAGATCACCCAGCTGGGCCCAGTTCAAATTGCTAGCCAAAAGTATCATAAGTAAATATAATCATTGTGGCTTTCAACCACCAACATTTTTAATAGGTTATTATTCAGCAATGGATATCTAATAGAGGGATGGTTTTTTGCGTAGCCTTGTTCTGACAGAAAGTGATTTAAATCCCAGCATCGAGCCACACATTTGATAATATTGATATCTGGAATATCTGCCCAGATTGTGTTCAGTAGAAGATCAAGGTCAAATCCTTGTAGATCATCTTGAGACATCTCTTCCAGATTGACCTCTGTTCATTAACAGGCAAATTTTACATATGATTATCCATCTCTTTCTAAGTCATCAACTAATCTACCACTTGGTACGTATTTTCCTGTAACTGTTAATTTAGAGTATTTACATTGGCTTATGTTATTTCTGTTTTTTTTTAATTTATTTAATCAAGTCTATTAAATAGGACTATGTAACAGGATGTTACTAAGCCTTTACAATTTGTTTTGCCATAATTTTTGTTTCTGAAAACTTTGAATAGTTTTGGAACTAGGCAACTGGAGAGCTATTAGAAGTCCACGTTGTAACATTGTCATGATTAATTCATTAATTTATGTGCACAATCCCTACAAGTATCTGAGGGAAAACTACACCAGTCCCAGACGTACCTCAGAGCTGATCTTGGCTGACTTTCCTGAACTTGACAAAGTAATGCTAAGAGACTTAAATCTATTACAGCTAAGACTTTTAAAGTTCTCTGAAAGCGAAGTCAAATCTTCCACTTTAGTTCATTTGATGAGAGAGCCAAAGGGCCAATGTGAGCTCTGAGTTCTTACTATTAATCTCTCGGATTTAAGTGCGTTGATTTATATATCGGGACCAAATTTTTTTAACTCATGTCCAAAAGCAAGAATCCAGGTGTGTACATGTTTTCCAGAATCACATGCAAGGTGCTAAATTTATAATTACCACGGGTGACTATGGGAGCACCTGCTTCAAATTTACCAGTATTTCTGAATCCCTTCCTGTTATTAATTTTATTTTTCATGACTTTGGTGTTTCAGTTTAGATTTGGGTTATGCTCAAAGACTTAAAAGGAAATGAAGATATTCTTACCCTGGTGCCACATAGAGAATGTCTTGGATTAAATTTGGATTTCAATATTTCTTATTGAGCGACTTTTTTTTTGCATCTTCACAGTAATACTCTTTGTGCAGAGTTAATACAATTTTTTTAGCCTCTCAGTATTCAGTATAATTTATACACATGAAAATGCTCAAATCTTGTGTTGTGTCCTATGATCTTTGATAAATGCACACAAGCATTAACCATCTTCCAGAAAAAAAATAGAATATTATTACTGCTCCAGAAAATTCTCTTGTTCACCATTCTAGTAGTGAATATTTCTCCAAGTCCAGGATAACCACTGTGCCGACTTCTATCACCACAAGGTAATTTTACTTTTTCTTAGATTTTCTATAAATGGATCATATGGTATGTACTCCTTTGTGTATGGCTTATTTTACTCAATTCAGTTTTCTTCGGTTGAATCATGTCTGTGTCTACATGTGGTGGATTGGTTTTATTGCTGCTCAGCAATTATACTATGTGAAATAAACCAATCACAGAAGGGCCAGTTCTGCATGATTCCACTTACCTGAGGTACCAAAAATAGTCAAGCTCATAGAAGCAGAGAATAGAATGGTGGTTCAGAGACCAAGAGGAGAGAGAAACGTGGAGTTGTTTAATGGGTGTACAGCTTCAGTTATGCAAGCTGAATAAGTTTTAGAGATATACTATATAGCATGGTACTTAAAATTTTATTGAGGGTAGATTTCATTTTAACAGTTCTTACAAAATCCAGGGGAAAAAGAAAAAGAGACACAAGAAAACTTTAAAGGTGATGAATTTATCTATGACCTTGATTGTAGTGATGGATTTGTAAATATACACATATGTCCAAACTCATCAAATTATATATACTAAATATGTGTAGTTTTAAAATACTAATCATATCTCAATAAAACTGTTAAAAAAATCTGTCCATTGTAACTGCTCTTTAGAGCAGACGTAGTAGAGTGACACTTGCAGGAAGCAAACCCTGAGCAAGAAGTACATATCCACGTCCAGGGACAGACGTATTTTTATGAATGCCACGTTTTACTCCCCTGATGCCCTCTACCTGCCAGAAGTGTTTAATTCAGGATCTGTATCCATAGTCTTCTATTCGCCCCAAAATTTGCCATTAACATTTCACCAGTGGTCCATTGTATAGAGTTAGGTCATTCAATACATTCATTCATGATGAAATAATTACGCATTTTGAGGTTAATCTATTACTCTTTCCAGTTGCAATATTGATATTTTGTTGGGAATCCTGGGAAGATAATGATTAATCCAGCAAAGTCTCTTTTAACAGTGGATCTTAGAAATCACAGTTGATTGATGAGAAATGGGCTATATTTGGTGAGGCAGTATTTTGAATACCTCCGAGGGGTTCAACACAGGCTTAATCCACCTGTGTGGAAACTATTCCTCGCCAACAAAACAATCCTGATACAGCCACCAATGGCATTTATTTTTTTCAATCTCATGAATGTTTTGCTGACACCCAGTAAGTGAGTGAAAACCAAGGAAACTGACTGGGAGGCCAAGAAATAGTAGAAACTATCCTAATATTTTAATGTCTGCAACATTATCCTGTGTATAAAGCCAACTTGTATTATGATCCTCATGATTTTATATATATACATATATATACATATATATATATGTATATATATATAAGACAGCTCTTTCTGATCCTGTCTGTACACGTGCTGGATAATTTCATTATCAAGATAAAATGCCTCCTCCTGGCTTGTCTTTGCAGGCAGTACCTGCTAGGAGATTTGAGTAAGTAGGATAAACAGACTGTTGCATGGACCGGTCCAGAACAAATAATACTTACAAAACTTAGTCATCTTCTTTTGCAGATTTATCATATTAAATAAGGCCCAAGTTTACCACAATATTAAAGTGGACTTAGGAAAGAGTTTTGCCAAGACTGGCTTGGTGCTAACCAAACCCATTTCCTCTTCTTCCTGAGCACCCATTGAAGACTGCATTTCCTGCCCCTTTAGCAGTTAACTGTGATCATATGACTGAGGACTAGCCAACGGAATGTGAGTATAGACAATATGTGCCATTTTCAGGTCTGGGCACTGCACATATGTCACTTGACGGGGACAAAGGATAGGATGGAAACAGTCTGAGTCTCTGTGTGATTATTATGAGAAAAAAATATAAGCAGTTTTGGAAAAACTCAGCAAGAACAATTCCACCCAAAACAAAACCATCAAAATAAATAAATAAACAAAAAGAAACTCTACCAAATTTAGTGCAGGAGGCACATCTACCAACAATAAAAAAGAAATGTCAAAATTTAAGAGGAACTGAAAGTCTGATGGTTTCATAGGTGCCTTTAGTCTCTTATTTGATTTAAATTAAGCAATTGAAGCTAGAAATCATAGCCAAAGTTTATGGGTTATTCTATTACAAAAAGATCTAGAAAAACTCCAATCATTCAACAAAGCAGTTAAAGAAAAGTTTAGTAGAAGAAGCACATATCTGTGTTTTAAGTTAAATAAAATGTCAATTAATGGATGCACCTTTTTATTAATTTTAGTCTTTAACTGTCTTTTTGTTTTGATTGCAATTTTTACTGGTTCCAGTCATAGGAAATGGTAGAGCGTCTACTGAAGTTACAACATGTGGAAAGTAGTCTGTAGTATTAAAATAAAACACAGGACAATGGGAACAAGACAAGTGGGTTATGAACATTCATATGTCAGGTTAATTACTAATGCTCCTCCTAAAGAGGTAGCATTAAACCAGTGAACTACAGCTTGGGAAGGGAGAGCACAGACAAAAGTCAGCAGAAGGGTGGCCCAGACACGTAGAGTGGCCTCAACTAAATGGAAAGAACTCAGTGTTGTGAGGACGTGAAAGTAGATGAAATCAGCTTTAGAGAGAAGTAAGCAGAGGCCAGAGCAGGTAGGGAGTTGCCGTGGTGAGAAATTTGGCTTTTACTGTAGGTTCAATGAAAAGCCATTGCAGACTTTCAAGCAATGTGGCAGTGTATGTTATTTTCAAGCTGTAAATATATCACTTTGGATATTCTTTAAAGAATATATTGGAGAAGCCAACAGTAAAATGAGAATTTTGTTAGAGGATCTCACAGTAGTCTAGAAAATTGAAAGTGGTGGCCTGGTCCAGGGTCATAAAGGTGGTGATGGAAAGCACTGGGCACATCCCAGATAAATCTAGAGATGAAATTAATAGGCCATGGAGTGAATGTGAGAGTGAGAAACAAGGGGTGGTCAAAGAAACTGGACATTTATGTTTGCTCTTTGCTTTCTATTGTTTTATTTTATTTTAGCAGCTCTAACTAATAAAGCCATTTTCTCTGTGGTGAGTGACTAGAGAAAGAACTAAGAGACTTGGTTTTTTTTTATTGTGTTAAGAACATTTAACTTGTGATCTACTCACTTACCAAATCTGTAAGTGTACAGTGGTTTATTAATTCTAAGCACAATGTTTTGCCATAGATCTCTAGAATGGATTCATCCTGCACAACTGAAACTTTACATCTATTGAACAACTCCCCATCTCTCCCTCCCGTTTGCCCTGACAACCATGATTCTCCCATTGCTTCTGTGAGTTTGACTAGTTCGGATTTCTAATATAAGTGGAATCATGCAGTAAGTGTCCTTCTATGACTAGTTTATTTCATTTAGTATGTCCTCAAGTCTCGCACATGTTGTCACATGTGGCAGGATTTCCTTGTTTTTTTAAGGCTGAATAATATTTCATTATGTGCACAGATGATGAATAGACATCTCTCCAAAGAGGACATACAAATGACCAAGCGGTGCATAAGAAGTGCTCAACATCGCTAATCATCAGGGAAATGCAAATCCAAGTCACAGTAAGGTATCATTTCACACCCATTAGGATGGTAATGATTAGGGTTAAAAAAAAAAAAAGAGAGAAGTGTTGATGAGGATGATGAGAAATCAATTTTCCCTACTCATGAAGATTCATTATAGGTCAGGTGTCATTTTTAATGAGGCTAATACTTTTTTCTTGGCAGAGGATAAAATATGAATCAAAATTTTCAAAAACTGATTAAACAAATATGAAAAAGATTGTTCGAAACATTTTTGGAGAATTTTTAGTATGCATTTCTTTTCTTGTTTTTGTTAGTTTTCTTTCTTGTTCTAATGGGCTTTATTTTGCCTTTTCTCACATAGAAAAATAAAGGGGGAAGAACACAGTTAACAAATACTTATTGAGCGACTAATCTTTTCTAATCATTGAGTTTATAATACAGTTTAAAATCTCTACCTTCACACACAAAAATTATTCTCAAATAAGTTTTTTTTCTTTTACACAATTTAAAAATAATTTATTTTCTAAAAGAGAATTTAAGAGCTATAATTTCAATGGGGAATAAACAAGTTCAAGACACTGATAAATAGGCTTTGAACCACTTCTGGAGAAGCATTGAGGTTAGATAACAAAGATGCAGGTGCACATACTCCTTTCCTTCCTTCAGTCTATGATGCAAGACATGACAAATATTACCAATTTAAAATAAAAGAGTAATCTGTCCCCAGTTATCTTGTACAGTCCCCTGCAGAGATGAGAAATATGTTTCTTCATGTCTATCTAATGTTAAATTAATTGTGAAAACGCTGTTGGCAGTCTGAACCAAAAGGAATAGGAAATTCCATCTTAAAGCAAACTCACATGTTACACACCTGCTTAATTTCCAAATATTTCTCAGCTGGGTTGGAGAATGAAATAGGTCTGGACATCTTTTTTCAACCTGAAAAGGTCTTGCTGTTAAATAGCATCTGAATTCCTTACCCTCCAGAAATCTAATATTGATCAGCTGGTTTGTGTCCAACAAATGTGACGTGTGTAGATGGTGGTTTCTGGAGAGTATTCTGAGGTCTGTGGGAAACACTGCCTTCACAAACTCAATCCAGGCATCACAAGGCAGGTGCTATAAAAGATGAGGCCTCATGTTCACGACCTTTAGAATCCATCATTTCTGATGCTAGAAAAAATCTTGGATGTTATTTTATTCAACCCACACTTTGAAAATTATGAGGTACTCTGGGGCAAACATTATAAAGCACTGTCTAAATGAAAAATGAGGAAGGGGAGAGAGAGAGAGAGAAGAGGGAGAGAGAAAGAAGGAAAGAAAAAAAGGAAGAGAGAAAGAAAAAGAAGAAGGAAGGAGGAAAGAAAGGAAGACGGAAAGAAAGAAAAGGAAAGAAAGAAAGAGATAGAAAAAGAGTAAAATTGAGAGAGGGAGGGAGGGGGAGAGAGAGAGAACGAGACATTGCTGTGTTGAATCAATCTTATGATAAGAAACAAAATGTGTCTGTTTCCTGTCACATCCAGAGCCACTGTGTCCCAGGTCATAACTAAGTAGGAATGGGGCATGGAGCACACTATTCATTTCATGGCATCTTCTGGCAAAGTTTGAGGTGGTCTTGTGGAAGACAAATCAACTGCTGCAAGAGTTGGCATTTACCATGTGCATATGGCATCTGGAGCGTATGACAGCACACAGATAATTTGGGGACAGCAGACAACATGGCACCATGGGAACACACAGTCTCAATGACGTCAGTGGAATCTGAGATCAGACAAGTCTTTATATCTGATCAGGAAAGGCCTTGAGTAGCAGTGTAAGGAATTACGGGCAGTTCCCAGAAACGTGTGAAATTGACCACATCGGCATGTTAGACACAGGACATTTACAGAAAAGCCTGAAACCTTAGAAAATGGTTAGATGTTTTTTTCATAAATTCAGGTAGTGAGGATAATACCTGAATAAAGCAGATGATTTTTACAAAAGTTCTCGGTTAGTTAAATCAATTAATTTAATATTTATTTGATGAGTAAAAGAATGTTTATTCATCCCTTTTTTTTGCTCCGGGCACCCAGCTAGACTGCGTTTTGTTTCCCAGCCTCTGTTAACACTGAAGTGGGTCCTGTATTTTAAGGTCTCGTTGGACCAGGACATAAGTGGTATGTGCTCTCTCTGGAGGAAAGGGCCTCCTCCACACCTTCTTTCTCATTTTGCTGGCTGGAGACCAGTGATAACGAGGCCCCGAGGGACAGAAGAACCATCAGATGCAAAAACCTTGGTCCTTGAATTGTTGAGTGGGAGAGTCACCTGCTGCTGCGAAACACCTGCATTTGACTATTATATGAGCATGAAATAAATTTCTATTTCATTTCTGACCTGGGAGACAGGGTGAATTTGGTAAGAAATTAAGGTAGAGTAAGAAGGTTGGCGTTGAGGGATTAAGTAAGTGGAACGACTTAAGATTTGGACAGTGTGATGATGTAAAGAGACCCAGCAGACAGAGTAATCACTCCTTTGTTCCAAACCTTGTAATGACTTCCCCCTTTGATTTCGAGTAAAACCCAAAGTCTATAACATCTCACGTGGACTTGTAGGATGTGGTCTGTATTTCCTCCTTGATGTCCTCCTCTCACCCCCTTGTTCACAAGGCTTCAGCCAGCACCTGTCTCCCTCCTGTCCAGGAAGACCCAGGTTCATACCTGCAGTAAAACCTTTGCATTGCATTCCCTCTACCTTGAATGCTCCTCTTTGGGATGCAGGGTCAATTTCTACACCTCCCTCAATTCTTTGCTTGATTAAACCTACAAAACAAGGCTTACACTGACAACTCTATTTAAAGCTGTAAGTTCCAGGCACCAATAGAAGTAAGGTGAACTTTTTTTGGGGGTGGGGCACTTACCACTTTGTTTATAAATAAAATAGCACAAATTATATAACTTTTATTTATTTATTTATTTATAAATAAAATAACACAATATTTATTTTATGACTTACTTATTGTCTACCTCTGTCTCTCTCTCTCTCTCACATACAGACACACACACACTACATACACACACACAAAATAATGTAACATTCACAAAGGTAAAAATGTCTGTTAACTGAAGTATCTCAAGCATTTAATTTCAGCACAAATTATAACTCAATAACTGTTTTTTAAATTAATGAATAACGGGATGGATAAGTTAGAGGACCGCAGCTGGGACATTCAGAAGGCAGGTGAAAATGTGAGTCTGGAAGCGGAATACTGATCTAACCTGGTGAGTTAGGGATTCATCTCTCATCTTGGGATGAGGAGAAGAGATGAGGAACCCCAATGGGACAATTTAAATTAACTTTTAACCATGGAAATTTGGTGTTTGTGCCCCAAGAGTTCTGCCTTAGTTAGGTCATTTTCAGAATATTCCATGCAATTAAAGTTAGCTCTCTTTAAGTCAAGCTAGAATGAGTCTAGATGGAACAGAAGAAATTATATCTTAAAGGTTACTATTTCAGAGCAAATCATTCTAATTCTGGTGAATCAAAGCCTACAGACAAGCATGCTGTCAATCAGAAATAGTTTTCAGAATTGGACAAAAGCAATTGAGCCATAAGCTGATGATGACTTCTTAATTCAAATATCTCCACATTTTCCCCAACCAAAAACCCGTACAGGACAACGAAGAGAACAAACAAAACCAATGGACAACTAAGAGTTGGAGAATATTTTAAAACTTCAGTTACTGTGTAAGTGGGTGGACATCTGGTTTTAGCCTAGCCACATAAAGAGCGAAGAAAAGAAGCCCCCACCCTTAAGAAAGAAAAAGCCAAACAGGCATCTGATTAATAACTTTTCATGAACCCATCAGAAATCAGGGTCACAGATAAGAGTCCTACAACCAAGAGGAACAGGCACCTGCAGTGAGACACGGTACCCAAGCATTTGCTTGTTTGGAGTGGAAGCCATTGGAAACCAGATAAGCTGATGAAAACATTAAGCTAGAGATTCTGATGAATACATTTTTGGAAGCTGAGTGTGGTCTAGTGTGAAAGTTTGGGGTCCCTAGAGAGTCACAACCATAGGAAGGTTTCATAATATTGCAAGCTTTTCCTCAAAGAACTCCACCAAGACTTCACAGGGAAGATGGGGAAAACATGGAGAAAGTTCCTCACCATGATACTTTCTAGAGGAGGGAACAGCAACCACTACTGAATACCAATCTCCCTTATGGAACAAAAAAGATTTAATTTTCTGAGGTAACTATTTCCATATTGTACCACTGCAGCTGAAAGAAGGAAACTCTTTCTATGCCCAATTGCTCTGAATCACCTAAAAAACAAATGGGAAAAGAAAAAACCAACACTTAATCCCTAGGGGTAGACGCAACTGATGCACAGACTGAGAACATTAGAGGATACCCACCACAGGAAGAGAAGAAAACAGGGTGAGGGGAGACAGCTCCATCCCTGGATAAGGGTCAGAATCACTTATAAGGGCCACCCCTCCCAGAAACAGGCCACCAAACACTGATACTCAAATCAGGCATTAAGACTGGTCTCCTTCATCCCACACTAACAAACCTGCAATAATAGTAACAACGTATTTCAGCTGGGAGAGATGCACAAGACAGACTCTCTCTAAGAGCACAAAGTAAAGTTCCAAGATGGAAGACAAACAAGATAACTAGAGGAATTTGAAGTCTCAGGTATGCATAGCAAAAACAGCCCTCAACACTGGTAACCATAGGAACAGCAAACTTCCAACACTACTCAGCACTGGATAGATTACCATAAATAGATGTACCTCAGTGTCTACTGCCCTTTACAATATGGTTCTAGGTACCTTTGCTGTAAGCGTCTTCACCATAGACATCTTTGCTGCAAATATATCCCCGGCATAACTAATTGGCCATAAGGCACTTTTGCCATGAAAGATAAAATAACTATTTGACAACTGCTTGGTTTGACAATTCGATGTCAACTGATTCAAATGCGTGAGCATTTCTTCCAGTTAGCAGTGTTATTGAACTTTATTGAGCTGATAGATGATGATGAAACCAACCAACAGTTGGTTTCTTATTATGAAACACACTACCTTGGAGGAAAAAGAGGCTGAGGGTTTCAAAGCTGCAGAGTTAAAACCCACATTTCCCGAAGAACTTTGGGATATCTATCAACAAACGTGACCATATGCCAAGAACAAACAACAGTGTGGAGGCTTTCAGAACACAAAGCAAAGCTCAGTTAAAAATATGCATTCCTGTGTTTGAAAATGAAGGAAGAAAGAAGGAATATTAGCAAAACAGAAAACGTGTAAAGCCAAATAAGGAGAAAAGTCAACGACAAAGTATAATATACTACAAAGGAAAGACTTGGAAGACAAGTGCTTTAGTACAACCTACAAAATAAAATAAAATAAAATATTTGCAAATTATTGCCATAAATTGACACACACTTTAAATGTATTCAAATATTCTGTATTTCACAATAAAGGTTTTTCATCAGAAACTATGCAAAAAGAAAATAAGAAAGTGCTTTAAAGTGTTGAAGGAGGAAAAAAAAAAAAAAAAGAAAAAGCCCTATCAACCCAGAATTCTTTATTCTGCAAAAATAGCCCATGAAGCTCAGAAGCAAACAAAATCAGAAAATTGTCAGTAGACATTCCTTACGACAAACTTTAAAGGAAGCTCTTCAGGCAGAAGGAATATGACTAAGGTCAGAAACTTAGATCTACATAAATAAATGCGTGTTGGAACTAGAATAAGTGAGGGCAAAATCTAACCTTGTCTGTATTGTTTTTAATCACCCTAAAAAATACTTGTCTATTTAAGCAATAATTCAACCATTGCAATTCACCATACTAAAAAACAAAACAAACAAAAATGATCATATTAATACTTGCAGAAAAAGCTTTCAACAAAAACCAACATATATTCGTTTATGATACAGTCTCATAAATTAACAGCAACAACTCTTTGCAAGCAAATTCCTTTAACTTAATCAAAGAGATCTACAAAAACCTCTACAATGATCATGATACTTACTGGTGAAAATGAAATGCTTTTCTCCTAAACTCTACAACAAGGCAAGAATGTTCTCTCTTGTTATTTCTATTCAGCATCATACTGGAAGTTCTAATTAGTGAAGCTCTAGTTAGTGCAGTAAGGCAAGATTAAGAAATAAAAAGCATACGTTTGAAAGGCAAAAATAAATCTATCTTTACTTAGAGATAATATGATTGTCTATGTGGAAAATGCCAAAGAATCCATTGGTTCCTTGAACTAATAAGTTGAGTTTTGCACAGTCTCAGAATACAAATTCAACTTACATAGGTCAACTGCATTACCATATATCATATGAGCAATTGAAATCTGAAATTTAATAATAATAGTAAAAAAAAGCAGTAACAATACCATTTGAAATAGCACTCAAAACTGAAATACTTAGGTATAAGTTTAAATAGGTAAAGATTTATATAAAGAAACGTACAAAACAGTAATGAAAGAAATTAAAGAAAACCAAAATAATTAAAGAGCTATACAGTATTCATGGGTTGGAAGACTCAATATTATTAACATGTTGTTTCTCCCCTTTCTGATCCATAGATTCATTGCAATCCCAATTAAAATTCCAGCAAACATATTTATAAATATCAATAAGCTGACTTTAAGATCCATAGAAAATTCAAAGGAAATTAAACAGCTGAATCAATTCTCGAAAATATGATGGAATAGAGAAGCTAACATAAGCGGTGAACTAAATACCTAAGACCAGCTCAGTAAATCTGGAGTGTACACCAGAGGAGGGTTCAAATGGGGGTTACCAAAAAAATTAAAAAGAAAGAAAGAAAAAGAAAAAAAAAGGATAAAGGTACAACAGTGGGGAATAGTAATACCAATTAATCAAAAGCAGATCCGAGCTATAATAAATGTTAAAGCAAGTCCTTCAAGTAGAAAGAAAATAAGATCAGATGGAAATATAATCTACCCAAAAGAATGAAGAGCCCTATAAACAGTAACTACAAAGACAAACAAATATTTTATTATTTAAATCTCTTTAAAGATATTGACTGTTTAAACAAAAGTAATATGTATTATGGGGTTTATAACATAAATATAGGTAAAATGAATGATAACAGCATAAAGCATGGGAAGTGAGAAATAGAAATAAACTCATATAAGATTCTTACATGACATCTGAAGTAGAATAAAATTATTTAAAGGTAAGGATGTATCACTATAAACTCTAAAGCAACCACAAAAATAAAATAAAAAAAGAGTTATGGCTAATGAGGCAACAAGGGAGACTGGGGGAAAAAAAGGAATGCATACTGTGTGATTCCATTTATACAAAATTTTAGGAAATGCCAACAAATGTATAGAGACACAAAAGAGATCAGTGATTGTTTTTGCAGGGGGTTTGGGAGAAGACCTAGAAAGGAGAAATTACAAAGGGGCGTGAGGGAACTTTCAGGGGTGATAAGCATGTTCACTGTCTCAGTTGTGGGGTGTTTTCATGGCTGTATGAGAAAAAAAGAATTGGAAGCCAAACACTGGAGGAGTTTAGAAAATCAAAATATATGCTTTGAACCATGAAGTCAAGTGTGTGCAAGGGCCTCTTTTGTTGGTACCGAGTGGCTCCCTTTGTGCATCTTCAGGGTAACTGACACTTGCACTTGCCCTCGCTGCGTAACAGTCTGCTGTGATGGACGCTGGAGGACCAGTTCATGAATCCTCTTGCAGGCTCAGTAGAACAAAGCTGGATTCCCAGACAGTATTCTAATAAGGCTTTTAAGATGCCACATACCGGCTGTTTAGTTTGTGACTCACTCAGACGAGAGTCAATGTTTTAGCCACAGCCACCTGAAGTTTGCTTGAGGCCAAAGCTCTGCCAGGCTGGGTTTGGAGGAAGCATTTGAGGTTTGCTAAATATAGGTAATAAGGGATTATCGACTGGATTTTTCATGGAAATGTAAAAAGGAGCAAAAGAGAAAATATGAAAACAAATCTGCATCTTTCACAGAGCTAGAGGGTAGAAAAGAACCAATTCATCTCAGTTTAAAAGAAAAAAAAAAAACCAGATGATCAGGTTTTCCAACAGCTAGAGGAGATGCTACTGGGAAGAACTGTGTTTAAATAGAAGCAGAGAGGGGAGGTAGAGCGCCAAAGTCCTGGGTTCAATCCCTAGCACCTCCTCTAAAAATAAATAAATCTAATTATTTCCCCCTACCTCCACCAAAATAAAAAAAATTAAATAATACAATAAGAAATAAATAAAATATTTTTAAAAATAAATAAATAGAGCAGAGTTCAAAACCTGTAGTTTTGAGGGGAGGGTGTAGCTCAGTGGTAGAATGCCTGCTTAGCATGCACTAGGTCCTGGGTTCAATCCCCAGAACCTCCATTAAAAATAAATAAACCTAATTACCTCCCCCTAATAATAAACAAATAAACAAACCCAACCCTGCAGTTTTTGAGGATGTGGAGCTACAAATGTGGGTGGATATTGGTACCTTTTGAAAGGGAAGGAGGTGGTGGTGCTGAATTCCTGAGATTCAAGGACAGCACACAAAGAATCAAATGGCTCCCCAATTCTGTGACTGTAAAGGTAAAACAACACGTCCCTCCTCACAAAGAAAAGCATCCTGATGTCCCCAGGATGGTTCAATGCAAAAGTATGCATGCTGCTCCCTGCAAGTTCATAAATAGTAACTTTCATTTGCACAAAGTCACTTATCCTGAGTCACTGTCTCTTTACTGATAAAATGAACCACTGACCTAGATTGAGAGCTTTCAGTGACAGCAATGGACAGATTCAGGTATACATCCTATGAAAAGCTGTCCAGGTGACTGTGGAAACCCCTGGACCAGCTGATTTCTGATGGACATTTCCTCAACAATCTACTACAGATCGATTTTTTTCCTTCCACATTGCGATCATGCACTCTTTACTTACTTGTATTATTCTGACAGCTTTCTGGGTATTATAACAATACCAGATGTTTGTTATCTCTTTGCTCCGGTCCACACCCCAGTGAGTTCCTTTACCATACTTTCCTTTATTCCAGCCACTTCTTTAAAACCTTAATTAACTCCTAGTTTAGTTTCTGCTGTGTCAAGACTAAACCTGTCTCCTGGCTTGCCCAACTCCGCTGGCTAAATCCACAACCTGTATCTGGACTTCCTAACCAATCTTTGTTTTAGAATATCACCGACTTGCTGACCATCCAGAAAGATCCTTCTGTCTTCCTAATGACAAAAATCCTCCAAGAGGAGGCAAGTGGTTTCAGAAAATCCATATAAAATCCCAATGAGACACATTTCCTATGAAGTGAAGAAGGTTGCCTATAATTTTAAAACCAGCTTATGTTATTTCCAAACAACCACCTCTTTACCTTCCGCATAGACAAACAGGGATATTCCACAGACTCCAAACTGCCCAAAACAACGAATGAGAAGAAAGTCGGGAAATGAAGACATAGGGGCAGAAACCACCGGATCAGCCTCAGAGCCCCATCTGTGTGTTTACTTCAATATTTCCTTTCAAAAGTTTTAGGGGCTGCTATCCGTGAGTTACAATTGTCTACAGGTGTGTACAAAGTCCACATTTATCCATCCAGGGTGTTTGGAGAGAGAGAGGATGTGGATAAGAATACAGATATAATGTATGTAGTGTACCTTTCACTTCTCTTTTATGCCTCTGGGAATTAGAAATCACGGTATTTCAAGTGACTAAATACTCATAAATCGACAGAGAAGGGTGAGAAACAAAGGCTTAGACAGGGTTTGCTAGACAACACAAAATCCGAAAAAGGATTCCTGTGCAACTATCATCAATTCGACCAAGCTTCTACTTCTATTAGCCTAGTAACACTTGAAAAAGTTAAAAATATCTGCTGGTGTATAAACTCTGTATGGTCTCTTATTTATTTCTGCCTGTTCTCTTGTGTCACCTGCTCTGAAGAGGCAAACTCAAATCCTCAGGACAAAACAAGCAAACAAATCCTCAAGACAGAGCAACCAGAAAAGGAAATACAGTTAACTTCCTGTTCCCTTTGCTATCTTGTGTGGATTTTTCTTCCAATGTTAGGGCTACTGTAGGATAAGTTTGGTCCAGATCCATTTCACAAAATGATTACAAGGAAACTTAAATATCACACACCCTAACATGGCCATTTGACGGAAGAGGAAATTGAAGCACAGAAGGTTCAGACCATATGAAAGGAGTCAGGCTTTAAAGCGAAGCTTTGAAAGAAAGGCATTTTCCATTCAACCTTCCAAAGCGACTTAGTGCTACAGGTACTGGAGAATGAAAATCCAATGACAGTGTGAGTAAAGAAACATGTGCACAGCGAAAATAGTGGTGAGAGTTACATCTCTCCTGACTGGTCAATGATCTTTTCTCATCACAGCTTTTAGAATTGAAGCCAGACAAACAGCAAGTGTCCTCAGAGCAACGATGGACAGATATGTGACTCAGGCAGTCTCAAGAAAATCCAGTGCTTATGTTGGCTGTATTTCAGCTCTCGTAAAATCTCCTTTGCTCATATTTCCAAATCACCCATATCTGAAATTCATACTTTATACAACTCAACACACATAAATAAATACATAGCTAGATGTAAATTTGTATTTTTGAATAACCATGTAAGAGATTGTTCAGTCACTCTGGAAAGACATAGTTATGTTTTGTTCATTTCCTCTTTTATTTCTTCCATTTATCAACAAGCAGTTGGACTTCGGCTTTTGCTAAAATAAAAATGAGACTTCTGCCCGGCCCTTTATGGGAAGAGCTCACTTCTCTAGACTTAGGGCAATAGCTGTGAATATAGACACCTTAAGGGAGGTGTGGGCACTGCGGTCATAGAGATAGTTACATAGAATCTCTTTTCAGGAGTAGCTGTCAAACAGAAGCTCCATGATTGTTAGACAGTGGAGATACCAATCGTACCCTTCCTGGGACTGATACCTGAAATCTCTTCTTTAGATGGGAGATGCTAAGACCCCTAAGAACACATTTGCAGAAGATGAGTAGGTAGGGTAAGGAAGAAGAAAAAGGGATTCTCAACGTCTAAAGGGGAATCATATACAGAAACTATACAGAAAGACATAGCTAGAGAATTAACAATGGTCCACTTCCATGACTTCAAAATTTAACCTAGGCATGCCCGACGCTTTATACGACAGTTTGTATGGAAAAGAGTGCCCATGTCCACCAAAAGAGCAGGATTCTTACTGTTTACCTTCAGCAGTGGTACCTTCTAATGGTCTGAAAATCTCACTTAGTCTTGTCTTTTTAATTCACTTGTCATTCAAGATAAACCTGGCAATTAATACTTCTAACATCTAAAACTGTAGACATCTTTACTGGCTTTCTTTTTTTATTTCTGTCTTAAAACCACACCTGGAAATCATGGATTTTACCATCATTACAAGAAGGGGCACCACAAGACGATGTTTAATTCATGACTGAGGAGATGCAGGTCCCCTGAGCAGACAGTGTGTGTTTGTTAAATAACACCGTGAAACCCAGACATTTTCCTGTTTCGTCCTGCTTGGAAATTTTCAAAAATGATTTTTCCAGGCTTTGCCCATCCATTACTTTTAATAATGACTTTATTGGGATACCATTATTTTCTTTGGGCCAGAGGAGAAGTGTTAAGCCATATTTCTCCTGTAATTTAAGAATTCTTTTTATGGATTATAAGCATGTTATTCTATACATAAGGTGAAATCTGAAAAGCTGCAGTGGAGAGTTGAGAATGCTGTTCTGCAAGAAGCAGAGAAGGTCTTCACCATTTGTTTCCTGCAAAGAAGGAGTCAAACAGAATGGTGGACTCTGCAATGTTGATTTCAACGTTGAGAGAGTTCTGTTTTGTAGCGCTTCCATGAAAATGGCAAGAGATGCTTTGGAGAAGACAAACATGTACTTAAGACCTGACGGGTGCTGAAAATAGGTCCTCTCACCTTTACAATTCCAGGTTGATCTTATCCCAGTAGGTTGGAGGATCGCTGTTCATTTCAGTCATCTCTGCTAGCCAACGCTTGCAGCCTCCTCCTTCCCACACCCACTGACTCAGACTATTTTAAATATACCTGAAAGAGTTTGGGAATCTCAAGGAATTTTTAGCTCAAAAGTGGCTACAGGAGAACTTTTGAATAGTTAGTGTTGATGTCTGCCTGGTAGTATGACGCTGGGGACCATGACAAGACTTGTGTCCACCCAGATCTGTCTCTACATCTATTCTCTGATGCCTGCTACTCCAGCAGGGGTTGTATAAGCCATTTATTTCATGTAAGCACCTGTTGAATTCACAGAAAATACCCATGGGGTATTTTATATAGAAGAATGTTTGCACTAGGGTAAAGAGGATTGAAGCCTGCTTTTTTTAAAGATATTGTTTTGAGTTGAAAGAGGAAAGGTGAGATAAGGTGAGACAGAAGAAGGGAGAAAATAAAAGAATTGGGGGAGGGAGAGAGGAGAAAATACAGGAAAGACCAGAGAGAAGGGAGACTGGAGAAAGAGGAGAGAAGCTGGAGGAGAAGAAAGGAAGAATGAGGAGACAGGAAGGACTGATAGAGAGGAGGAAGGCAGGTGGGACATCTCAATGCAGAGTAAAAATGTTCAGTACAGGCCAACCTCAGATGGTTAAAGAAAAGGTTTAGCTGGGGCATAACAGGCTGCCATGACCGTCCATGTTTTAAACAACCAGTGAAATATGTTCATGGGGCCCAGAAGATCCGCTGTCTAGGAGGGGAAACATTAATGAGTAGCTTCACTGCATAGGTGGTTCCCAAGACTGCTCTCTCATTGCATCTTCCAGGTGGGGGCTTCAAAGGGACTGTGTTGCAGGTCATATTAGTTTGCCAGAGCTGCTGCAACAAAGTAACACAGTGGCTAGAACAACAGCATTGTAGTTTCTCACAGTTCTGGAGGCTGGAAGTCCAAGGTCAAGGTGCCAGCAGAGTTGGCTGGGCCATAAGGGAGGGATCTGTTCCAGGCTTCTCTCCTGGCTCACAGCTGGCCACCCTCTTGGTGTCACTGCACCCTGGTGGTGCCTCTGTACACACCCACCCCAGTGCTCCTTTGTCTTATAAAGACACCAGCGCTACTGGGTGTGGGCCCACCCTAAAGGCCTCATTTTAACTTTAATCACCTCTTTCAAGAGCGTATCTCCAAAGATGGTTACATTCTGAGATAGTGGGGGTTGGGATTTTAACCCACGAATGTGGGGAGCACACAGTTAATGGAAGGAGACGGGGGATCAGAATCATCGAGAGAGAATGTCTGGCTACATTTGCTCGGTCTCAATTTTTCTCCCAGTTAGAGCTCAGAAAGCAGTCCTGCAGGTCTCAGGCAAGACATATTATTTACTCCACACCCCCAAAAGTCTTCAAAGAGAGCAGAGTGGGGTGGAAAGTGCACCAGCTGCAGAAGGGTAGCTTTGGGTCTTGGATCCACTATTCTGTGTGACCTTATATTATTTAACTTCTCAGTCTGAGCCTCAGCTTCTCCCTGGGCAAAATAAGGCTAGTAATTACCTGCTACAAAACAGGGTCGGGCTAGGCTAAGTCTTAAATGAGAAAACATCCCTGATAAGATCTGAAAATGCCCTGGAAAGCCTTTATATACTGTCAGGCTTTGAACAAATGGAAGGGATTATTATAATCATCAGTGTATTTGATTTTAAGTGATTGCCCACTTAAAACACTTGGAGATTTAAGTAAAGTCAACTTTAAACTAGTCATCATTCATAACAGACTAAATTCTTTGTGCATATGTGTTTTTTCCATGGGGAGGCTCATTAACCTTTGGTTCAACATCCATTAGCACATACGTTTAGATTAACTTCTGTCAGTCACATGTCTTGCTAGGGCCATATAACTGAGGACAGCATCAGCCTTTAGCAAAATATTAAAGAATAAGACAGACTTAATAAGGACCTCAGTGTTGGTTTTCGTGTGTGTGCGTGAGAGCCATATAGAAGCCTGAAGCAGGAAGAATTTGTCTCTATCTTCCTGTTCTTGTGTTTTTGGTGCCTTTAAACCCTAAATAACTGAAAACCATCACTAAGCCATCAGGGAATGATGCTAGTAATGAGACTCACAAAAGGCACCCCCACAGAAGGGAGATTATTGTGAAGAAGGCTCCGTCTTAGGAGGAGACCAACCAGTTATTGAGTTAGTAAGGCTGGAAGAGTGGATCCCAGGCACCAGGCTGGGGAGGTAGGGGAGGTAGAGTAGCAAGACTGGGAAGCCTTGTGGAAGCCTGTGAACGACCCCTACGAGGCTGACACTGTTTTCTTCAATGAGAGCCTTGAGAATATTATCAAATTTTTAAGGCCTTTGTAATTAATAAACTGCCTTAGAGGTGAAAGGTATTGTTAACTATTGCTCCTCATTTAAAACATGCATTTAAGGAAAAGCACTGAATCTATTCAGAGGAGATTGAGATGTAAAACATGAAGCAAGTCAAGTGACTATTTAAAAATGGTAAATAACATAGTATTACATATAATAAGTGATAATGATATACATTATATATTATATGTAAGTATAGCTTTCATACAGTTTACCTTGTCAACAATTTTCCTATATTAATATTAATTGTATATGTAAATATTTTAATGTATTTTATGTACACCTTGCCTACAGGTGCTTACCTTTAAAATGACTTTGCATAAATCAACATGAATATAATTTAAGTATTATTTTAATATAGTTATATATTAAATAATATTGTATGTTTTTAAAATTTTACATATAATACATATAACTGATATTTGATATATTACATATAAGCATATTATATGTACTATATTAGTACATGTTTTATTTATTATAATATATAATATATTCCCTTAGAAATAAATAATTAAAATATTGTATATGCCTTGTGTGTAGATATTTTACTTTTAAAAAATGATGTGGATATGTGGATATCACATATAATATGTGGTTATGTGGGTTTCAATATAAATGTAATTAATATAGCCAACTGTAATCATAATATAGTAATACAGTACTTTATATAGACAGATTATACTCTTTTTATTCTTTAAATGATGTCACATGTATTATATCCCAGAAATTTTCTTTTTTTTTAAATTATAAGACTCCAGGTCTCATTGATTTTTTAACAATTTACTTTATTTTTTGTTGGGGGGAGGAGGTAATTAGGTGTATGTATGCATGTATGTATTTAAATGGAGGTGCTGGGGATTGAACCCAGGACCTTGTGCATGCTGAGCACACAGGCTATCTCTGAGCTGTATCCTCCCCCTCCCAGAAGCTCTCTGACTGAGAACTGCTCTGGTTGAGTGGCTGTCTGTGTGCCAGCACTCTTCTACTACTCCTCACAGGAAACACAGGAAGGGTAGGCGCTTGCCCAACATCTCATAAACAATAACCAACAGAGCTATTCGCATTTCATTCTCAGCAGCCTCCACTCCAGAAATAGCAGATCTAAAGTACCATCTGCAGGGCGGTGAGAGCTTTTAGGCAAACGCCTGCCCCATTCTACTCGCTTGGCAAGGCTACCACCACTCAGCTTCTGAGACCCCTTGATTATAACCTGATCAATTTCTTCAAAGTTGGAGAGGAACGGTGGTGCCAGGGGCCAAGGCCGGGGCTGGGGCTAGGGTGGATAGGAAAGGGGGGGGCGGGTTCTGATCAGCCGTACTGACAAGAAGGAAAGACGGAACACTCTGGGCACTGGATGACCCTCACGGGAGAGAGGCCCTAGGGCAGAATAATAAGCATGAGGATTACTGTTTAAATCAACGAGAGCAATGGTTTTCAAACGTGGTCCCAAACCAACAGCGCCCATGACCCGATAACTTGCAGGAATGCAAATTTCCAAGCGCCACACCAGACACACTGCATCAGAAACTCTGGGCATGAGGTCCAGCACGCTGTGCTCGAACAAGCCTTCCAGGTGATCCTGATTCACTCTTACGTTTGAGAACCGCTGAATTAGAGAAAGAAAGGAGACACAAGGTGGTGAGTCTTTGTATTGTTCTGCCGGGTAGAGACAAGCTCTGTTTCCACCCGTGGCCCATTGAGTCAGAGCAGGGCTAACTGGCCGGATGCTGTGATGTCACCCGACTAACCAATGGCCCTACGACATTCCCTTGCTCCCTAAAACCCTTTCCAAGCATAGATCCCTTTCTTCTCCCCCATCAGACTGCCACCTTGTAAGGTGTGACGGTCAACAAGGGTAATATGTAATGTGGCCAGGAATCAGGCCCAAGGAGAAGTTAAAAACCATCTTTTCCCATAAAGTCATTACTCACTTGCCTCATTTCCTGCTGCTTGACTTTCTCTAGGGAATCGGAACCAGGAACTCTCCGAGGCAGGTGCAGTTACAACAGATGTCCCCAAGCCTGAGACAGCGCACTGCTTCCCCTGGTTGTTGTTAATTGAATAATTCCTTTGCAGACATCACCTCGGTTCCTCCCCGAGAAACGTCTCTTTCCTACCGAGTAAGACAGAGTATTTCTCCGGGGAACTGTACTTTCTGCTGGTGTCCAGACCACCTCTTCGGTTGACCACGGGCTGTCAGGGAACCTTAATATTTGTTTTGCGTTTACTTCCACCTCTTAGAAACTGACCTTGACGAGGTCCTCTCTTACCTCACCCATGTAAAATTCAGTTGTCGGGAAACACAGTGTCTCTTGTAAAAACCATCCGCTAACCAGATGTTTTTCCTTTCGGCTCTGTAACATAAAGAAGAGGAAACATTTTCTGGAATGGAATTTTTTGGAAGGCAAGATAAGAGCTGCTATGCAGAAGCAAAGAAGGCAGAATAGGGGTATTGTTCACATGGGTTCCTGAGCCAGCCTGACTCAGTTACCTAACGGCTGTGTAGCGTGGCCAAGTTACTTAACCTCTCTTTTTGCGTAAGATGAGGGTTGTTGGAAGGATTAAATTGTTAAATTACAAAAAACTCTTACAAAAGTGTCTGGGAAGTAAGTATTAAGCCTCCTGTAAATGGCTGCTACCACATTCTTATTGTCATTTACTTAATACACACAAGAACCTATATCAAAAGAATAACCCTATTTCATGCATCATCTTGTGTTTACTAGGGCAGGAAGATAGGCTGGTCTAGAGAATGAGATGCTAAGCTTTAAACGATCTCCTTTGGGGGCAAGAAATAACCTCCCCCCGCTGCCTAATTAACGCTCCTGTTAATTACATTTTTATACACGTTTGCCTTAACTCCCCACCTGGATTCGCTGATCCTTCAGAGCAGGTGCTCTGCCTGGGTCCTCTTTGTACAAACCGAAACACTAAGCGCAGAGACTTTCAGATAGCCGTAGATTTAATTTTCAGAAAGACATCTTCCAGTCAGCCAGAAAGGATAATTACCCCCAAATCCTCCCTCATCCTGGCAGACTGAGGGTTTGCTTTTGATTCCGCTGCTTCTCAGGACACGCCCTCCCTTGGTGCTGAGAGTGGTCCTTGCTGTCTGCATGCTTACTTAAGTCTTGAGACCGGCAGAGTGAGTTCTAGGTCAAACGACCGGGTCATAAAATACTTAAGGGGGCACCGTGGGAAATTCTAAATGACTCCACGACCCCGTGCCTACCTGCCTTCCCCCAAATGTTATTGGACTACCAGACTTAAACATGATGAAGACATTTTTGGAACAGTAAAGTAGACAGTCCAGTGGGGAGGGCTGTGGTCACTCAGAAATGCTGTCACAAAAGACTTCATGAAATATTTGGGAACTGAACTGGATTTTCTGCGCTAAGAAGCCTGAAATTCCCCTACCTGTCTGATGGGCATAATTTCACATCATATAACACAGCCACCTCGTGTCCAGGCTGGTTTCAATGGACGCACTAACAGAAAAAAAGAACACAGGAAACATTTTGTGTGACAATGACTGATAGAAGTGTGTCCCATAGTGCTAAATGCTGTGACCAGTTCTTAATTAAACCCAGTACAAAGTAAGTACAAAGAGCTCTAATGTCATCTTCTCAGCAAACCATGAGGCCTCAACAGTGCCTATAAAAGGGAATTTGCTATGAACTCATCTACAAAACAGAAACAGACCCGCAGACTTAATAAACAATCTCACGGTTACCGGGGAAAGGGGATGGGAAAGGATAAATTTGAGAGTTTGAGATTTACAAATGTTAGCCACTATATATAAAAATAGACTAAAAAAAAGTTTCTTTTGTATAGTACAGGGAACTATGCTCAATGTCTTATAATGACCTTTAATGGAAAAAATGTGAAAACAAATATATGTATGTATATGCAGAACTGGGACATTGTGCTATACACCAGAGACTGACACATTGTAACTGACTGTACTTCAATTTTAAAAAGGAGGGTGGGGGGAGATTCTCCTTTATATTGAAGCTTTGTATGGAGACTGCTAGGTTTAAAAATGTAGAGTTTTTTTCCTTTTTTTTTTAAATGTTATAAACTCTGAAACCAGATTTTCTTGACTCTGACATTTTGCATTTAAAGCTCTATGCTAATCAGTTTATCACAGGGAACTGAAAGGCCTGTTGCAAAGTGTCAGGATTCTCTACTGTTAATTTAAGCACCTGGAGGGTTTCTTGACCACTTTCCACAAGCCCTGCCACACCAAGCACTTCATACCTGCAAAGTGAATGAATTCATTTATATTCAGTTTAATGTACTCTTGTGTATTTGATTGAATTCTGTTTTTAAAAGCTAGTAGATCGCATACAATATTTGGGGTTTTACTTATACCTTGGGCCACCGACCACAAAAGGTGACATTCAGTAACAGCCAACTCTATTTGTTAATAAAATTCAAGGCTAGCCAGCCGGAACAGTAATGATGATCATGATTATTATTATAATTCTATCAGCTTGTAGCTCAGACTGTAACTTGAAAAATGCCAGAGCATTTTGTCACCTGTGCCAGGATCCCCAGCGGCAAGTTCAGATGCCCTTTGGCATCTTTAATTACTTCAGATACTACGTTTTCCTCCATTTGCAATATAAGTCTATTAGAAACACAGAACTGGGGACCATCATTGTGTCTCTGTTATGGTTGCATGTGGGTGTGGGTGTGGGTGTGTGTTCCATCTTGAAATGATAATCCAGTGGTTTCCAAACCTGATTTATCATGCTTAGAGTATGAAAATTACAGCCATTTGGGCCTGTATCCACCTACGACTGATTTAGAAACTTTAATGGTTAAAGCCGAAAGGGAAAAATACAAGACGCCCAGTTAAATTGGAATTTCAGATAAAAAAAAAGATTAATTTTTCAGCATAAATATATCCCAAATATGGCATGGAGCAAACTTGGACTACAGAATGATTCACTGCCTATCTGAAATTCAGAGTTAACTGGCATCTGAGCTCCGGTTTCCTGTTTGTTTTGTTTTTGTGTTATTAGCAGTTCCCAAGCTAATTCTTTTAAAACTGGGCCTTACATTTTGTCCCCCAAGTTTTCTTCTTTGTTTATTCTTCTTTTTCAAATCCACATTCCAGACTTACACCGAAGAGCTATTACATAAGGTGCATATATTTCAAAGTTGAAGAGTTGACTATTTATTTGAGTAACATTACCTTATTTATTCATGATTCAGGAAGGGCGTTTTAAATTTTTTTAATGAAATATCTATTTCAAGTGTCTGATTATTTAGGTGCCCCTTAACTTACGTACACCTGACGTAGGTTGTATCCATCATTTTATTTATTTTTTTTTCAAAAACACTTCTGCACTACATTTATTGTTGTATGAGAGCCACGGCCATCCAGTTAGTTTTTGTGTTGTTTTTTTTTTTTTACCTAATATTAAGCCTAAGCTAAGAAAACAGAATGAAAAAACAGGCAAAGCTGTCTTTTCCACCAAGATAAAGTTCTACCTTTTCTCCAGGGGAAAGTAGCCGAATTCTGGAAGTTTTATCACGTGGATTTAGAATGACGAAAAGTGATAAACTCGTGCTTCTTTGAAAATTACCCTAAAGGGGGGAAAGAGCAGAGAACAAACGGCCTATTAAGGAGAGTGCAGTCAGGTCTCGGGGGGGGGGGGGGAAATCCCTTAATCCCTGCAGCTTGTAGGAGGGAGTTAGGACCCAGAGTGTGAAAATGTCAGAGCAGCACCATGAAATCCTAGAAAGACTCAGTAGGTGGAGACAGTCAAGGGCGCACACTAGCAGTTGCTGGGAACCCGGGGTCGGGGAAACACGGTGCATTCCAGCACAAATCCCCAAGCCCAGGTACCATGGGAACAGCTGATCCTCCACAAACATGTGTTGATACGTGGGGATGAGATGGGTCCTGACATGCTGTCTGGATATTAAGAGCAAGGTGAAGGGTAACCAAGGGGACCAGACCAACAGCGTGAAGCATAAATCCCAGCTGTGAATTCAAAAGGGAGGCCTGGGCTTGAATATTCCTTTTGCCCCCAGCTAATGTGTGTGCTGACCTCTGCTAAGGAGCTTGGAAATATTTCTAAGTAATTTGGTTCCCATAAATAGCATGTCCTCTTCAGGTGTTATGTGAGGAGGAACTAAAAATAATTAGTGCAAATGATTCCTCAGACCTTGTACCACCTGAAAGGGCTGAGAGAGAGAGAGAGGTGAAAAGGACTAAACTTAGAATTTTTTTTTTCATTGAAGTGTAGTCAGTTTACAATGCTGTGTCAATTTCTGGTGTACAGCATAAAAAAGGTGTTCTTTTCTGGGAGAAGCTGGTAGGAAGGTTTCCTGGAAAAGTTTCCAATAAATTGGACCATTCAGGCACATTCCTCATTGCTCATTAAAAAATGTAAAACATAATTATTAAGCTCACTTAGTATGGTCTCCAAGAGGTCGCTTGAGGAAACGTATTGCAATTTGTTTTATACACCTGGGTCTGAATACGATGAAGCATCCATTTAAAAAAAAATAGATACATTCTGTAACATTTAAAATGCATGCTTCCAAGCCTTTCTGGCTATAGAATTCAGTATCAAACTGAAATTCTACCAGGGGCAAATTTCATTGAAATTTGGCAAAAGCCAGCCTTGTTTCAGGCAAAAAGGAAAAAGTATAAACAAGTAATAAAATCAGACTTCCTGGAGTGTCGAGTTGTGAAACTTTTGATTTTGAAAAATAGTGGGTATTTACTGGGTGTTTCCCTAATGCCTCCTAAGTGCTCAGTGAAGCACAAACAGGTAAAGAAATGGGAACCTTATTGAGAAAGGAAAGTTAAAAAACAAAAACAAAAACTGAAGTCTCCTTCATTTTTCCCTCTTTCAGGAATAACCAGTAAGCTAGCGAGGGCTCCTGGCTAAGAGAAAGAAAACCCCACAAAACCAAAAAAACAAATGTCACCATGGATGTGAAAAACCTGACCCTTTGTACATTGTTGGCAGTTCTTCAAAAAAAGCAAACCTAAAACTACCATTTATTCAGCAAATTCCACTTCTGGGTATATACACAAAAGAACTGACAGCAGGGACTCAAACATATTTGTACACCAATGTGCAGAGCGTTATTCAGTAAACCCCAAAGTGGAAATTACCCTGATGCCCATCAGTGAATGGATGGATGAACCAAATGTGCTACAATAATAAACAAATCTCTTCTATAGAGCACAGGGAACTATATTCAATATCTTATAATGACCTCTAATGACAAATATACGTATGTATATATGCAAAATGTGTTTTATACATACAATGGAATATTATTGAACCGTGAAAAGAAAGGAAATCCTGATACAATATGGATGAACCTTGCAGGCATTATGCTGAGTAAAATAAGCCAGACACAAAAGGACAAAAATATCCTATGATTCCACTTACATGAGGTACCTAAAGTATTCAAATTCATAGAGACAGAAGGTATAATAGAGGCTACCAGGGGCTGGAGGGAGAGGGGGTGAAGAGTTATTGGATAGTGGGCACAGAGGCTCAGACTGGGAAGATGCAAGATTCTGAAGGTGGATGGCGAGGATCATGGTACAACAGTGTGAAGGTACTTAACGTCCCTGAATTGTACACTCAAACATGGTTAAAATGATCAATTTTATGTTATGTATATTTTACTACAATTTAAAAAATCCTATAAAACAGGTGGGTAGATTATAGATTATCTTTGACATAGGACCCACCAGTAACGCAGGTAGACAGACACACACTCATCTAATTGTGATGGTAGAAAATTGGACCAAAAAAAAAAAAAAATCCTTTGCACATAAGGAAGCAATGAAAGAATGCAAGAATTGTGGGACCTGGGGAGGAACTGGGAGGAAACTGGGAAAGATTGCCCAGGATAGGGGGAGGGTATAGCTCAAGTGGTAGAGCACATGCTTAGCATGCACGAGGTCCTGGGGTCATTCCCCAGTGTCTCCTCTAAGAATAAATAAAAAAAAAAATCTAATTACCTCCCCTCACCAAAAAAAAAGGGGGGGGCGGGAAGAAAGCCCAGGGGGAAATAAAGTTAGAAAATAACTTTACTTGGCTTTGGGGCCAGCTTCTGAGAAGCCTTGAATGCCACTGTAAGAATTTTGGGCTTTATCCTTCAGGCAATAAAATGCTGCCTGGTCCTTTAGCAGAAGAATGGTTTGACCAGAAAAATAACAGGAATAAAACTTTTATGAAAACATGTAGCATGGAGCTAAGCTGAATGCAGGAAACCAATTATGCAGTGAGGGGAAGGGAAGCATAAATTTATGAGTGAGCAATTAAATGTATTTATGGAAATCGATTTTCTCAAAATAACTCTAGTGAGTTAAATCTTTCCTCTCTGATATATATATATATATATCAGATATATATAGATATATATGTATGTATATATTTTTAAAACATGAAGAAACTACCCACAAGTCTGAGGTTTAGACTTTCAGCATAATCTCCATTCATTATAGTCACTCACAAGGGCATGGCTATTCCTAGCTTAAAATATGACCAATAAAGCTATGATTTCACGCCAGTACAGCCCACCTGGATCTGAAGAGATCAAGAAAGAAAACAAAGCTATCTGCTCTTACCCTAAATGAAAGGCAGGCTTATAATAATCTTTGATTTCATGCCAACAAATCATAAGAAGAAAAAAATGAAAATATACAAACATGTATACACATATAACATTCAAAATATGTCCCTGAATCCTTCTGCAAAACATAATCTCGAACCTGTGATAATTAGATTAAAGGGGAAACAAGATGCTCAAGAAAACATCAGGTTTAAGGCTCCTGAAATATTCTTGCTGATCCTTTTTATTTTTACTTCTTGAGATCACAGGTTAAGTTTCTCAGCTGTTGCTTATCCTGGATTTTCCCTGTTCAATCTGGAGAGACTTGCTTTTCTTGATATGATGTCCTGACACAATACAACAGGACGCTTTGGGGGTTAGAGCATCGTGAAGACATTGATTGGTCTATGATGTCAGAAGTAACCTCTAGCTGCCAAGGGCAGGCCTTGAATTACATGATGCTGGTTGACAGCCATCCACTTCTGCGGCCCTTCCCTGACACACGCCGTCTCTTAGCAGGGAGGAGCGGCTCCTAGCCATACTTCACAGCCCAGAGTAGGAGCTTGGCAATGTCCATCACCTTCCCTAAGATCTGAGCCAGTTCTGGCTGGGGACAAATGACAGCTTGTCTGGTTTGGGAAGGGTGAGTGCTACTGCTGTGCTCAAGAGGAAACCAGACCATCATCAGACCCCGAGTTCTTCTAGACTCAATGCAGTCACATCATCAGATCACAGTTTTACCACATGGATCCTTTCTCCCTCAGTCATTTTCCACGTCTTCTTTATATGTACTAAGTGGAGTTACCTAGAAAGGGATACGAATAATACTAATGAGATGTTACAAAATGAAAAACTGTTCTGATACGTAAGCATTCTGATATTACGGGAGCGCTGTAGGGATTCAAAGTAAGAGCAGCAACAGGACGTTAATAACAAATGTGATTTATTTGCAAATATGTACAAGATCTTGTGGTAGCTCACAGTGAAAAAGAATGTGAAAATGAATATATATATGTTCATGTATAACTGAAAAATTGTGCTCTACACTGGAAATTGACACAACATTGTGAACTGACTATAACTCAATTGGAAAAAAAAAAAAGCAGAGACAGAGCAGGAGGTAGAAGGAGGGACAAGGAGAGGGGCGGGGAGGAGGTGTGAGTTCCTCTGGGAGGGCAGACTCCAAAGTAGGAGCCCCACCCCTGGGAGAGTTGGGAGCACCTCTATCTAAAACTCATCGTATTGTCTGGATCTCAAAAACCCTTTGTTGGATGAAAGAAGCCTCATTTATATGACATTCTTGAATGAATCTCTGATGGAAAAAAATCAGATGATTGCTCTTAGAGAACTTCCCCGCTTGTTTTACCATCTCTATCTTGACGGAGGTTTGGGTTACATGGTTGCTTGTATTTTTCAAAATTAAGCAACAAAATAGACTTATGATTGCATTGCATTGCATTGCATTGCATTGCATTGCGTGTAAATTTGATCTAGAAGCAAATATTGAAGTCTAGCTAATGATAGGCTTGCTAAAGTGTTTAGGGGAAATTATCCTGATATCTGCATGAAACCATTCCTTTGAAGTGCACAAACAAATAATATGGATTGATTGAAGAATTGAGAAAGAGAGAAATGTACAGATACACGAGAAAGCTACATAACAAAATGATACTGGTAAAATCTAGGTGGTAGGTATACAGGTGTTGGCTATAAAATTTATTCAACTTAGCATATACCTGGAAATATATAAATGTTGGAGAAAAAGCTATTGTCACTCATTTTGCTGCTTAACAAACAGATCCATCTGTGTTAATAACCATCCTCTTCTTGGGATGCTAGTGCTCCTGGGAAAGTTAAGGGCATCAAAATCATTGATACATTTATATGGATTTCCTCTATGTGTTTTCTCCTAATAAGTAGTTTTGAATAGAACAGGAGAGTTTAATTGTCATTGTTGTTGTTGTTGTTGGTGGTGGTGGTGGTGGGAAAGATGGTGGCAGTGGTGACAGGGGTGGTGGACCACTGTGTTCAGATGACATGGATCTTAGGGAAAGGTCAAAAAAGGGTAAGTCAGCACTAGAAATCGGAGGGTGCATAAAGCAAGATGGAAAGATACCAAAAATCAATTTCACCCCTTTTAAAATTTGCCTTAGGTTGGTCCTCATCATGGAAATAGGGAAGAGAGAGAGAGTGAGGAGACTCAATTAAGGTTGTAAATGAAAGAAGGAAAGAATTATGGCATTGATTATAAGTTTTGAGGAAAAAAAATTAGTAGAAATTCAATAAATATTTTATATCGTCCAAGAATTAGTAGAGGACTGGATGATGGATGGATCCAAGACAGTGAAAACGGGTGATATCTATCCAAACTTCAGGTTTTCAGAATAAAACCATCACATTCACAATCAACCCTATTCTGTTCTCACAAA